>NC_069781.1:143855861-144166798 GCF_027406575.1 Nycticebus coucang
GAGATGATTAGATAGAAAATGGGAGTATAAGAAATGATGGCACAGAGGACTACTGAAACCCTGAAGTACAGGATGAATATTAATTATTCATATTTATCATTTCTAGTTCAGAAAGTAAAGAAACTCCTATTTTTAAAGAGCCTCCTAAAATTTAAGGGATCGGGAGAGAAAAGTGGGTCTTGACAAGAATACTGAATGAAATGCTAAAGCTAGATGCCCTGTGCACTAAAGTAGAAAGAAATTAAAAGAATGTATTCCTATAAATAATCTTTTCACTTTTTTCATTTGCAAATATGACAGAATCTTATTCATTTACACTCCACTAATCTTGGAAGTGTACCTTAACTGAAAATATGTTGGGGCTGATGTTAACCTTTGTTTAAAGACTCAGTTTTGTTACAGAGGTGCAAATTTATATATTTAAAAGAATGTCTAGAGACTTATAAATGCTCCAAGAGGATTTATAAAGACAGCTAACATAGAATTTGTTGAACTTGAATGGATGTTACTAGTCTGAAGGTATAATCATATACCCCAACGGTATAATTTTATACCCAAAAGGTGTAATCATATACCCCAAAGCCTGAGGAGGCCTTTACTGAGAAATATTTATTGGAGCAATTTTAGGAATGATTTGAATGTAAGAACATAAACTGTATTTAGAGACTGATTTGAATTGTTCTTTCCCTTAAGGAAAATACTTGAATGTCTAGTGACCTAGCGATATGATTTTTGAAGTTTATAATTCAACAGAGCAGGGAAAAGATGGTTTGGGGCAGTAGGAAAGTGACCGAGCCTGTGGGACTTGAGAAGTAGACAGATTGGTAACAGAGCAGGGCATGCCTGGCTGTGCTTGCTGTGGGTGCTAGTGACTGCTACTCATTAAATGTCCAGAAATCACAATAAAAAAGATTGGTGGCCACTTTTTCCAAGGCTTAAACACAGGTAGTAAGACAGAAAAGGCCATCCTTAGGCTTTTTCCTTAGATGTAACGACAGAATCCTTCCATTTCAAAGCAAATGGATGTAACAGCAAAGACTCCAGTTGGGAGGATGGCTGCAATGTAATAAACAAGTTTTCAAACCAAAACTTGTATTGCAAAGGTTGTTTTCAGTCAGAAAAAAACCCAAGTGAAGAAATCAGATGAACATTCACTACAGTTAGCTGGAAAGCCCCCCAAATTCATCATCATTAACATTAGATGAGTTCATAACTTTTTACACTCAAAATGATTTATCTCTTCAATAAATTCTTTTTTTATTGATTTTTATTTTTACATATACATGTGTCAATTAGGTTTCCATTTTTTTGCCTTCACAAAATTAAAGACTTAAAATTTAATAACCATAACAATGTTTAAGATAAGAACTAGAAACAAAAACCTCATAAAGAATGAACGAACATAAATACATTCAGAAAAGGAATCAGACAATTGCTACATTGAAATATTAAGCAATAATAATAATAATGCAAAGAAAGTAACATTCACATTGTCAAATAAAAGTATGTCTATTATAGAATGCTTTGACTCTGAGATTCAGTATGGAGTCATCAGTTAACTTCTTTTATTTTAAGTATCAAAAAAATAGATAACTAATATTTATAAATAAAAGTAAAAGATAATTTCAAAAAACAGATCATGCTAAATCTTATAGACAACAGAAAAAGAAGAAATACATCAAAATCATTCTACTTGATCTGGGTACATCTGATATTAAAATTGGAGAAAATATATTATTATAAAGGAGAAATTACAAACATATGTCACTTATAAATGAGGATACAATATCCTAAACAACGTATTAACACGTTGAGTTAAAAATTAATGTTTAAATAATATACTTTGGTCAAAATTAAAACCAATTTATGTGAAAATTAGTCACTATTTTCTTCTCTTGTTCTTTTTCTTTTCTTCTTTTCTTTTCCCTCACCCCTTCCCTCCTTCTCTGTCTGCTCTCCCCTTCCCCC
The DNA here is from genome assembly GCF_027406575.1 of Nycticebus coucang. Taxonomy (NCBI): domain Eukaryota; kingdom Metazoa; phylum Chordata; class Mammalia; order Primates; family Lorisidae; genus Nycticebus; species Nycticebus coucang. The sequence continues at coordinate 143,857,830 of NC_069781.1, forward strand.
ATGCTCCACCATGTCATTGTCTTCAAATCAAAATTGAGTATGTAGGATTCATACTTCTCCATTCCTGTGATGCTTCACTAAGAATAATGTGTTCCATCTCCATCCAGGTTAGTACAAATGCTACAAAATCTCCATTTTTTATGGCTGAGTAATATTCCATGGTATACACATACCACAGCTTACTAATCCATTCCTGGGTTGAGGGACATTTAGGTTGTTTCCACATTTTGGCAATTGTAAATTGGGCTGCGATAAATAGTGTAGTACAAGTGTCTTTATAATAAAAGATGGCAGCCAAGTAACAGATTCTGTGCAGCCAGGCACAGTGAGAGTGGTGAGAGAAGACTCCAGGCATCTCTGGCCGCTAGATTTTGCCCAGAGGATTCCCTTTGGTGACAAAGGAAGCCGGTGAGAGACTTCTGGACCCCATGAGGAGGACAGAAGTGGTGGAAAATCTGGCAAGTGGTAGGTGCATTTGTTCCGACGGAAGCTGCCTGCAGCTGTACCCATAGCAACAGCGAGACTGCAAGCAGGAAAAGCCTTACCTGTGGGCCGTTTTGGTTTTCTTGGACTTGGGCACTCCATCGAACTGCCTTGGGAGATCTTGGGCCACTGTGTGCAGATGACTTTGGGTGTTGTCTGGGGCCCCGGTCTGAGACCCTGAGCCGGAAGGGAGCGAATATGGTTCAGCTGTGAGCTGCTGTGAGAGAGCTGCCCCTGTGTTTTGTAGCACAGAGATCAGCAGGGAGACCTTGGGCAAGCAATCTTGTGACTGAGTTGCCCAAAAGAGGGTACTGAGACACTGGGGAAATGCAAAGTTCCAAGTGTGGCAGATTAACAGCCTTGGCCCTCAGGGGCATAGTGGGAGTCTGGATTGGGTACACTGGATAAGCCGGCAGACACACCAGGAGAGATCTCAGGGATGAATGCTTTCTTTGGAAAGCTTCTGATCATAGTTTGGAGTGTCTTTTAAGTGGGCTGAGGACATTTTTGGGCTCCCAAGCCTGCAGGGTCTAAGAGATCAGCAGAGGCCTCCAGTCTTCATCTTGTAGAGCTGTATCAACGTTGTGATTGACATCTTACACCTCAAAAGATCACCTGTTGCCCGGACCATGTTCAGCAAGAGTTTTTACTATTTGGATCTTCAGTTTTGGGGTTCTTGGGGGTTTTTTGTGTTTTTCTTTTTCTGTTTATTTGTTTTCTTAATTTCAACATTTTCCCTTGGCATTTTTCTTTTTTTTTTTCTTTTTCTGTTTTTTTACACTGTCCTAGTTTAAATACAATCTTCCATTTTTGCCTTCTTTAATAATTATACTTTCATTTTTGCCAGTGTTTCTGCCCCTATTATTTGGGGGTTTTTTTCTTCCAATATTACCCCATAAGGGTTCTTGCTTGTTTGCTTTGGTTTGATTTATAGTATTTTTGGCTTTCCTCTCTACCTGGTGGAGGTGGGGTACTGTTTTCGATCTGGCTGGCAAAGAGCTGTTGACCTCAAGGGAATCACCCAACCCAGCACCCCCAGAGATTGGGGGTCTTCAAGGTTGGGTCATAGTACCCTATTATACACCTATATTACTCCTGTTTCTTTCTTTCAGTGCCTTTCTTCTTTTTGTCAATATTTCCTTTTACTCACCCCCCCTTCTTTCTCTTTTTTCTTTCTTTTAAAAATTTTTTTCCTTTCTTGCTCTTCAATTTTCTCATCCTTCTGGTCCTCTACCAAAAGAACTCATTAAAACTTTAAAGAGCAAGAAATGAAAGAATAATTAGGGTAAGGAAACAGATACAAAAAAGCACTCATGAAGAAGAACAGCAGAAAAATCCTGGTAACACAAAATACAAGTTCAGAGTAACCCCGTCTACGGATCATGAGGTAGCTACAGCAGAGGAGTCCTCCTATAATGAAATATTAGAAATGACAGAAGGGGAATTTAAAATACAGATGATGAAGGGCAGCACCTGTGGCTCAGTGGGTAGGGCGCCAGCCCCATATACCAAGGGTGGTGGGTTCAAACCCAGCCCCAGTCAAACTGCAACAACAACAAAAAATAGCCAGGCGTTGTGGCGGGTGCCTGTAGTCCCAGCTACTTGGGAGGCTGAGGCAAGAGAATCACCTAAGCCCAGGAGCTGGAGGTTGCTGTGAGCTGTGATGCCGCGGCATTCTACTGAGGGCGATGAAGTGAGACTCTGTCTCTTAAAAAAAAAAAAAATACAAATGATGAAAACAATTGTTTTCAATTTCCTTCAAAACAAGGAAATTGTTGACACAGTGGAAAACAATAAAAAAAAAATGAAGGAAATTGCTGAGAAAGTAGAAAATAACCGAAAGGAAATCCAAAAACAAAATCAAATAAGAGATGAAAGATATGAAGCATATAGAAAGGATATAGCAGAGCTGAAGGAACTGAAGCAGTCAATTAGGGAACTAAAGGATGCACTAGAAAGTATCAACAACAGATTAGATCTTGCAGAAGAAAGAATTTCAGAGGTAGAGGATAAAGCTCTTGAGATAACTCGGATAGTTAAAGAGGCAGAAAAGAAGAGAGAGAAAGCAGAACGTTCACTGAAAGAATTATGGGACTCTGGGCGGCGCCTGTGGCTCAGTTGGTAGGGCACCAGCCCCATATACTGAGGGTGGCGGGTTCAAACCTGGCCCCGGCTGAACTGCAACCAAAAAATAGCTGGGTGTTATGGCGGGCGCCTGTAGTCCCAGCTACTCGAGAGGCTGAGGCAAGAGAATCGCTTAAGCCCAGGAGTTGGAGGTTGCTGTGAGCTGTGTGATGCCATGGCACTCTACCGAGGGCCATAAAGTAAGACTCTGTCTCTACAAAAAAAAAAAAAAAGAATTATGGGACTCTATGAAGCATTCAAACATACGAGTTATAGGTATCCAAGAAGGGGAAGAAGAATGCCCCAGAGGAATGGAAGCCATTCTAGAGAATATTATAAATGAACATTTCCCTAATATCACCAAAGATTCTGACATACTCCTTTCAGAGGGATATCAGTCTCCTGGTCGCCTCAATTCAAATAGAGCTTCTCCAAGGCACATTGTGATGAATCTATCTAAAGTCAAGATAAAAGTAAAGATTTTGCAAGCTGCCAGGAACAAGTGCCAACTGACCTACAGGGGCAAACCCATCAGGGTCACTGCAGACTTCTCTAATGAAATTTTTCAAGCCAGAAGACAATGGTCATCTGTCTTTAATCTAATTAAACAAAACCACTTCCAGCACAGAATTCTATATCCCGCTAAGCTAAGCTTTAAAATTGACAGAGAAATCAAATCTTTTATTGATACACAAACATTGAGAAAATTTGCTACAACAAGACCAGCCTTACAGGAAATATTTCAACCTGTTCTACACACAGACCATCACAATGGACCTTCAACAAAGTAAAGACCAGAAATTGAAGGACCCTAGTTTCCACAATGATGCAAAAGACAAAACTAAGCAATGGACTTATACAAAATAAGATGAACAGAAGAACACTACCACACTTATCAATCATCTCAATAAATGTCAATGGCTTGAATTCCCCACTGAAGAGGCATAGATTGGCTGATTGGATTAAAAAACCAAAGCCATTTATTTGCTATCTGCAGAAAACACACCTTACGTCAAAAGACAAAACTCAGAGTTAAGGGTTGGAAGTCAATTTTTCAGGCAAATGGAATTCAGAACAAAAGAGGAGTTGCAATCTTATTTTCAGATACATGTGGATTTAAAGCAACTAAAGTCAAAAAAGACAATGATGGTCACTTCATATTGGTCAAGGGAAAAATACAACAAGAATACATTTCAATTCTAAATATTTATGCACCCAATTTAAATGCTTCCATATTCTTGAAACAGACCTTGCTTAGTTTGAACAATATGATGTCCTATAACACCATAGTAACAGGGGACTTCAACACCTGTCTCTCTGAGCTGGACAGATCCTCTAAACAGAAATTAAACAAAGATGTTAGAGATTTAAATGAGACTCTAGAACAACTGTCCTTGATAGATGTATATAGAACACTCCATCCCAAAGATAAAGAATATACATTCTTCTCATCGTCCCAGGGCATATTCTCCAAAATTGATCAGATCCTTGGACACAAAACAAACCTCAACAGAATGAAAAGAATTGAAATTCTACCTTGCATCTTCTCAGACCACAAGGCAGTAAAAGTGGAACTCAACTGCAACAAAAATGCTCTACCTCACACAATGGCATGGAAGTTAAACAACCTTATGCTAAACGACAGTTGGGTGCGAGAAGAAATAAAAAAGGAAATTATGAACTTCCTTCAGTATAACAACAATGAAGACACAAGTTACCAAAACCTATGAGATACAGCAAAAGCAGTTCTGAGAGGAAAATTTATCTCTTTAGAAGCCTACATTCGAAAAACAGAAAGAGAACGCATCAGCAAACTCACAAGCCATCTGATAGAATTGGAAAAAGAAGAACAACCTAAGCCTAAAACCCAGAAGAAGAAAACAAATATCCAAAATTAAACCAGAGATTAATGAAACTGAAAACAAAAGAATCATTCAGAAAATTAATGAAACAAGGAATTGCTTTTTTTTTTCTTTTTTTTTCTTTTTTTATTGTTGGAGATTCATTGAGGGTACAATAAGCCAGGTTACACTGATTGCAATTGTTAGGTAAAGTCCCTCTTGCAATCATGTCTTGCCCCCATAAAGTGTGACACACACCATGGCCCCACCCCCCGTCCCTGTTTCTGCTTCCCCCCCATAACCTTAATTGTCATTAATTGTCCTCATATCAAAATTGAGTACATAGGATTCATGCTTCTCCATTCTTGTGGTGCTTTACTAAGAATAATGTCTTCCACTTCCATCCGAAACAACCCTGAGATATCATCTAACCCCAGTGAGAATGGCCCACATCACAAAATCTCAAAACTGCAGATGCTGGCGTGGATGTGGAGAGAAGGGAACACTTTTGCACTGCTGGTGGGACTGCAAACTAGTACAACCTTTCTGGAAGGAAGTATGGAGAAACCTCAAAGCACTCAAGCTAGACCTCCCATTTGATCCTGCAATCCCATTACTGGGCATCTACCCAGAAGGAAAAAAATCCTTTTATCATAAGGAATTGCTTTTTTGAAAAAATAAATAAAATAGATAAACCTTTGGCTAGACTAACTAGAAATAAAAAAGTAAAATCTCTAGTAACCTCAATCAGAAATGACAAAGGGGAAATAACAACTGATGCCACAGAGATATAAGAGATTATCTCTGAATACTACCAGAAACTCTATGCCCAGAAATTTGACATTGTGCAGGAAATGGATCAATATTTGGAATCACACCCTCTCCCAATACTTACCCCAGATGAAATAGAATTTCAAGCACTGAGATCAAAGAAACAATAAAAAATCTTAAAACAACAACAACAACAAAAATGCCTTGGTCCGGATGGCTTCACACCAGAATTTTATCAAATCTTCAAAGAAGAGCTTATTTCTATATGCAGAAATTATTCCAAAAAATTGAGAAGGAAGGAATCTTCTCCAACACATTCTATGAAGCAAAGATCACCCTGATACCCAAACCAGGAAAAGACCCAACAAAAAGGAGAATTTCAGACCAATTTCACTAATGAATATAGATGCAAAAATTCTCAACAAAATCTTAGCCAGTAGGTTACAACCTATCATCAAAAAGATCATACATCATGATCAAGTAGGTTTCATCCCAGGGATGCAAAGCTGGTTTAATATACGCAAGTCCATAAACGTTATTCACCCTATCAACAGAAGTAAAACCAAAAACTATATGATCCTCTCAATAGATACAGAAAAAGCATTTGAAAATCCACCATCCTTTTCTTTTTTTTTTTTTGGTTTTTGGCCAGGGCTAGGTTTGAACCCGCCACCTCTGGCATATGGGACCGGCGCCCTACTCCTTGAGCCACAGGCGCCGCCCCCACCATCCTTTTCTAATTAGAACACTGAGGAGTATAGGCATAGGTGGCACATTTCTGAAACTGATTGAAGCTATCTATGACAAACCCACAGCTAATATTTTATTGAATGGAGTAAACTGAAAGCTTTTCCTCTTAGAACTGGAATCAGACAAGGTTGTCCTCTGTCACCATTACTATTCAACATAGTGCTGGAAGTTCTAGCCAATACAATTAGACAAGACAAGAAAATAAAGGGCATCCAAATCAGAGCAGAGGAGGTTAAACTCTCCCTCTTTGCTGATGATATGATCTTATACTTAGAGAAACCTAGATTCAACCACAAGACTCTTGGAAGTCATTAAAAGATACAGTAATGTTTCAGGATATAAAATCAATGTCCACAAGTCAGTTGCTTTTGTATGTGCCAACAGCCAAGATGAGATGTTAATTAAAGACACAACTCCCTTCACCATAGCCCTAAAGAAAATGAAATACTTAGGAATATACCTAACAAAAGAGGTGAAGGACCTCTATAAAGAAAATTATGTAACCTTAAGAAAGGAAATAGCAGAGGACTTTAGCAAATGGAAGAACATACCATGCTCATGACTGGGAAGAATCAACATTGTTAAAATGTCTATACTTCCCAGAGCAATTTACCAATTTAATGCCATCCCTATTAAAATACCAACATCCTATTTTCAAGACTTGCAAAAAAGGACTCCGTTTTGTATGGAACCAGAAAAAAAATGTGTATGGCTAAGTCTGTTCTTAGTAATAAAAACAAAGCCGGGGGTATCAACATATTTGATTTGAGGCTGTATTACAAGGCCATAGTGGTCAAGACAGCATGGTACCGGCACAAAAATAGAAACATAGACATTTGGAATCAAATAGAAAACCAGGAAATGAAACCAACAACTTATAGCCACCTAATCTTCAATAAACCAAACAAGAGCGTCCAATGGGGTAAAGATTCCCTATTCAATAAATGGTGCTGGAAGAATTGGATATCCACATGTAAAAGACTGAAACTGGACCCGTACCTTTCTCCACTCACAAAAATTGATTCAAGATGGATAAAGGACTTAAATTTAAGGCACGAAATAATAAAAATCCTCAAAGAAAGAATAGGCAAAACACTGGAAGATATCGGCCTGAGGAAAGATTTTATGAGGAAGACTGCCATGGCAATAACAACAACACCAATAATAAACAAATGGGATTTAATTAAATTGCAAAGCTTCTGTACAGCCAAGGAGACAACAACCAAAGCAAATAGACATCCTACCCAATGGGAAAATATATTTGCATATTTTGAATCAGACAAACACTTAATAACCAGGATCTATACAGAACTTCAATTAATTCACAAGAAAAAAAACAACAATCCCATACATCAGTAGGGAAGAGAGATGAATAGAATCTTCTTCAAAGATGACAAATGAATGGCTAGCATTCATATGGAAAAATGCTCATTATCCCTAATTATTAGAGAAATGCAAATTAAAACCACCCTCAGATATCACCTAACCCCAGTGAGAATGGCCTATATCACAAAATCTCAAAACTGCAGATGCTGGCACAGATGTGGAGAGAAAGGAACACTTTTATACTTCTGATGGGACTGCAAACTAATACAACCTTTTTGGAAAGAAGTATGGAGAAACCTCAAAGAACTCAACCTAGACCTCCTGTTTGATCCTGCAATCCTGTTACTAAGCATCTATCCAGAAGGAATAAATTATTTTAATTGCACAAAGTATGAAAATGTATTCCTCCCAAAATAAATCAGATGGCCTGTGAGTTTTCTTTCTTTCTTTCTTTCTTTTTTTTTTTTTGAGACAGAGTCTCACTATGTCGCACTTGGTAATATGCTGTGGCATCACAGCTCACAGCAATCTCAAACTCTAGAGCTTAAGTGATTCTCTTGCCTCAGCTTCCCAATGGGCTGTGTGTTTTCAAGGAAGATAAGATCCTTTGTGTTAATGAATAGCATGCAGGCCTTGACTAAGAAGCTATATATTTTCCTAATGGCCATCTTTTCCTAGAGGGACCAATGGATGCCTGAGCTCCAAGATGGACAGCACTCACCACTGTAGATTGGAACACAGATGAGATTGAGAGTCCCTCATTGTGTTACAGTATGAAGCCCTTGGGAGTCCTGCCCTTGGGGTCCTGCCTTTGGGGTCATGCCCTTGGGACAGGGTCCATTAAGACCTGTGGATCTGGCCACAGCAGACTGAAGAAATATAAAGTTAGAAACAAAGAGAAAGAAAGAGACAAGACACACAGAATATAATTTTCAAAGATGGAAACTCATGGGACCACCACAGCTTATGGGGTTCTAACAGTGGTCCCTAGGGTCAGTTCCACTCAGCTTTTATTGAAGACTATTTGCTCATTAGCCCAGAGGGTAAGCAGAGGAAGGGAACAAAGATGCCAGCAGTTTCTCTGAGCAAGCATATCAGCTCCTATTGTTTCTATAATCATTAACTTTAAGGGTCTGAGCAGCCTTGAGAAATCTGGAACCTGAGCTTGGGGGGGGGGGCAGCTTTCTATCTGTGGTCACACACATAGATTCCTACAGGGTTGTTAATACCTGCTAGTTCACTGTGGAGTAAAATGCCACTGGTGTCAATCTCCTCTGAAGAATCTGTGGGAAAGAGGAATTTACCTCTCATCACCACCACAGAGGATCTTCCTCTGCTATAAAGGATATAAGCCTTCCTACGCATATTTCAGGGCTAGAGCTGTTCCCTTGATCTCTGCCCCAGCCATATCCAAAGCTCCACAAGAGGTATTTGCTCTGACTGTTTACTGGGCAGGAAATAGCCTAGTTAATGTATCTTGCCAGGCCTTGCCACAGCATCTTCTGTGGCCATTAGAACATTCTGAACACTTATTCAGAGTGTTCACAGACCCAGCAGGGGTATTAATAAGCTGTATCCCCAATAGGCCAGAGTTCTAGGAAAAGAAGGAAACTTGCTCAGATGAGAAATTTAGCAGAAGCTGGTTTAAAGGTAAAATAGCTGAGTTTCCTTTGTTCCCACTCACTCAGCTTACTTTTTAGTTTTTGCCTTTTTCTGGGGGTGTTTTTCCCTCACCAAGAATGGGGTCTTTGGTGCTCATTCTGCCTGGACCCTGGGTCATTATACTCTGCAGAGCAGAGAGCTCTCTGAAAGCCATTTTACAACTTTTGTTAACATTTTTCATATTATATGTGTGTACACAAACTACTTGCTCGGCAGCAATACCCATATTTAAAAAGAGAACTCTAGCTGGGCATGGTGGTGAGCACCTGTAGTCTCAGCTATTCAGGAGGCTAAGACAGGAGGATCACCTGAGCCCAAGAGTCTGAAGTTGCTTTGAGCAATGATGATGCCATAGCACTCAACCCAAGGCAACAGAGTGAGACTGTTGAAAAAATAAACAAATACATAAGGAAGTATATTTTCAAAAAATTATTCCAGCTGATCACTGATTTGGAATTAACAAAGCATTCAAGGACATTCTCTGAAAAAGGATGACAATAAATGACTCAGGGTGCATGGAGCTGATGGCAGATTTAGTCGCCACACCATTGTATTTCTAGTAGACCATGCCAGAGACACACTTTGCTGTATTTCCTAAGCTCTTCCTGAAGAGAGGACACACTTCTTCCTGGGGTGTGGTGTGGCCCTGACACACACATGGAGTTGGGATCAACACAGAGAAAGTCAGAAACACCAAATGTCTCTGCAGATCATGGTTCTCTCTGCCATGTGCCAAGGGCATTAGAACAAGCCACAGCTGAAGGGATTTTCTGTCTACTCCCTTTATCAGGGAATGAGAGAGGGCATTGAAATCCCCAACTATGATTTCTCTCAGTTTTTATTTTACATATTTTGAAGCTCCGAAGTTAAGTCAATAAACACTGAGAGTTGTGTCCTTTTGATAAATTACCCCTTCATTTTTTATTTATTTATTTTTTATTGTTGGGGATTCATTGAGGGTACAATAAGCCAGGTTACACTGATTGCAATTGTTAGGTAAAGTCCCTCTTGCAATCATGTCTTGCCCCCATAATGGCCTTCTTTATCCTAGTAATATTCTTTGCTCTGTAACCTACTTTTTCTGATATTAATATAGCCACTCCATTTTCCTTTACACAATATCAGTTTTACCATCGTATGTCTATTTTCATCTTTTTATTTTTAACCTAGCTGTGCTTTTATATGTAAAGTGGGTTTCTTTATAGATAGCAAATAGTTCAATTTTGCTTTTATACCCAATATGATATGACAATGTCTACCCTGTTTAATCAGGGTATTTAATCCATTCACATATAATGTGATTATTGATGTATTCAGGTTTAAATCTGCCATTCTGCTCCTTGTTTTGTCTATCTGTTCCTTGATCCCTGTGTCCCCTTTTTTCTGCCTTATTTTGTTTTAACTGAGTATATTACATGATTCCATTTTATCCTTTTGTTGGTTTATTAGCTACAATTCTTTTTTGTTATTTTAGTTGTTGATTGAAGGCTTACAGTGCACATATTTAGACTCCAACACTCTAACTTAAAATGATACTATGCCCCTTCCTACATACCGGGCAAGAACAACAGGCACGGACACACAGGCTCTAACCATGTGCAATAATTAACATACCTTGGTGCACACACAGACAAACTCTAATCATGCGCGGTGATCACATACACACAGAGTCTAATCACGTGCGATGATCACACACACACACACACACACACACACGGAGTCCAATCACGTGCAATGATAATACACGCAGACTCTAATCAAGTGTGATGATCACACACAGACTCTAATCATGTGCGATGATCACACACACACACAAACTCTAATCCTGTGTGGTGATCACATACACACAGACTCTAATCATGGGTGAAGATCACACACACAGAGGTTCTAATCATGTGCGATGATAACACACACACAGACTCTAATCATGTGGGATGATCACCCGCATGCGCGCGCTTCCGTCTCTGCCCTCCCAGCCTCAGTGCTACTGCTGTTCTGTTTTCTCGTGTTATGTAAAACCCACAGTACATTGTTATTATTCTTCTTTAAATGGTCAATTATCTTTTAACAAAAGGAGAAGAAACACTGATATTCAGTAAACCAGTAGCATTTCTAGTGCTCTTTGTTCCTTTGCACAGGAGACTGACCTCTGGCTCCTTCTGCCTGCTATACCTTGAACCTCCTTGCATTGTCACTTTTAACTCAGCTCCTGGGGGCTACTTGTTCCCACATTTGCCTCCTCTTCAACTAAACAGTGAGCCATGCCCCGCACAGCACCTAGCACATAGTGCAGAAATTCCACAACAGCTGAACGCAGGCTTCCAGAATGTCTCTGCAGCGAATACCTCCCAGGGTTAGTCCCAGTCTCCTTGTGTCAGGCCGCAAGCACCCTCAGGAGCCCTAAAACTTCCAGGTGGTGGCAAGGTGAGCAATGCTGAATATTCAAAGCAAGACCTGCTGGTCCTGACAAATGCATGGCAGCTGCTCGGGGTGGGGCCACTGCCAGGCTCCCCACCCATTCCACTTCAGGGGGACCAGGACCAAGTCCAGGAGTGGCCTGGGAGGATTCGCCATTTCACTCCAGGCCCTGCCATCCCAGGTATTGCCCACCCTCTCTCTCCTCCCCTACCCACCCAGACGTTCCACTCCTACACCACCTGGATAGATGTTCTGACCCTACAACACCTGCACACTCCAACCCTAACCCACCTGCATGTTCCTGCCATATTCCCACAGGCCTTAGCCCAGCCAGAAGCCAGATCAAGGAGCTCTGAGAAATGCATCCAGGTCAGTTTCCCACACCAGAGGACAGGGGAATAAGGCAGGCAAACTACAGTGTGTTTACGACAACAGGACTGGGATCATCTTGAGTGCTGAATAACCGCCCCCAGGTGCTGAGTTTCGAGTTATTCCTCTCACCATGATCCATAGCCCTTCATGAGACCATGCCTCTGCTTCAAGGGAAGCATTCCACAAACATCCCTTCAGCGATTTAACAGATGCATTTTGAGTCCAGCATTGGGACAGCTGCACATGGAAGTCGGGGGAGGGGCAGGCTGTGTCAACAGCCAGCTTAAAATGTAAGGATGAGATAAAACACCACCTCAGGTGACAGGTCAGAAAAGGCCATCGGTCCCACAGCTGTGAGAGGAGGCAGCGGGGAGCTGACATATCATAGCAGTTCCCATGAGCCAAGCACAGCAGTCAGGGAATGTCCAACTCAACAAAAAGGGAATTTGATTTACAAATGATCAGAAGACTTACACAGAAAGTTCTCCCAAAAGGCCATATAAGTGGCTAGTAGCACATGAAAAAGATGCTCAACATCATCACTCATTAAAGAAATGTAAATCAAAACTACTGCGAGATACCACTTCATACACATTTGGATGGCTGGAACAACAACAAAGAAGAATACAAATGTTGGCAAGTATAGAGAGGAATTGGAATGCTCAGGCTTTACTAGTGGTAAAGTAATGTGTGGAAAAATCTGGGAAAAACATTTGGCAGGTCCTCAATAAATAAGCCAGGAACAAAAGCACAAACACTGCATGACATCACTTATATGAAATATCTACAATACACTAGGCAAAGGCAGAAAGAAGTAAAGCAGTTTTAGAGGTTGTCAAGGGGCTGTGGGCAAAGGGAATTTGGAAGTTTTTGCTTAATGAATGCAGAGTTCCTGTTTGAAGTGACAGACATGTTTTAGATCATGTATATTTGACTGAAACTAATGCCACCAAACTGTACACTTTAAAATGGTTAAAATAGCAAATTTTATGATATATATTAATATTTTTTCTGTAATTGAAAACTGTCTCAGCACTGCAACTTAGGAGCTGGCATTTTTATTCTCATTTCCTAGATGAGCAGAGGACATAGAGGGGAAGTAGCTTTCAAAGACTGAGTAGCCGAAAGGAGGCAAGACTAGAAAATAAAGCCATATATGGTGTTTCTGAGCCCAGGACCAAGATCCACACCTACAGCAGAGATGTGTCTGTTGACAGGCAGAGAAACATATGATGTTGTTGGGAGCCATCCCAAGAAGTGAGTGGGGCCCTGGCTCGTATTAGGGCTGGGTGACCTGGGCAGCGCCCGCCTGGACAGGACAGCACGGAGTCTGCACACTCAGGCAGGGCCTCCCACGGGGGATGTGTGGAGGGGGGACCAAGTTGTCTCTCATGTAGAGAATCTCGAGGTGGACACTGACCTGCACAGGGCATCCTACCCTCTAGCACCGTCATGCTGTCCCATCTGCCACGCTTCCATGTGCAAGTAAGTGCACTTGGGAAATCTGCAAACATTTGCCATATAGTTTTTTAAAATGTAAACAGTGGATGAAGATGTTTCCACCTGGATCCTTTTCTTTTCATTGTCTTCAATAAGACAGGTCTCTCTAAGTTGCCCAGGCTGGAGTGCAGTGGCTGTTCATAGGTGTGGTGACACTGTGCACTACAGCCTTGTCCTCCTGGCCTCAAGTGATCCTGGGATAACAGGTGTGCACTGCTGCGGCTAGCTCCGAACCCGTTTTTAATTGAGATGAGGCGTTTTTAATTTGGTACCCCAGAGGGAGAGGTGCCAGCCCCCAAGAGTAGGCTCAGAAGGGGGCCTGCCGGGGGCAAACTGGACAAGTTCCTATGAGGACAGGTTGTCTGGGTGGCCTTGGTCCTCCTCTGACCAAGTGTCTGTTGGTGGACCCTCTAGCACACTGTTCTGCAAAGGACACAGACACGCTGAGAAGCAAGCCAGCATTTTGTACCCACCTCAACCTTCTCTGCTTCCCCAAGTGGAAAAACCCTCTTACTGGATGCTGGGCATGGCCAGGCAGCCTCTCTTGGACACCAGACCCGATGGCTGGCTGGGCGGGGAGCGGCCCCAGGAAGAGGCCCTGACCTCATGGCTGGAATCCTGCCATTCTGTGTGCCAGAGCAGCTTCCTGCAAAGCCCCGTTCAGCCAAGCCTCTCAACCCCTTCGTGTCACTACCTCTTTCAGTCCTGACACGGAAACTCCACCTTGTGAATCAAGAGTCCAAGTTTGCTGAAGGCTTATAAAATCAGAGATATTAGAGATACTGTGAATTGTGCACCAGATGGACCCAATTAACTCCCCGACTAATGTGACTGGGGAAGGAAATAGCTCTTTAGAAACTTGCAAATCACCCACTCTCACAGCTGTGTTCTAATTACAAAACAGTCACAGATAAAAATAATTATGCCTTTGCTGAGAGGCTAAACCTGGAATCCAGCGTCCAGCAACTTCAGCCTAACGATGAGTGACGTTAGGCTCAGGGCTAATCAACCCTAATGTAGATCTGTGGGCTTTAACAGGAGGCCAGGAAAAATTGACTGGGAAACGTGAAAACAAATCCATAAACCCCCAAAATAATTCCACTCTATAAACTGTGAAAAGACACAAAGTAAACAGTAACATCGTAGTAATACCATATTACTGTTTTTGCATTTTTCATGAAGGCCCTGTGTTAGGAAACCCCACTGGCACAGACAAAATTCCAAATTGAGAAATGTTAAATTTTGCAAATCTGTATTTCATACGAGCACAATGCCTGCAGTCCCTCAGTGGGTATTAAGGCAGGAGCTGTTGTAGGGAGGGGCTGATGGGCAAGTGAGGCTGGCCTACTCCCTTAGTCAGGCAGGTGAGGCTGGACCATGGAGCGTAAGGGGGGAGGGACAGAGGTGACTGTCCACAGGGCTGCTGGGTGAAGCTTCACAGAGGAGCTGGACATGGGTCTTCAATGAATAGATAGGAATGAAAATACGAAGTGGGATTCCACTTGCAAAAATGAAACCCAAAGGCAATTCTGATACAGCCTAGATTAGTAATGTGTGCAAAAATACATTAACGCACAAAAATTGTCTCACAATGGAGAAAAGATTTAAATCTTAGACACTAAACCATAAAAATCCTAGAAGAAAGCATGGGAAAAACTCTTGAGAATGTCAGTCTGGGGAAAGAGTTTATGAAGAAGACTACACTGGCAATCACAACAACAAAAATTAATAATAAATGAGACTTAATTCAGCTAAAAAGCTTCTGCACAGCTAATGGCACAACGATTAAAACAAATGGACAATCTTCAGAATGGGAAAAGATATTTGCATGTTATGAATCTGACAACTAGAATCTACGGAGAACTCTAACTAATCAAAAAAAGAGCAAACACTCCCATCTATCACTGGGCAAGAGACATGAACAGAACCTTCTCTAAAGAAGACAAATGAATGGCTAACCAACATGAAAAATATGCTCATCATCCCTAAATCATCAGAGAAATGCAAATCAAAACCACCCTGAGATATCACCTAACTCCAGCAAGAATGGCCCACATCAAAAAGTCTCAAAGCTACAGATTCTGGGGTGGATGTGGAGAGAAGGGAACACTTTTACACGGCTGGTAGGACTGCAAACGAATATAACCTCTTTGGAAAGAAGTATGGTGAATCTTCAAAGAACTCAAATTAGACCTCTCATTTGATCCTACAATCCCATTACTAGGCATCTACCCAGAAGAAAAAAAATCATTTTATCATCAGAACATTTGCACTAGACTGTTCATTGCAGTTCAATTTATAATCACTGATATGTGGAAACAACCTAAATGCCCACCAACCCAAGAATGGACTAATGAACTGTGGTATATGTAGACCATGGAATATTATTCAGCCATAAAAAGGGTGGAGACTTTACATCTTTTGCATTAACCTGGATAGAGTTAGAGAATATTATCTTTAGTAAAGTATCACAAGACTGGAAAAGCAAGTATCCAATGTAGTCAATACTAGTATGAAGCTAGTAGATTAACTAATTTGGACCCACACAAGAGAAAAACCTCAATTTAATTTAGGGGGAGAGGTGGGAGCTGGAAGAAGGGAAGGGGGATTGGTGTGCTCCCACCTAATGGGGTGTATTTATGGCGCACCTCCCGGGTGAGGGGCACAACTACTACAACAGGGACCTTACCTAACAAACCAAACATTGTAAAGTAATCATTTGTACCCTCATAATAATCTGAACAACAACAACAAAAAGGTATACTGACATGGTAAGGTCACCAAGGACTGTTGGCCGGAAAGGCCTGTGGCCACAATTTCATCATTACAGTGGCACCTGGAATATCTGGGCACCATCTCTGACACACAGCTGAAGAGTTTCACCAGGTAGTGCCATGTGGGAGAACCACAGAGAAGTGAGGGCAGCCTGACCAAGGGAAGACAGTCCCCCTCCTCCCTAAGTAGCACTGCACAACCCCCTCCCAGCCCAGGTGCACAGATCCGGACCTGAGAGTGCCCAAGGCATTGTCCACACTGCCCAGGGACAGCCTTTGTCCTGGGCATGGCTGCTCTCTCCAGGCATCCGGCACAAACCTGGACTCTTGTTGGTGAAGCCCTGGGAGCCCAAACATCCTTCCCCAGCCCATAGGCTTTCCCCCAAAAAGGCTTCACCTTGGGGGTCCCTCCCAGAGCAAGATCATACAACACGTAGCTCTTACACCCAGATGAGCCTGTTAGGGGCACTTTTCACATATGTCTCACGAGGCCTGTGTTAGCAGCTACTGTCCACCCGAATGGCCATTTCCTGTAGGATACTGCTGGTCAGGCCCTAACAAGGCCAGAGGAGCCCATGTGTTGACATCTGGAGATTGTTTACTCACTTCCAAGGCTGCTGTCATAGAGTAGGGGAGACTGGACTCCGTGGTACGGGGCAAGGACCCAGGGCACTCTGCGCACCCAGGGAAGTGTTGACTATGAATTTAGTCTAGAGTAAGAATGCTTTGAAGATAAAACCAGTTCAATATAGGAAGATATTGTGTAACTTTGGAACCTGTGAGAAGGAATCTGTTTGATGAGCAATAACATTGCTGATGTTACTTTTACTGTGAGAATAAAAGTAACAAAGGCCAAGAGGGGCCAGAGCAGCTTATTGGGGGGATATCCCCACTGCTCTCCAGAATCGCTGGCTTTTCTGCAAATAAAAGTGAAACTGATCTCTCATCTGCTTCTCGGTTCATTGGCTCAGGTGGCAGGTGGACAGACTCCTGGGTCCACTAGCACCAGGGACAACCACAGGGACTGTTGTTATGTCCACCTAAAATGAAGACACAGAGGCCAGGTGAAAGTGGCAGCCAGGTGTGAGCCCAGGTCACCTGCTCCCACCACTCTGGAGAGCAGAAGCCTCCCTGCAGCATCTTGCCCCCACCTGGCCTCTTCTAAACTCTCAATGGTCCAGGCTAACAGGAAATGGAAATCATGGCACCAGTGTGTGCATATGTAGATATGTGTATTGTGTGTGCGTGAATGTGTAGATATGTCTGTCTGTGTGTATGTGTGCATGTGTGTGGGTATGCATGTGTCCGTGCAAATGTGTGTGTGGGTGGGCGTGCACGTGTCCGTGTAGAAGTGTGTGTGGGGGTGTGTGCACGTGTCTGTGTAGATGCTCACAATCATGCATGTGTGTCTGTAAGAGTGCATGTGCACATGTGTACATAGACACACACACGGTGTGTGCTGCTCCTCCAGAAGGAGTCAGATGACTGAAGTCAGGAGTTTTCAGATCCTGGCAGAGCACCTCTAACACCTGCCTTGACTGACCCTGACCTGGGCGTCCCCCTCTAAGATACCACTAGGGAGGTGTGCTGACCCTCAAGGCAGACTCCCGCCCACATCCTGCTCTTCACCATCAATGGCCACGAATTCTGCCACACAGCCAGCCTTGGTGCCTCCAAGGGACTCCTGGCCCTGCCTCTGGCCCCAGGGCTGCCTGTGGAGGGGCACAGAGTGGGTAAGCCTGAGTGGTTTGTTTCTGGGAAGCCCTCTCCCTGCACATTTGTGACCAACCCAAAATCACCAGCATCACCTCTACACCCAGGCACGCTCGATGGCAGGTGAGCTGGCCCAGCATGTGTGGCTGTCACCCAACATAGCATCTTCCTATGACAAGGACAGCTTCTGCCACCAATGAAAGATGTTGTGAAAACATCTCTCACTCAAAGCTGACATGACCCCTGAGCAGAATCAGTAGAGAGCAGCCTACCTGGAGTGTTACAGAGGAGGGACACCAGGTGGCATCCATGGGTGCCCTGTGTGAAAACACTCTCAGGAGTGGCACTGGGCTGGGGCCCACCTGAACCTGCAGGGTCCTCTGGAACTATCCCATACCACCTTTCTGCAGGAGCCTGTGAGTACTAAAAATACACAGAGGAGAAGGACGAAGGGGGTGGCCTGCCTCAGCCAGGCTGTCTGTCCTGGGGAGAACACCTGCTCACTGCAATTCTTGGCTCCTATCATGCCTAGAGGGGTGTGAACACAGCCCTGGCCACTGCCAGAGAACAAGTGGCTTTCATGCTACTCCTCCCTTGAGGAAAAGATGAAAAAGAGTGGCTCCAACTCCCCAGAACCCTCCACCGTGGGCTCAGAAAGCCAGCAGCTCCAGCAGCACATTCAGTGAGCACACACTGTCTGACCCCTGCCCCTGGGACAGCACCCTGAAAAGCCTTGGGGACATACCTGTGAAGCCTGCCCAGAGGCTGGCGGGTGACTCCCACTCAGATGTGCCCATCAGCTGAAAGGAGCCCCTACTCCAGGGACCCACCCTCAGCTGGGGGAACCAAGGTCACAGATGCCTCCTCCCAGCACCTCACTCCTGCCAACGGCACACCCCCAGCTGTCCCATGCAGCGGCCTGGAAGACTCCACATTGCTGAGTGCTGAGTCCTCTGGCCATGGACTGAGTAAGGCCTGCATGTGTCACTGTGTCTCACCCTCCCGCCTTGCTGGAGGGACACTACTGTCATACCAAGGGTGCAGAGGAGGAAGCTGAGGCTATGAGAACAGCAGCTGTGCGGGAGAGCGAGACGGGAACAACCCCAGCTGCCTCTGCACTGAGCCAACCCTTCCCTGTCACAATCCTCAAATGACCCAACATCCTGAGCTTCTTCCACATGTGTCACCAAGCTCCCTGACCTGAGGTCCAGGGGGAAGTGACTAAGTGACACTCACCAAGCACTCACTTCCCAACCCTGTACCTGGAGACCAGGCACACTCAGCAGCAGAGGGGACCCTAAAAAACAGATTCAAGATCACTACAGGTGATCCCTAGGATCTATAGCTAATCCCTGCCTGTACCAGCTCCAGACCCAGAGTCTGAGCAAGTCCTGAGCCCTCCTAGGAGGCCTATCCCTGTCTTGGGCTGTATTCTCCATCAGCACTTTCCTGTATACTTTCCAAATGTGTATTTTGGGGACACAGGGAAGTTGCATGTGGGATCCCAGGGACCCCTTCCCTGAAGCCAGGGCCACCTTAGATGAGTGGATGTGGCCCAGTGACAGCCCAGCCATGTGGTGGCCCAGCTCCCAGCCCTACAGCCTCCCTGTTTCTCCATCCTCCACCTCCAGGCACCTGGCCCTACTCGGGGTGAAGCAGCATGTTGGCACTGGGGCTTGAGTTAATCCTTGTCTGCATCCAGCAAACTGTCCCCAAGGACCTGTTGGCCACCTGGGACTCCAGAATTCAACCAGAGTCTGACCAGGGGAGCAGAAAAGGGCCAAAGAGAAAAGAAGAGACAAGAAGGCAGAGAGCACACTTAGAGTGGGGTTTGTCCGGAGGACACTGTCCCCGGTCACCAGCACCTTGGGGGCTATTCTGAGCCTCGTGGCCCTGGGGTCTGGGCACCCCACTGTACTGATTTGGGGCAGCCAGTTCAGGCTGGGTGCTTGTTTCCCTTCCCCACAGGCCAGAGGGACCACCAAGCTTATCACTGAATGGAGACTCAGGCACTGGACCCTTACAGACACCAAGACATTGGGTGTCCCTCTCAGAGCCAGAAAAGGACATGAGGACACAGGCCAGCTAGGCCACCCCTGCCCCAGTCACCTGCCATCTTCCTCTGCTGCATGTGTGGCTTTGGGCACCCTCTCTGGCCCCCTCCTCACCTGAGAAGTAATTGCCACAGACAAGGCAGTCGCTGCACTTCTAGAACGGAAGAGCCGGTGGGAGTATGTGCTCTAGGCTTTATCACTTTTCCAAACGTGCTTCTTTTGTGGCAACGTCTGAATGACTGATAGTACAAAATGGAACACAGATTTTAGAAAGATAATATTTTGGCACAGAAAAGTCTGATTTCTAAAAGCTTCAAACAGAATGCAATTAGATTTCACATTTTACCAACACAGTGAAGAAGGCATCTTCTTGAAACTACCCAATTCTTTAGGTTAGGGTTAGGGTGATTCACCTCATGGGTGATTTTTTTTTTTGGTTGGTTTGTTTGTTTTTGAGACAGGGTCTTGCTCTTTCACCCAGGCTAGAAGGCAGTGATGTCATCACAGCTCACTGCAGCTTCCAACTCCTGGGTTCAAGGAATTGTCCTGCATCAGCCTCCTGAGTGGCTGGGACTGCAGGTGATGCCACCATGCTGAGTTTTTTATTTTTACTTTTTTAGAGATAGTCTTGCTGTGGTGCCCAAGCTGGTGTTAAACTCCTGGCCTCAAGAGATTCTCCTGCCTCAGCCTCTCCAAAGTTCGGGGATTACAGGTGTGAGCCACACGCCCAGCCTTCTCTCATTTTTAATCCACAAGATCACCTGGCAACCTTCAGGGCTAGAATCCAAAGCTCTCGAAAAAATGATCAACTCCTTGAAAATCCAGGACATTGCCTTGCGTTGCTACGAGGGCCCTCTACGTAACAGCAGTCCCTCTCTTTGGAGCCTGACCTTCCAGGAGCTACCCACATCCTTGTCAGAAGACCTGCGCCTCCTGAGACACCCTAGGGACAGTGGCCCCTTTGCCCACTCAGCTGCTATCACCACTGCAGTCTGCTCTCAAAAAGACAGAGCCCCACGGATAACACTCCTGCATTCTCAAAGCACCTGCTCCCCATCAGGAAATGGTCCTGTTGTAACCATACACACACACACACAAAAAAAAAAATATTGGCCTGAAAATACATATAAGCTACAATTGCATTCAAATGTGTATTGAGTGCCCACTCGGTCATGGGCAGACATGAATAAGGCATGTCCCCTGCTCTCTGTTCTCAGAAAGCAGACCCCCAACTGATGATCATCCACCTGAGAATAAGACAGGTAAGTGTCTGCCACCACATGGGCATAGGTGGGAGCAGCAACCATTCTCATCTAGACAGGATTTGTTCTCAGAAAACCTGGAGGTAAAGTAGGAAGGAAGAGGAGACTGTCCAGCAAGACTGACCCCTCCCCAGACAAATCAAACAAAACCTCCAGGGTGGGCCCTGACATGGGGATCTGCCACATGCTGAGAGGCAACCTGCAGGATCCCACGTGGCAGGGAGTGGGCTTGAGGATCCATAGGCTGGGTACTGGCCCAGGAGAGTGCCCCACAGCCCCTAAGGGACTGACCCTTAATTTTGAGGGTCCACCTAGAACAGAGAGGATGGCATGAAAAAAAGGAAAAAAATCATTTTCTGTCTCTTTAAAACCCCCTCACTAAAACTGACAACCTGCCTCCACTACTGCTTGGCAGAAGAGTGTCTTTTTTTTCAGACTGCAGGACATGGCTCAAGGGAACCATCCTGGCAAAGGTCTTGTGGGGGCAGTCCCAGGAGGTCCTAGTGGAGGACCGGCTGGCAGAAGATCACAGGATTACCTTCCCTGAGATGAAATGATCAAAACCATCAACTGTAGTTGAGCAATGACACCCTGAACCTCAGAACCTCCCCATAACAGCTCTGTATTTTTATTTGTGGGGGAGAAATTTGGTACTTTGAGGTGAGAGTAAGACATTTTCCTCCTTTCCCAGCAAATTAATAAATTTCTCCTTTTTTCCTTCAACCGCTTGTCCTCATTCTTCTGATGTGGCCTGAGGACAAATGCTCAGCTTTTGGTAAAACACCCAACAATGGCGTAGAGACACTGTGGGAGATGCTGAAGGCAAACTTGCATAGCAGGAGTCCCACCTCATCCACAGGTGACAGGCCAGCTCAGGATCATCCCTGAGGGCTCACACCTGGCTATACCTCCCTGGCCTCTTCTGCCCTCAGATCCCCTCTGAGAACTGTCCTTCCTCTATGGCTGGGTCGTTGCCCACTCTGTTCTGAGCTCCCTCCTTCATTTACCTCCTACATAGGGGCTTCCTCTGCAGCCCTGGGCACCATACTTGCCAAGGTGCAGGCAGCCCCGGAGAGGTCACCACCCACCATTACACGTAACTCCCTCGGCCCACCTGCCTCTGCTCTGCTCTGATTCTGGACTCAGGCTCTGTCATCTCCTGATTCTCCTTAGGCGACAAACACAGATACTCCAGGAGCATGGGGTGGCACCCTGCCCACCTTACACTATGTCACGTCCCTGCCTCTTAGAGGTCAGTGTTAGTAATTTTATGAGTATTCTGCTCTTCTGGATAAACAGTAATCATCAAGGTAACCAAAATACTTACCAGAGAATTGTCACTGTTTTGAGCTTGAAAAATGACAACCCACATCACCTCCCTTGCAAGGTGAGTGGCACAGAAGAGGTAAAGAATGTGACATCTCAGAGCCCACCCAGAAGGGAGTGCAGGTGTAGTAACCAGCCAAAGGACCCCTAAAGGCCCCTAACTGTCTTAGCCTGAGTCCCTGCATGTCTCAACACCCCCTCCCTTGGTTAATTCTGAGAACAGTTTTCAGAACAAGGAAGTTCCCTGAGTTCCCAAAAAACTCCTAGCCACAGGTAAAACAATGGTAGAACTTACCCCAACCCCCTAGTGATGGCTAAGCAATGATGGAAAGCTTACTCAAGCAAAAATTCCCAGGCTAAGTTTGTCCTGGTGCCAATTGCCACCATGTAGCCCCCCGACTGTAACTGAGCCAGCTCACTGTAACTCCACCACGTTGTAGCCCCCCTGACGGTAACCCTGCCCCTGAGCTAACTGGCCATGTCCTGCTTCTGTGCTCATAAGCTTGCCTGCCAACACAGCACAAAAATGGTATAAAAGACAGCCTGCTTTTCTCTTCAGGGCCGTTTGCCCTTTGGGCAGCGACCCACCTGCTCAGGTGTAATAAATCACCATCTGATTTATACCTGAAGTGGGGTCTGAGTATTTCTTCCAGGTGGCAAAAGAGTACAACACAGTAAAGATGCTGTGTGGCTATGGGAGGCTGCAGTCCCAGGCTTGGGTCTTCCCACTGTTCCCACAAGTCTCAAGTGGAAGGGAGGCCCTGAAGGGGTCCTTGGCTGAGGATAGCTCTGGTGCCAGAAGAAGGGACACATTCCTGTGGGGCTGGAGCACTCCATGTTCTCCCTGGAGAAGGAGGCCATTAAGACATTAGATCATATGAAGCACACACCCCTTGCCAGCAGAGACAAAACTGCCCTTTCTGAAGACATCTGCGAGCCTGCACTGTCCATGTGAGCTCAGAGTGTGGGATGAAGCAAGTCTGCATTTGGGAACATCTTGGCAGCCCTGGGGGGCGAGGAGTCAGCTCCAGATGCCAGGAGCCAGGCAGGACCCCTTAGTGAAGGGTCTCTAGGCCCTAGAGCATCACCTCTGATGCTGAAACCAAATTGTGACTTGATCCCTTGAGATGACAGAAAAGTGCATATTGAATTGCCACAGTTCACACTACCTTGATTTGCTGCAACTAAGTACAGTCCAGAACCAGCCCATGGACAGGGCAGGCTTGACACTGCCCTAGTCAAAAGCCTCCTACCCCAGCACATGACAGCCAGGCAGCAGCTCTCTCACTGTGCTCGCTGCCATCAGAGTTACCCCTGGGTACACGTCATGAGATAGAATTGATAGCCCAGGAAAGACAGATTCAGTTCCTGGCAACCCCTGGTGGCCAGGCCGTGTGGAAGGTTTGAGCAGGTGACAAGCTCAGAATCAGAGCAGGGGCCCTTAACTCTCCAGAGTCCAGCCCCTCCCTGAGGCCAGAGGGGCAGCCAGTGTCCTACAGGGAGAGAAAGTCAAGGCATCTAAGATTGGTTGCCCAAACCTCTCTAAGGTAAGAGACAGGGCATTTGCTGGAAGATGGGTTGAAGGGGAAGTGGGGAAGGTGGGGACATGCTCATGGGTCCCAAGAGCTGAGAGAACACTGGACTGGCTCAGGAAAAGGCAGCCACTGGGACCCTGCAGAGCTGGAGTGTGCAGGGCAGGAGCTGGGGACCCACAGCAGAGGGGGAGCTGAGGAGCAGACTGTGTGTCAGGAGGGACCACAGGTGACAAGAATGGCCCAGTGGTGCAGCCCTGAGAACAGGCTGGACAAGGAAGAAGAGAAAAGGGAGATGTTTCCGGGGGAAGGCTGACCACTTTATGTGCTTGAGGAAGAGGTGGGTTCAAGAGGACAAGGAGGCTGGATGGGCATGTGTGGTCAGGAAGCCTGGACCCGGGCACTCACAGGCAGCTCTGAGTGACCAAAGACAGATGTGGCCATCTATAAGCACATGAAGAGAAGCTGCCAGAGGCCAGGAGGTCAGGGACTTTGAAGCTGGATTTGCCTCATTCTCACGAGAGAATGACTCATGAAATGACAGGACCAGAGGAAAAGGGGGGACTAAGTCCAGTGCTCAGACCTCACAGGGATGCAGAGAGGGGCCACCACACCAGTGACACCAGCAAAGAGGGTCATTGAGCATTCAGACCACCCAGGACCTCCACGAGGCAGCCCTCAAAGTCACAATTCAGACAAGAAACATCAATAGATGCTAAAACAAATGGCTGAAAAAGTTAGGTGAGGAATGAGATACAGACACATTCACAGAGCGTGACTTACAGAGGGGAAACCAGCGACCTCACAGTGGGAAGTCTGGGGACACCACCTTGTTTCACGATCGCAGTGAAGATGAACAGCGATGGGGCAAATATACATAGGGTCTGAGGGGAGAGCACTGTGGCTCTGTATCCCTTGTGAGGCTCCTCAGGCAAAGCGGAGTTGGGTGCCTTCTGTAAAATACCTGCCCTCCAGTCTTCAAGGTTAGACAAGGTGAGAAGAGACTGAAAAGATGTTCCAGGCTGAAAGAGAGTAAGGAAATGCTCGACTAAATGCAGCCTGTGGTTGAGTTGGGTCCTTCCCAGCAGAGGAAGGACATTACTACGAGAGTTGGAAGCAGAAATGCAGGCTGAGCAGGAGAGAGGAAGAGGATGGGTAGCCAGCAAACTCTGGTTATGTAAACAAAACTTAAAGGTAGCAGCCCCCAGAGAGAACAGAACACACTGGTGTGCTATGACAGGATCGTAGGTGTGCTGCAAAAATTTTTAAAGATCATTAATTAAATTATTTTCAAAAGAAGTTCAAAGCACAGTAAGTATACTCTTTTTTTACTTTTTTTTTTTTTTTTTTTGATCAACATATTTAAGCAACCTCAAACTTCTGGGCTCAAGCGATTCTCTGGCCTCAGCTCCCAAGTACCTGGGACTACAGGCTCCCACCACAACACCCAGCTATTTTTTTTTTTTTTATTAGAGACAGGGTCTTACTCTTGCTCAGGCTGGTCTTGAATTCCTGACTTCAAACAATCCACCCTCCTCAGCTTCCCAGAGTGCTAGAATCACAGGTTTGAGCTATGACATCCAGCCTTAACTCAATATTATTATCAATTCTCCCTAAACTCATTTTATAAACCCAATCCAATTCCAATAAAAATACCACCAGAAATGTTATAAAAATTGAAAAACTGATGGTAAAATTTATATGGAAAGGCAAAGGACATAGGAAAGCCAAAACAATCTTCAGAAAGGATCAAGTTGGAGGACTTGCATCATTTGATTTCAGAACTTGATATAAAACTACAGTAAATAAGCCCACATGGTGTCAATGACATGGTAATCACATAGATTGATGGAACAGAAGAGAGAGGTTAGAAATAGACCAACAGACACACAGTTGATTTATTTCTGACAGAGACAACTTAATGAAGAAAGGATAATCTTTTCAAAAAATGGTTCTGGAACAAGTGGACATCCAGAAGCAAAATACAAATCTTGCAGCATATGCACAAATTAACTCAAAATACATCAGAAGCCTAAATGTGAAGCCTAAAACTAAAATAATTTCTAAAACAAAAAACAGGAGAAAATCTTTGTGACTGTGGTTTAGGCAAGGATTTCTTAAATACAACTGCAAAAGTATAATCGTAAAAGAAAAATTGATAAATTGGACAGCATCAAGATTAAAAATTTCTGCCCTTGTAAAGATACTACTGTAAGAATACAAAAATAAGCATAAACTGTCAGCAATATTTGCACTTCTATGCATTTCATAGAAGACTCATATGGAGAGTATTTAATGAATCACAAGCTCAATAATAAGAAAACAAGCAAACTTTACCCTCTAAATATACAAAACTATTTATGAGACACACACACCTATCAGAAAGGCTAAAATTAAAAATAAAGTCAATAGTAAGAGCTGGCAATGATGCTGAAGATGGGAAATCTTATACATTGCTGGAGGAAATGCAAGATGGTAGTGCTTCTTTGGGAAACAGTTTGACCATTTCCCATATTAAAACATAGACTTACCAAATAATTTAGCAATTAGGCATCAAATTGATTACTGCTAAAATAGATAAACCTTTGGGTAATCTAACTAGGAAGAAAAGCGTAAAATCTCTAATTTCATCAATCAGAAATGACAAAGACGAAATAACAACAGACTCCTCAGAAATTCAAAAAATCCTTAATGAATATTATAAGAAAACTGTATTCTTAGAAATATGAAAATCTGAAGGAAATTGACCAATACCTGGAAGCAGGTCTCCTTCTAAGACTTAGCCAGAATCAAGTGGAAATGTTGAACAGGCCAATATCAAGTTCTGAAATAGCATCAACCATACGAAATCGCCCTAAAAAGAAAAGCCCAGGACCAGATGGCTTCACGTCAGAATTCTACCAAACCTTTAAAGAGGAACTAGTACCTATATTACTCAACCTGTTCCAAAATATAGAAAAAGAAGGAAGACTACCCAAGACGTTCTATGAAGCAAACATCACCCTGACCCCCAAACCAGGAAAAGACCCAACAAGAAAAGAAAATTATAAACCAATATCACTAATGAATACAGATGCAAAAATATTCAACAAGATCCTAACAAACAGAATCCAGCAACACATCAAACAAATTATACATCATGACCAAGTATTATCCCAGGGTCTCAAGGCTGGTTCAATATACATAAATCTGTAAATATAATTCAGCACATAAACAAATTAAAAAACAAAGACCATACGATTCTCTCAATTGATGCAGAAAAAGCTTTTGATTATATCCAGCATCCCTTCATGATCAAAACACTTAAGAAAATTGGTATAGAAGGGACATTTCTTAAACTGATAGAGGCCATCTACAGCAAACCCATGGCCAATATCATATTGAATGGAGTTAAATTGAAATCATTTCCACTCAGATCAGGAACCAGACAAGGCTGCCCATTGTCTCCACTGCTCTTTAACATTGTAATGGAAGTTTCAGCCACCGCAATTAGGGAACAAAAGGCGATCAAGGGTATCCATATAGGGTCAGAAGAGATCAAACTTTCGCTCTTCACAGATGATATGATTGTATATCTGGAAAACACCAGAGATTCTACTACAAAACTCTTGGAAGTGATCAAGGAATACAGCAGCATCTCAGGTTACAAAATCAACATTCATAAATTGGTAGCTTTTATATATACCAACAATAGTCAAGCTGAAAAAACAGTTAAGGACTCTATTCCATTCACAGTAGTGCCAAAGAAGATGAAATATTTGAGAGTTTATCTAACAAAGGACATGAAAGATCTCTATAAAAAGAACTATGAAACTCTAAGAAAAGAAATAGCTGAAAATGTTAACAAATGGAAAAATATACCATGCTCATGGCTGGGAAGAATCCACATTGTTAAAATGTCCAAATTACCCAAAGCAATATACAATTTTAATGCAATCCCTATTAAATCTCCACTGTCATACTTTAAAGATCTTGAAAAAAATAATACTTCATTTTACATGGAATCAGAGAAAACCTCGAATAGCCTCAGAAATAAAAACAAAAGCAGGAGGAATCACGCTACCGGACCTCAGACTATACTATACTAGTGATCAAAACAGCATGGTACTGGCACAAAAACAGAGAGGTAGATGTATGGTACAGAATAGAGAACCAAGAGATGAACCCAGCTACTTACCGTTATTTGATCTTTGACAAGGCAATTAAAAACATTCAGTGAGGGGCGGCGCCTGTGGCTCAGTGAGTAGGGCGCCAGCCCCATATGCCGAGGGTGGCGGGTTCAAACCCAGCCCCGGCCAAACTGCAACCAAAAAATAGCCGGGCGTTGTGGCGGGCGCCTGTAGTCCCAGCTGCTCGGGAGGCTGAGGCAAGAGAATCGCGTAAGCCCAAGAGTTAAGAGGTTGCTGTGAGCCGTGTGACGCCACGGCACTCTACCTGAGGGCGGTACAGTGAGACTCTGTCTCTACAAAAAAAAAAAAACATTCAGTGAGGAAAAGATTCCCTATTTAACAAATGGTGCTGGGTGAATTGGCTGGCAACCTGTAGAAGACTGAAACCGGACCCACACCTTTCACCATTAACTAAGATAGACTCTAACTGGATTAAAGATTTCAACTTAAGACATGAAACTATAAAAATACTAGAAGAGAGTGCAGGGAAAACTCTTGAAGAAATTGGTCTTGGTGAGTATTTTATGAGGAGGACCCCCTGGGCAATTGAAGCAGCTTCAAAAATACACTACTGGGACCTGATCAAACTAAAAAGCTTCTGCATAGCCAAAAACACAGTAAGTAAAGCAAGCTGACAGCCCTCAGAATGGGAGAAGATATTTGCAGGTTATGTCTCCAACAAAGGTTTAATAACCAGAATCCACAGAGAATTCAAACATATAAGCAAGAAAAGAACAAGTGATCCCATCACAGGCTGGGCAAGGGACTTGAAGAGAAACTTCTCTGAAGAAGACAGACGCACAGCCTACAGATATGAAAAAATGCTCATCATCCTTAATCATCAGAGAAATGCAAATCAAAACTACTTTGAGATATCATCTAACTCCAGTAAGATTAGCCCATATCACAAAATCCCAAGAGCAGAGATGTTGGCGTGGATGTGGAGAAAAGGGAACATTTCTACACTGCTGGTGGGAATGCAAATTAATACATTCCTTTTGGAAAGATGTTTGGAGAACACTTAGAAATCTAAAAATAGATCTGCCATTCAATCCTATAATTCCTCTACTAGGTACATACCCATAAGACCAAAAATCACATTATAACAAAGATATTTGTACCAGAATGTTTATTGCAGCCCAATTCATAATTGCTAAGTCATGGAAAAAGCCCAAGTGCCCATCGATCCACGAATGGATTAGTAAATTGTGGTATATGTACACCATGGAATCTTATGCAGCCTTAAAGAAAGATAGAGACTTTACCTCTTTCATGTTTACATGGATGGAGCTGGAACATATTCTTCTTAGTAAAGTATCTCAAGAATAGAAGAAAAAGTGTCCAGTGTACCCTACTATGAAACTAATTTATGGCTTTCATATGAAAGCTATAATCCAGTTATAACCTAAGAATATGGGGGAAAGGGAGAGGGAGGGGAGGGAGGGAGGGAGCGGGGAGGATGGGCAGAGGGAGGGTGATTGGTGGGATTACACCTATGGTGCATCTTACAAAGGTACATGTGAAACATAGTAAATGTAGAATATGAATGTCTTAACACAATAACTAAGAAAATGCCAGGAAGGCAATGTTAACCAGGGTGATGAAAATATGTCAAATGGTCTATAAAACCAGTGTATGGTGCCCCATGATCGCATTAATGTACACAGCTATGATTTAATAATAAAATAAATAAATAAATAAAAATTTATTACTGCAGAGTAGAAAACTGGAAGGTAATTAGCTAATATTGAAAGGGCAAATTTTAAGGCCAATTAATTCCTCATTTGTAGAAACAATTAGAAAAATAACAATTATATTTCCACTGATTAGAAATAAATCTTCCGGGCGGCGCCTATGGCTCAAAGGAGTAGGGTGCCGGCCCCATATACTGGAGGTGGTGGGTTCAAACCCAGCCCCAACCAAAAACTGCAAAAAAAAAAAAGGGAAAGAAATCTTCCCACACAATCTTGCCTCAGAATAAACATGGAATTTAAGTTTGTTGTTCTGACACCCAATCATAGGTAAGCAAACCTGTTAATTCTTGTATGTTATTTTAAGAAAAAAAAAAAGTACATTGCTTTGGCGGTGCCTGTGGCTCAAGGGAGTAGGGCGCTGGCCCCATATGCTGGAGGCTGTGAGTTCAAACCCAGCCCCGGCCAAAAACTGAAAAAAAAAGTACATTGCTTCAAAATTTTCAGAGATTTGAGACCCATGATTATGCTGTATTTAATCAGGCCAGTGGAATAAAAAAGAGAGTGAAACAGGAAGGGAAGACTGTGTGTGACCCTGTGCTCACATTTTTTATGGAGAAAATTAGCATGTTCAACAAAAAAATCATTCATCTTTAACTCAGCAATTTCATTTGTTCCTTGCCTTTACAATTGTGGGGACGGAATGTATTCTTCTAACATGGGAGGCCTCAGGTAGCAAAAGGGCTAAAGTCCTCAGGTAGGACACATGGAGAAGAGCTTCAGGGGCACCCTGCAGTCTGCAGGTGGAGACACAGAGCATGCCCAGGGCCCCCAAGACAAGGTTCAGGCATTACTACAAGGAGCTCTGATTTCTCCTTATGTCTTTGATTTTCATACCAACATAAAATGAATGCATGTCAACCATCCTGTTTAACTCATGAATTAGAGGAAACCAACAACATGCAAAGACCCATACCTCTCACTACACGGGCAATCAGGAATGCTGAATTTACAGATCAGAGCAAAACTGAACAGTGCCTTCCACAGACACAGTTCAATTTCATTTCTAGCTACAAGAATCATTTGCATTGTTGCCAGTTTTCTGATCAGTTGTAAACAATGAAAAAGGCAGGTAATCTAGAAGGGCCCCAGACAACACTTCACTTCCTCCAGAAGACAAGAGTTGTCTTTCTGGTCCATGTCAAAGTCTTCCACAATTTTTCCCTCCATTGCTCTTTATCTCTGTGGTCAGCAGCATCTGACATGGCGCCCAGCAGTCTGCCCCATGGCAGTCTTCCACCCTTGTGGAATCCTGTTCCCTCAAAGGCAGACTGATCCTGATACTGTGCTTCTAACTAACAGAACGCAGCAAAAGTGATGGTGCCACTTCCGTGATTAGGTCACAAAAGACTGTCTCTCACACCTGCCCTGACAGAGGGGACCACCTGGACAGGAACTGAGGACATGCTCAGCCAACAGTGACCTAGGACCTGAGGATCTTCATTTGTCAGTGAAGCTGAACATTAGCCTTCCATCTCTCACAGGACTGTCCCTCTGGCTGGGACAATCCTGAGCACCCCCCCCCCCAACAGCCCTCATACCCTGCACAACTGCCCCACGTGGGCTTTGGACGATATCCTATAGGGAGCTCTGTCATCATCTGCCTCTTCCACTCTCAGCCTTTGCCCTTTCTTGCCCATCTGACTTTCAAGGGACAAGAACCAGAACGCTGTGTCACGTCTAACTCTGCACACTCCTCACTGGCACAGTCTCCAACGGCTTAGGTGCCAGCATCAGGGCACAGCTTCCCTCAGGGAGCACCTCAAAGGTGACTGCAGTTATGAGTCAAAAACCCAGTGGCCTAGCCCCATGAGAAGGCAGCACAAGACTCCTCCAGGCCCAGCAGCCTCCCACCCCCAGCTCTCCTGCACACACACCCAGCAGTAGGGCACACCACCCCACTCACCCAACCCTCCCACCCCCAGCTCTCCTGCACACACACCCAGCATGGGGGCACAGTGCCCCACTCACCCAACCCTCCCAACCCATTCTCAGGGCATCCGCAGGACATGGGCATCTCCCACCCACATACAGAGCACAGGCAGCTCTTCCTCTATGCCGGATGGCATAGGTGGGACTAGCTCAGTGTCTCCAGGAATCCTCTGCCATCTGCACCGTGAATTCTGACCACAACTACCCCCACCCTCTCCAGAGGTCCTGTGCAGAGCCCACATAGCACTTGGGGACCTGACCAATTTGCTGGCGGCCACAGATTACGGGTAGCATCAGCTAAGTCTGGCCCCGATGAGACCCCACATCTCTCCAGAGGGAGATGCCCTGAGCTGTGGCTGATTGGGCAAATAAAGATACTGGGCAAACCACTCAATTTGGCTTCAGGTGAACTACAAGTAATTGTCATGGTTTTATTTTTAATGTTGGTATAATACACATAACATAAATTTCATCTTCTTAACCAGTTCAGTGACGGTAAATACATTCATAATATTGCACAACATCTCTACCACCCATCTCCAGGACTCATCTAGCTAAACAGAAACCCCAGAGCTCCATCTTGCCCCCATCAGCCTGCCCTGTCCCAGCACTCAGCCTCCACCCCAGGGTGAGCTCTGCACCCCAGAGGCCCAAGCCCAAGGACATGTCCCACCCAGGGAATCAGTGGCATCCTTAGCACCAGCCATCACTGAGACCTCAGCTCCTCTTCTGAGTCCTTTTCATCACCTTGCAGGGGACCAGTCTCAGCCCCAAGGATGCCCCTCTCACCCTCCCTTCAAGGCTGTGGGATGGACAGATGGACACAGTAAGTAAGGGCCAGACTACAGGCATCAACAAGCATGGGTGAGTGGCGCATCTAAGCCTGTCTAATGGTTGATACACAGACCATTCTGTGATGCTTTCTTGGAAGGACCGGCACACATCCCACTTGCTTCGAAATAATCCCAGGTTAGTGGAGTAATTCCAAGGAAGACTGTACTACCAAGCACCAGAGACTTTAAGTGACTTGCCCAAATCAGCTAGCGAGTGGTTAAGTTAAAAATTGGAAGAGAAGACAAGGGGTGACCTAGAGGCAGCAGCATCCTCACTGTTCCCAGAGAACTGGGAAAAGTGCTGGCAGGTGCCTCCCTCAGAACTGCTCATCTCTTCACAGACACAGCAGATAGTGCAGACAGGCAAGTGTGACACTCAGAGCAAAAAAAAAAAAAAAGAAAGAAAGAAAGACAGGAAGGAAGAAGAAACTTCTAGGAAGCAGTTGACGGGGACATATACCACATGTCCAAGGTCCATGCGGGAGCAGTGGCCTGCTGGAGCACCACACTTGCTCTACCAACCCCATCGGCTGGGTTCAGACTGCTGTCGCTCTTCCCATTCCCCCTGGAATCTGTGCAGAGCCATAACACAGGTCAGCAGGCACAGCAGGGATCCGGTTGAGGCTAAAGTAGCCTGAGATCCTGGGTGAACCACAACAGGCCTCCAATGCAGTCAGGAGGGATTGAACTTGAGGCCTCCATGTGGTAATTTGAAACCAAGTGCTTCCCCCACACAGCACGCTGAACACAGGGAACAGGAGAAGGCAGGGCACAGCAGGCTCTGAGCTGAGAGGCAGCTAGACCATGCTTAGCTTCACTATGGGCAGGTCCCATTAGGGGTGTGGCATGCTTCAAGACCCAGGGCCACTGAAACTGACAACAGCCCGCTGGATTTAGCATTCCAGTGGGCCTGGGGCCTTACTGAGCAGGCAGAGGAAGGGCAAACTGCCAGTTAGCGTCAGGCAGGTCTGGGAAGGGGCCTGATGAGCTCCTGTGCCTGTGGCCTCTGAAACTGACATGGCCTGCTAGTTAAAATATCCAGTAGTCCTTCCTAAAACCCTGCTGAGCAGACCACTGGGACAGCAAGCTGCAGCTCCACTTTGGCAGGACCTGGAAGAGTTGTGGTGAGCTTCACATCCCAGAGCCTTTGAAACTGACATCATTCTGCCAGTTTTAGTATCAAAGCAGCCCTAAAACCCTGCCAAGAGGGATAGTGGATCACCAAGCTGCCGCCTTGCTTTGGCAGATTCTGGAAGGGGTATGGTGAGCTGCAACAGCCCCTCAGATTTGGGCATCCAAACATCCCCAAAACTAGCTGAGAGGGCAGGAGAATAGCAAGCTTCCACTTTGCTTTGGCAAGTCTTGGAAAAGAGGTGGTGAGCTCTGCCCTTGGGGGCCTCTGAAACTGACGTGCGCCCGCCAGATCAGGCCACTAAGCAGACCTAAAATGTGCTAAGTAGTGGGCAGAACAAGGAGCTGCCACCTCACCTGGCAAGTCCTAGAAGGGGTGTGGACAGCTCTGCAACCCAGGGCAGCCAGTGTTGTAATCAACCCACTAGAATGTGTGTCCTGATAGCCTAGAGCCTTCTGAACAGCACTAAAGCTGGCAGGGATGTGTGCCACTCAGTCGGTGCAGGCTCCACCCTCCAGGCACTAACTGGCTCCTGTCAATGGCTAATGAAACCCTACCAGAATATCTCTCAACTGCAATTCAGGGACACCCTAACCTTTTAGCTTAGAGTTAAAGAAATAAACGGAAAATACACATGAGTTGGACTCAATAAAAGAATGCTTGCAACATGAAAACTCTGAGCAGATCAACTGCCCCAAGGGATTACAATGGAGCTATGGCTAAAAATTCTATCCACAGAGAAACTACTGAAATGACAGAAATGGAATTCAGGATATGTATGACAAGAAAGTGGGAAAAGAAGTCCAAAAACTGTCTCAAGAAATCAGTGAAATTAAAGAGAAAGTCACGAAGTATCTGGACATAATTAAGAAGGATATAAAGGAGCTTAAAGAATTGAAAGAGACATTTGGGGAGTTCCAAAACTCAGCAGAGAGTCTCAGTAATGGATCAGACCACAGAGAAGAAAGAATCTCAGAAATCCAAGATAAGACTTTCAAACTAACCCAATCATTTAAAGAGGAGGGAGAAAAGAAAGAAAAACCAGAGCAGCCTCTCAGAGAGATGTGGGAATATGCAAAGAGTACAAAGATGTGAATCACAGGCATTCCTGAAGGAGAAGAGACACCCCCAAGGCATGGAAGCTCTAGTTGAAGACATTATAGATGAAAACTCCCCAAGCATGGCCAGAAACCCAGACATAAAGTCACTAGATGGCTATCAAACTCCAGGACCAATCAATCCAAACAAAGCATCTCCTAGACACACAGTAATTAATTTGGCCAAAATGAAAATGAATGAGAAAATTCCTCAAGCAGCCAGGCATAAGCAGCAGTTGACCTACAAAGGCAAATCCATTTTGGTGACAGCAGACTTTTCAGTCTTCATAAGCCAGAAGACAGCTCAAATAAAATAACTGCCAACATGGGATTCTGTATCCTGCTAATTTAAGTTCCATATTCGATGGAGAAGTCAAATCTTTTACTGACAAGAAAGCATTGAAGAAATTTGCCACAACAAGACCAGCTCTTCAGGAAGTACTCAGACCTATACTATGCACAGACCATACAATGGACCACCAGCAAAGTAAAGACACCCAGAAACTAAAGGAAAAAGCCTAGCTTCCACAATGGCCCAAGGGATAGAACTAGGCAACAGATTTCCACAAAATAAGACAAAGAGAATTCCATTATACTTATCTATTCTCTCAACAAGTGTGAATAGCTTGAATTCCCCACTGAAGAGGCACAGGCTGGCAGACTGGATATAATGGTACAAGTCAAGTACATGCTTTCAAGTATGTGTTTCTAAAAAACACATCTAACTCACAGAGACAGATCACAACTCAGGGTGAAGAGTTGGAAAATAATATTTCAGTCAAACAGAAACCAAAAGAAATCAGAACTCACTGTCCTTTTTTCAGATACAATTGACTTTAAATCAACAAAAGTAAAGAAAGACAAAGATGGTCACTGTGTACCCGTCAAAGGAAAAATACAAGAATACACTTCAATCCTAAATATTTACACACCCAGCATTAATGCCCCAGATTTATAAAACAAACCCTACTTGATTTGGACAGTATCATAATAGTCAGGGACTTTAACATCCCACTGACAGAACTGGACAGATCTTCCAAGCAAAAACTAAACAAAGAAACAATGAATTTAAACACAATTGTAGAACAAATGGGCTTAACAGACATATTCAGAACATTTCACTACAATACTACTGAATATATGTTCTTCTTACCAGCTAATGGATGATTCTCCAAGATTGATAACCTAGGACACAAATCAATCCTCAAAAATTTAAAAGAACAGAAATTATACCTTGTATATTCACAGACTACACAGAATAAAAGTAGAACTCAGTTCTAACAGAAACACACAACCCTACATGAAATTGTGGAAAATAAACAACCTTTTCCTGAATGACAGTGGGATCAAAGAGGAAATAAAAAAGGAAGTTATTACATTCCTCAAACAAAAACCTGCAGCCACAAGCTATCAAAACGTATGGGATACTACAAAAGCAGTTCTAAGGGGGAAAATGTGTCCAGATCCAAAAATCTGAAAGAGTGCAAATCAACAATCTAATAAATCATCTCGATGTACTGGAAAAAGAAGAGCAATCCAATCCCAAATCTAGTAAAAAATAAATAAAATAAAGAAAGAAAAGAAATAACCAAAATTAGATCAGAACTAAATAAAACTGAGAACAACAGAAACATTTATAAGGTTAATAAAACAAAAAGTTGGTTTTTTGAAAAGATAAATATTGATAAACCTCTGGCCAGATTAATTAAAAACAGATGATAAACCTCTGACCAGATTAATTAAAAACAGAAAAATAAGGTCTCTAATAAGCTCAATCAGAAACAAAAAAGGGGAAAAACAGATACCACACAGATATAAAAGATTATCACTGAATGTTATAAAAAATTCTATGCCTAGAAATTTGAAAACATGGAGGAAATACACAGTATATGACATACCATTTGGAGGCAGGACACAATTATAAGAGAGACTTTACCTAACAAATGCAAATCAATATAACCTGGTTCAAAAAACTAAAAAAAAAAAAAAAAATAGGTTACTCACCCTATAAAATACATCACAGGACCCCTCCTATTTTAAGAAATTTACCAGGGACCCTGAGAGAACTGGAAGAAACAAAATTTACTAACTTTTTAACCAACTAATGTCACTGGGAAAAATAACAAAAAAAAAAAAAAAAAAAGATTTCAGAATGAGTGAATGATAGATATCCTGTTAGTTTATCACCCCCAGTCTATCCCTATTCTCCAGATAACCAGGTGTTGATTAAAGATTGGAGCCTGAACCCACTGAACCACAGTGGAAAGGCCCCTAATTAGTGATCCTGTCCACCCC
Organism: Nycticebus coucang; assembly: GCF_027406575.1. Taxonomy (NCBI): domain Eukaryota; kingdom Metazoa; phylum Chordata; class Mammalia; order Primates; family Lorisidae; genus Nycticebus; species Nycticebus coucang. Next base: position 143,894,947 of record NC_069781.1, read on the forward strand.
AACAGCAGTGAAGGTGAATGGCATTCCTACCTGGATACATCACTCACATGTGAAACCAGCCAGTGATGCGGAGTGGATGGTCCAACAACACCCAGAGCATCCCCACCATCTTACCCTGAAAAAAACAGACTACAGTCCTGCCCCAGTCTCATGCCAGGAGCTGACTGGTCTATGCATGACAGAAGGTTGAGACTAAGCAGCAGTGGTGTGGGACTGATCAGTGATTCTTTGCTTTGGACTTTTTCATCTTCCTTCTTTAATCTTAGGTGTAAGACATGATGAAGGTTTTGAAAAATGTATCCAAAAGGTAACCCAAACTAGACAAACTGTCAAAATTGTGTTATTGGTTTACTCTTATTATAAATGTACAGGAGAACCTGAAGGTACTTGCATATATAATAACACCCAATATCAGATGTGTGCGCCCCGCAGTGGGCCAGCTATTTGCTACAATCCTTCTGAAGCCCCAGAGCAAACTGAATTTGCTATGTGGTATACTGATATCCCTAGAAAGACAACAACCCAAGTTATAACAGAAGGAATATCTAAACAAATTTTAGAAGTCATTAATAAAAATTTTACAATATATACAGACATGTGTCTTTTTAAATTTTCAATAATAAATAGACATTTTCCATGTAGAAATACTATTATTTCTGAAGAATTATTTCTATGTATTTCATATTTTGTGTTGTCATGTTAACTTTAATTCTCTAATTGTTAATGGTATACAATGGATATTCGTATATCGAACTTAAAAAATAATAGAATAATGGTAAACATAAAATAAAATAATAATAAAGTTGCAAGACTGCCTCCAGCAATCACTACCATTCTTCCCTGTGTTATTTTTTCTCCATAGCACCAACATTCTATATATCTGATTTATTTGGTTTACTGTCAGTATCATCCCTTTTAAATGTGAGCTTCCCATGAACAAGGATTTTTTTTTCATGTTTGTTCACTTCTCTGTGACTAGTAAATAACTATAAAATATTTATTGAATAAAAGAATAAATGAATCATGCAAACATTAAAAAAAGAAAACATGAAGTAAATAGACCAATTCCTGGAATCAAACTTCCTCCTTAGATTCAACTAGGAAAAAATAGAATTCTTGACCAGATCAATATCAAGTACCAAAATTGCAACCACAATAAAAATGCTTCCAAAAAATAAAGTCCTGGACCAGATGGTTTCACATCAGAATTCCACCAAACCTTCAAGGAAGAGCTTGTACCTATACTGGAGAACCTAATCTAAAACACTGAGAAGGAAGGGACCTTCCCCAACTCATTCTATGATGCAAATATCACCCTGACACCATAATCAGGAAAGGGCTCAACAAAAAAAGAAAACTACAGACCAATATCATTAATGAATACTGATGAATACTTGATAAAATTATACCAAACAGAATTCAGCTACACATCAAAAAAATAATACATCATGACCATGTGGGCTTCATCCCAGGGATGCAAGGCTGGGTCAACATACACAAATACATAAATGTAATTTATCACATAAACAGCAGTAATAACAAAGATCTATGATCCTCTCGATAGATGCAGAAAAAGCATTTGATAAATATAGCATCCTTTTCTGAGAAGAACACTTAAGAAAATAGGCATAAATGGGTCATTTTTAAGACTGATTAAAGCCATCTACAACAAACCCACAGCCAACATCATACTGAATGGATAAAAACTGAAAGCACTTTTGCTTGGAACTGGAACCAGACAAGGCTGCCCTCTGTCACCACTGCTACTCAGCATGGTGCTGGAAGTCCTGGCCAATGCAATCAGACAAGAGAAGGAGATCAAGGGTATCCAAAAAGGGACAAAGGTGGTCGAACTCTGGCTCTTTGCTTATGATATGATCTTATACTTAGAATAGCACAAGGACTCAGCAATGAGGCTCCTAGAAGTGATAGAGAAATACAGACAGCACTGTCTAAGGATACAAAAATCAATGTTCACAAATCAGTACCCTTCATATCCACCAACAACAGGCAAGCTGAGAATCAAAGCAAAGATAAAACACCATTTACAATAGCACTAAAGAAAATTAAATACCTTGGAATTTACTTAACAAAGGATGTGAAGTATCTTTATAGAGAGAACTATTAATCACTGAGAAAAGAAATAGCAGAGGCTGTTAAAAAGATGGAAGAACATACCATGCTCATGGCTGGGAAGAATCAACATGTTTGAAATGTCTATACTACCCAAAATGATCTGCAAAATTAACACAATCCCCATTAAAAGATACTTTGAAGAACTTGAAAAAATAGTTTCATATGAAACCAGAAAAAAACCCTGAATAGACAACACAATTCTCCAGATAAAAACAAATCTGGAGGCAGCACATTACCAGACTTCAGGTTATACTATAAGTCTACAGTGATCAAAACAGCATAGTATTGACATAAATATACATACAGAATAAAGAACCTAGAGATGAAACCATCCTCATATCATCATCTCATCTTTGATAAACTAAACAAAAGCATACATTGGGAAGAAGAATCCCTATTTAATAAATGGTACCCAGAGAATTGGTTAGCCACGTGTAAAAGACTGAAAATAGACCCAAACCTCCCACCACTTACAAAAATTAACTCACAGTGGATAAAAGATTTAAATCTAATACACAAAATGATGAAAACTCTAGAAGAAAGTGTGGGCAAAACTCTTAACAATATCAGCCTGGGGAAAGAATTTATGAGGAAGACCCCATTGGCAATTGCAACAACAACAAAAATAGATAAATGGGATCTGATCAAGCTAAAAAGATCCTGCACAGCTAAGAACATAATCATGATCAGCAAAGCAAAAAGATAACCTTCAGAGTGAGAGAAAATATTTGAATGCTACAAATCTAACAAAGAGCTGATAACCAGAATCTACAAAGAACTCAAGCAGATCAACAGCAACAACAAAAAAAAGCAGCAACCCCATTAAAATCTAGACAAGAGATGAACAGAATCTTTTCTTACAAGGAAAGATAAGTGGCCAACAAACTCATGAAACATTTCTCTAACTGTTAGAGAAACGCAAATTAAAACTACTTTGAGATATCACCTAACCCCAGTGAGAAGGGCCCACATCACAAGATGGCAAAGCACCAGATACATAGATGCAGATAGCAGGGAACGCTTCTGCACTGTTGGTGGGGCTGCTAATTAGAACAGCCTTTGTGGCAAGAAGTATGAAGAGTCCTGAAAGAACTAAAAGTAGACCTTCCGTGTGATCTTACAATCCCATTACTAGGGCATCTAACCAAAAGAAAAAAGTCGTTTTTATCATAAGGACATTTGCACTCAAATGACCGGATGTGGTGGCTCACACCTATAATCCCAGCGCTCTGGAAGGCTGAGGTGGGTAGATTGCTTGAGCTCAGGAGTTCGAGACTAGCCTGAGCAAGAATAGGACCCTGTCTCTGCTAAAAATAGAAAAACTAGCTGAGAATTGTGGCGGTGCCTGTAGTCCCAGCTACTCAGGAGGCTGAGACAAGAGGATAACTTGAGCCCAGAGGTCTGAGGTTGCTGTGAGCTGTGATGCCATCGCACTCTAGCCTGGGCAACAGAATGAGAACCTGTTTAAAAAAAACACACTTGCAAAGATGTGGAAACAACCCAAGTGTCCTCCAACACATGAATGAACCAATAAATTGTGGTATATGTGTACATGGGATACTATTCAGCCATAAAAAAGATGAAGATTTTGTATCTTTTGTTACAACTCAGATAGATTTGGAGACACTCTCCTAAATAAAGTAGCACCAGAATAGAAAATCAAGCATCCCCTGCACTCAATACTAAGATGAAACTTGTGGATTAACAACAATGTGCACATATAGGAGAAAAACTCAATTAAATTCCAGAAGAGAGGAGGAGTCGGTAATTTCTCACTTAGTAGGTATAATGTATGGGTAAATGGCATCTTTCCTGGGGGAAGGTCACAACTGTAACTCACATTTTACCTTACAAATGCAAACAATGTGTCCTAATTGTACAAACCCTGTTAATTAATCTGAAATTTTAGAAAGATCTATTTAAATTAATTGTTCAAATTAAATACTGCGATAATTTGCTTTAATTACCACATATTAAATATAAGAGATGCTCTTCCTTGACCTCAAAACATAAAAAACCTGAAACCCTGTACCCAGTAAACAACAGCTCCCCATGAACCCGTGGCAACCACAATTCCACTCTCTGTAGCTGTAAATTTGACTAATAGAATATCATTCAGTGGAATCATACAGGCTGATTTTGCTTTTGTGATTAGCTTATTTTGCTGGCATAATTCTTTAAGATGCATCCATGTTGTACCTCACGTTAAAATGTCCCTCCTTTTAAGACTGAATAGTGTTCCTGTGTGTGCAAAGCCCACGCCTGGTCTACCCATTCACGAACTTGAACATGTATGCCACTGACACCTTGTGACAATTGCTGAGTACTGCTGCTATGAACATCAGTGTGCAAGCATCCCTTTGATACTTGTATCTTAGTCACACCGCCATCACAGACTCCCTGAGACCAGAAAGGTATTTCTTATCACTCTGCGGGCTGGAAGGTCAATATCGAGGTGCTGCATCTGGTGTCTGGTGAGGGCCCTCTCACTATGTCTTCGCCTGGTGGAAGGTGTGACCCCATCCCCCCCCCAGGTGAGAGGGGGGAAAGCAAAACAGGCCTAGCCAGGTCCCTTGAGCCCTTTCAAAAGGTTGCTGATCCCATGACTTAGCAATTATGAATTGGGCTGCAATAAACATTCTGGTACAAATATCTTTGTTATGATGTGATTTTTGGTCTTCTGGGTATATACCTAGTAGAGGAATTATACGATTGAATGGCAGATCTATTTTTAGATCTCTAAGTGTTCTCCAAACATCTTTCCAAAAGGAATGTATTAGTTTGCATTCCCACCAGCAGTGTAGAAATGTTCCCTTTTCTCCACATCCACGCCAACATCTCTGGTCTTGGGATTTTGTGATATAGGCTAATCTTACTGGAGTTAATGGATTAATAAATTGTGGTATATGTACACCATGGAATATTATGCAGCCTTAAAGAAAGATGGAGACTTTACCTCTTTCATGTTTACATGGATGGAGCTGGAACATATTCTTCTTAGGAAAGTATCTCAAGAATGGAAGAAAAAGTATCCAATGTACTCAGCCCTACTATGAAACTAATTTATGGCTTTCACATGAAAGCTATAACCCAGTTATAACCCAAGAATAGGGGGAAGAGGGAAAGGGAGGGGAGGGAGGGGGGAGGTGGGCAGAGGGGGCGCAATTCGTGGGATTACACCTGCGGTGCATCTTACAAGGGTATATGTGAAACTTAGTAAATGTGGAATATAAATGTCCTAACACAATAACTAAGAAAATGCCAGGGAGGCCATGTTAACCAGTGTGATGAAAATGTGTCAAACGATCTATAAAACCAGTGTATGGTGCCCCATGATCACATTAATGTACATAGCTATGATTTAATAAAAAAAAATTAATGTTTAAGTAATATACTTTGGTCAAAATTAAAACCAATTTATGTGAAAAAAAAAAAAAAGTTGCTGATCCCCATCGTGAAGGCTCCACCCTCGGGACTGACTGGCCCTATCTCTCAGCACTATCACACAGGGGTTTAAATTCCAAGATGAATTTTGGAAGGGACACGAACATCCAAATCATAGCACCTGGTTTTCAAATCTCTGGGGTATACACCTAGAAGTGAAATTGCTGGATCTTATGGTAATTCTATTTCTAATTTTTTGAGGAACCACCATACTGTTTTCCACAGCAGCTACACCATTTTACACCTCTCCAGTGCCCAAGGATTCCAGTTTTCCCACATCCCTTGCCAATTTGTTACTCTGGAGGTTTCTGGTTTTTCAGTTTGGGTTTGGATTTTGGTATTTTGATAGCAGCCATCCTAAAGGGTGTGATACTTTAAGTGATTTATTAGTATAAGTAATTTCCTCTAAAATATTCATTGTTTATCGGAAATTCAAATGTACCCGGGTTTCCTGTAGCCTTCTGGTGACCCTAGCAGAGCAGAAGGTGCCACTCTGATCCCTAGATCTGCTAATAGGATGACAGCAGATGTGAGGCGTCAGACACTTATACCAGCCTGTGCCCTGAAGCTTCCTCTCCCAGGGCCAGGGCCCTGCAGGACTGGCAGGGTGAAGATGAGAGGCAGAAGATGAGGAGCCCAGCCATCCCATACCACCTGGCAGCATCTGGCCAGGACAGGTGGACCACCCAGCCAGCACACGTGGTAGGCACAGAGGTTTGTGTCAGTGTTCTGTGATAGTTGATAGCTGACACACCAGGAAAACCCAAGGAAGGTCTCAAGCCCCAGCTCCTCCCCAGACTCTGCCCTAAGCCAAACCCAGGGAGAAAGACCCACTCTGTCACCTTCCAGGGGTGCCCTTATTAAACACAATGCATCTCAGACCTACAGTTACCATTTATCACAAAAGGCAGCAGTTTTAGTTGATTTTCTAAAAGAAAGGAGCGACGGAGGGAGGCTTAAAAATAAATTCCAGATATTTTTAAATCTAAAAAGGTTAAAATTTTTAGAAAATAGGAGAAAATCTTTATGACATACAAGAGGAGATGGGAGTTCTTAGGAATGATGAAAAAACACATAACCATGAAAGATTTATAAATGTGACCATAATAAACACTTCCATCCAACAAAACACCCCCAAAATAAGAACAAAAGACAAGTCTCTGGCTGGCAGAAGATCCTGCCACACGGGACCAGAGAGGGTTACTACACAGAACACTATACGAATTTCAGGGAAACACAGACACTCGATGTAAAGCTGAAAACATTTGTAGCAGGCAGTTTTTTTGTTTTGTTTTGTTTTGGCAGGGGCTGGTTTGAACCTGCCACCTCTGGATTATGGGACTGGCACCCTCCTTCCTTGAGCCACAGGCGCCACCCTGTAGCAGGCAGTTTTTACAAACAAGATGCTAGGGGGTGAAAGGAGAAAGAAACTGAATAGCCATCAGCCGGAGAAGACACATAAATGGTGGCATATTCAGATTCTGAAACGTTAAGCAGTTCAAATGAATGAGCAAGAGCAGGCATCAATATAGATAAATCCCAGAATGTGCTGAGCAGAAAGAGCTACTCAAAGGCTCATCACTTGATAAAAGGGCATGGACTCTTCTAGAGATGCTGAAATGAGTCTGAGTGAGAGGGGATGGGGGCAGGACAACAGTGAGCTGGGGGAGGCACAGGCTACACTGTCATGCATTTCCATGGTGCTTTTCTTTCTCCCATGACAGGGGTCAGGGTTCTGGCTCAGCAACACCTGAGCGAGATTTATCAGTTCTGGTGACAAGATGCCAGGTCTGCAGGGTAATGGGTGTGCCCCTGACAGAGGCAGCCGTACAGACTCACACAGCACTGGTTTCATCAATACCCAGACATCCCTGTAAACTGCAAATCCTGAATTTGGGGTGTGATTGCTTACCTGTAAAATCTAGTCACTATTTTTTTTTTGTTTTGGTTTTTTTTTTAATTAAGTCATTTGTACATAAATCATGAATACATTTATGCCATTATGGGATTCAATGTGTTGATTATTTATACAAATTGGAGTGCTTACATCCTACTAATCAACATAGCCTTCACCTCATTTACTCAATTACAGTGTTAAGACATTTGTGTTCTACACCTGATAGATCCAACTTGTACTTGCAATATGCTCCATAGGTGTGGTCCCCCTACTAACCCTCCCTCTATCAACCCACTCCCCTGCTTTCCCCTCCCCTCTCCCCTTCCTTCCTTCATCCTAGGCTACAGTTGTGATTCATCTCTCATCTGAAAGTGTGAGTGGTTATAAATTGGTTTCATAGTAGTACTGAGTACATTGGATATTTTTTTCCCATTCCTGAGATACTTTACTAAGAAGAATATTTTCCAGCACCATCCATGTAAACATAAAAGTGGTAGTCTCCTTTTTTTTTTTTTTTTCTGGCCAGGGCTAGGTTTGAAACCGCCACCTTCAGCATATGGGGCCAGCGCCCTACTCATTTGAGCCACAGGCGCCACCCAAGTCTCCATTTTTTTAAATGCTGCATAGTGTTCCATGGTATACGTATACCATAATTTATTAATCCATTCATGGATTGATGGGCACTTGGGCTTCTTCCATGACTTGGCAATTATGAATTGAGCTGCAATGAACAATCTGGTGCAAATATCTTTGTTGCCAAATGATTTTTGGTCTTTTGGATATACACCTAGTAGAGGAATTGCAGGATCAAACGGCAAGTCTACGTTTAGATCCCCAAGTGTTCTCCAAACTTCCTTCCAAAAGGAACATACTAGCTTGCATTCCCACCAGTAGTAGTCACTATTTTTATATCAGTAAATATTTAAAGATTTATGGAAACATTTTCTTTATCATGTAAATCCGATTTTTCTGACATGAAAAACAATATTCAATTGATTCACTTGCTGTATGTATGAAGATAAAGCATGTTCTAAGATACACCTACATCAGCTTTCCAAAATCCTGAGACACTTTGAATACCTTAAGTAATGTATAGTGCTAAATGCTAAGTCTTCATGCCACAAACTCTTGTTTCATTTTTAATAACTCTTGAAGCTGAGTTAAATTCATCTTTTTTTTTTTTAAACTCAGTCTCACTCAGTCATCCGAAGTAGAGTGCTGTGGCATCATAGTTCACAGCAGCCTCAAAAGCCTGGGCTCAAGTGATTCTCTTGCCTCAGACTCCCAATGACTGGGACTACAGGTACCCACCACAATGCCCAGCTATTTTTAGAGACACAGTCTCACTCTTGCTCAGGCTGCTCTCGCAGTCTCACTCTTGCTCAGGCTGCTCTCGAGTTCCTGAGAACCCATCTCAGCCTCCCAGAGTGCTAGGATTATAGGCATGAGCCACTGCACTAGGCCAAATTCATCATATTCTATGTTGAGTGAATATATCATTCATCCAGAGTAGGCCAGAAGAGTAATATAATGCTGGAAAGACTCTTGGGAAATTTTCTAGAAATTTCTCCCACAACAAATGTGGGGGAATCGTGCTCACGGAAACTGAATATTTGTGAATTCCCCACTTACAAGATAAAACTATTTTAAACTCACCTTCCCTTCATGAAAGACAAGCCAAAATCCTGTCTTGCAGGAATGCTGCAGCTCTGCCCCACAGCCCCACTAGGGCAGGAACTCGGAGGGTCTGCCCAGGCAGCTTCTGGAGGAGGCCTGAACTTGCTGGGGGTTGGTCCCTTGGGCTCTGGTTGCCCCATCAGAGCTGACGTCTGCTGCAGCTCCACTTCCAGCATGCCGGATGCCAGACTGCCACCTCTGCCCTCCAGATGCATGTCCTCTTGCCAGTCTTCCCTCTATGGTCTGCCAGAAAGACAATGCTGCTAATGAAAAGCAAACTGGAGACATAGTTTGCACATTGATAAAATCTATACTGTACCAATGGTACAACAGAAAGGATGCTAATCACAAGGTCCTTGCAGTGACCCAGCATTCTAATATCATACAAGAAACAGCATTCGCTGGTCTCCAAGGATGCAATTTCAGCTCAGTTGGCGCCAGCAGTGACCTACACATTCAGCACAGAGCATTCAGTCAAGAGTATGGTGACATGTGAACTGTGCTGTGCAACCACAAATGATTTGGAAGGCTAACACTGATACTGGGAAATACTAAAGACATGGAAAGGAAGATGGGCACACTGTGATGTTTTTACAATTAAACATGTTTAAATTGTGTGCATAGGAAAGAAAACCAAAAGGACATGCCCTTCCAGTCATGGCTTCATCTGGATAGTGAAGGCACAGACAGCAGGGTTTTTTCTTTGTCTCTGTCCATGCTATGGTTTTCATGGTTTTTTTTTTTTTTCCATCTAGCAAATTAATACTTTTGAAATAAGAAAACAAGAACACCTGTTATAAAAATGAGAAATATTACTATACTTGGAAGGTTACAGTGTCCTACTCTGGGGACTTTATTTTAAGCCATTTACCACTTTATCATTTCATATTCTCTAGCATCCCATGACCCCAGCAACAACCTTTGGCTTTGCAGCAGCCTGGGGATAGACTTTGAACATGTCCACCAAAGTTCATGTGCTGGAAACTTAATCCCCAATCCGACAGTGTTGAGAGATGGGACCTTTAAGACATGATGAGGTCACAAGCTCTGCCCTCCTGAATGCATTAAGGCCACCCTCATATCCTCTCCATTTCTTCCAGCTCCTTGCATGTGGCTTACCCTGCACATTTGTTTACTTCATCAAGCATCAAGGAAGCTTCCAGAGCAGTCTTCCAGCAAGGCAGAGTATTATATAATGTGACATGACCAGGGAGTGATGCCCTGTCACCTTGCAGTATCCTATCGACTGGAGTCTTTTACCCATGGTCAATTCCCAACTCTGCATGCCCACTCTGTGCCAGCACCCAAGCAGTTGAAGGTGTTGGTAGAAAATCCTCCATCTGCTGACAGCTGTGTGTGGCATCCATGTGCAAGGTCCCCAGGTGAGCCCCAGTGCTCCCCCACAGTCCTATCTAATTCCCAGGATGGTCCCACACTATTCCACCTCCCCCTTATGCTCCTACTTGCCCATACTCCTTTTCAATCTCAGCTGCTCGCCCCGCCTCCTCCGCCCTCCACTGACTGAGCCAGCCAAGGTCCAAGAAGGAACTAGTTGCTTTGAGCCTTTCATCCCAGAAACTGGTCTCAGTGTGGGTGGCACACTGAGAAGCTGCCCAGAGGCCAGAGATACCAGCAGGAAACCTCCACCACCCTGTGGCTGTGAGGCAGAGGGAGAAGGTAAGAAAGAAACCTTGAAGAGCCTTTTGGAAGGAGCTGGAGCTGGAGCTGGAGCCCCAGATGGAGTGGAATGCAGAGTGGAATGGGGAGAAGTGCCACTTCTCCTTCTTGCCTCACCCTTTCTCCTGGCAAAGTCTCCTGTTGGCTGAGCCCAGCAGGAAACTGTTGACCCAGGAGCCCAAACTGGGGTCAGACACTGAGATCCAGAGCAGAGTAAGCAATATCTCAGAGAGCAAAAGGCATCAAGATCACCACACTGATCGAGATAGAGTTCTCACAAGGACTTCTGTCTGTAGCCCTGCCAGGCACCCTGGAGCCCACCTGCCCCTATCTGCTTAGACCACGTTGCTGGAACTGTCCCCTCTCCTGAATCACTCAGGCCAGCATGCAAACATACTGTCATATGCACCAACACTAAAGATATCCACCTCTGGACCTGTGCTTTCAAGAAGATAAGAGTCGACCTACTTTCCCAATTCCTCCTGCTAAAGACAACGAAAAAACTGACATTATGGCCAGGAGTGGTAGCTCAGGTCTAATCCCAACGGTCTGGGAGGCTGAAGCAGGAGGATCACTTGAGTCCAAGAATTTGAGACCAACCTGGCAGCAAAGAGAGACTCCATCTCTACAAAAAAAAATTGTTTAATTGGCTGGGCCTGGTGGCACATCCCCCATAGTCCCAGACTGAAGCATGATGATCGCTTGAGCCCAGGAGTTCAAGTCTGCAATGAGCTATGATCGCACCAATACATGCTGCCTGGGTGACAGAGTGAGACCCTGTCACTAAAAAATAAAAAACGGACATGAGAAGATGCTGAAAGATGGAGAAAGGAAGGCAGACTGGTAGGAGCCTGAGAAATAACACAGCAGTGAGGTCCCTGGGTTTTCATTTTGCCTTATATCTCCAAGACAAGGAGCTAAAGAAGTTAGAAATCTGTAAACACCAACAGGCACAAAAGAAAAAGATCCAGAGGACCAGGGAAGGGACGGCCTAGCAAGACAGAAAACTCTTAGATAATCAGTGCTCTGCTGCAGGCTCATATCCACCCAGCACAGCAAGGGCTGAGTGGACACCTCTAAAGGCTGTATATGCTGCCTCTCCCCCAGAATGCTGTCAGAAAAAGTTGAGTAGGGAGCTTGGACGTTCACTTACGCTGAGTACTAGGGAGTCCCATCTCCTCCCTATACCCCCCTCCCCACCCTGTGTAAATGGAGATCAACATGTGGGGAGCCTGGGTTTTATCCTCACCCTGCAGTAACAGGGACCCCTCTTCCTCCTTGCTCAGTAACACCAGAGGAGGCCAAGTGAGAATCAAGGATTTCCAATCTGCTCAGCCACCCCCGCCCCCTTGGCAGCCACATAAGGTTCTCCAGCTCCTCCCAGTCAGGGTGATAACACAGAGGCCTAGTGGAGAGCCAGAGGCCCCATGGCCATCCAGCAATAGGAGGACTCCTTCCCCATCTCCAGTGCCAACTGAGGCCAAGTGGGGAAACTGGACTTCTCACCCCACCCAGCAGATAGTGCCAGGCCCTCCTTCTGGAGTGATGTCAAAGAAAGCCAGCTAACAGAAGGTTTAAATAAATAGAAATTAGAGTCTTATAACACCCAAAATGTTAAGGCTTCACTCAAAAACCACCTGTCAAAGTGATAACCAGGAAAATCCCAACTTGGAAAAAAAAAAGATGACAACAGGAAGATGTTAAAATTACCTGGCAAAGACCACAAGGCGGACTCTACCTAACAAATTCAAATGTTATGACATGGTTATTTGTACGTGATTATTTGTACCCTCACTTAAACCTGAAATTAAATAAATAAATAAGATAAAACAATAGCAATTATTCTATGTGAACAATAAAGAAAAAATAGACTGATAAAATATAAGAGAACCTCAGAGACACATGGGATTATACCAAAAGATCTTTCATGTCATCAGAATGCCAGAAGATGACAAAGAGTATACAACTTAAAAAATATTTGAAGATACAATGGCTAAAAACTTCCTCAATGTAACAAAAGACATTAACATACAGATTCAAGAAGTTGAATAAACCCCAAACAAGATAACCTCAATCAAGTTCACTCCAAGATATGTAGCAGTCAAAATTTTCAAAACTAAAACAAAGAAAAAATAACTTGAAACCAGGAAGAGAGAAGTTAAAATGTCTCCATAGGGGAAAAACAATTTAGATGACAGAGTGGGGTGGCCAGGAGGAAGGGGCATAACACTTTTCAAGTAGTAAAGGAAAAGAACTCTCAACTCAGAGCACTGTACCCTTCAGGAAAATATCCTTCAGGAAAAAAGAGGAAATCAAGACATTCTTAGATGAAAGAAAACTAGGATTTTGTTGCCAACAGACCCTAAAAGAATGGCTGAAGGAAGGTCTCTAAGCAGAAAGGGAAAGATAAAAAAATAAATTTTGTAGCATCAGGAAGGTCAAAAGAATTTAAGTAAATATATTTTCCTTCTCCTCTTGAATTTTCCAAATTATGTTTTGACGTTTAATGCAAAAATGATAACACTCTCTGATGGGTTATCAATGTATGCAGAGGAAATATTTCAGATAATTTTACCACAAATGAGAAAAGTAAGAGGGTATAGGAGGAGGCAAGGTTTCTTGATTTTATTCAAACTGATGAAATAATGACACCAACAGACTGACAAGTAAGGTATATTTTATTACCTAAAACAACTATTAGAAAAAGCTAGAAAAGAGATACATCAAAAAAAACTATAGATAAATCAAAATGTAATTCTGAAAAAGGTTCAAGTCATCCACAGCCCTAACATGAATATGCAGATCTGAATACATCCACTGAAAGACAGAAATTGGCAGAACAGATTTAAAAACATGACCCAATTATGTCTGACCTAAAATAAATTCACTTCAAAAATAACAATATAAGTAGGCTGTAAATAAAAGGATGGAAAAAGATATATCATTCAAGCATTAATCCAAAGAAAGCAAGAGAAGTTATATTAATATAAGAAAGATACAGTATACCTCAAAGAAAGGCAAATTACCAGGACAGAGAGAGACATTATATAATGACAAGAGGGTCAATTTGCCAAGAAGACATAGAAATTCTACATGTGTATGCACAGAACAGGAGAGCTGAAAAATATTTAATGCAAAAACTAATAGAACCAGCTGGGCACCGTGGTTCACACCTGTAATCTCAGCACTCTGGGATGCTGAGGCAGGTAGATTGCTGGAGCTCAGGAGTTTCAGACCAGCCTGAGCAAGAGCAAGACCCCATCTCTACTGAAAATAGAAAAATTAGACAGGTGTAGTGGGCACCTATAGTCCCAGCTATTTGAGAAGCTGAAGCAGGAGGATCACTTGAGTCCAGGAGTTTGAGGTTGCTGTGAGTTATGATGCCACAGCACTCTACCCAGGTGACAGAATGAGACTGTGTCTCCAAAAAAAAAAACCTAACGTAACTGAAAGGAGGGAAAAAACATTCATAGTTTTATAATTGGAGACTTCAAATTTCTCTCACAAGCTGAAAGAACAAGTAGGCAAAAAAAATCAGCCAGATATATAATCAATATTTATGGAACACTCCATCTAGCAACAACAGCAGGGTATTCTCACCACTTATCACATATAGGATAGAGCCCAGTTTGGGCCATAAACCGAACCCCAGCAAATTTAGAAGAACTGAAATCTCACAGAGTGTGTTCTATAGCTACAATGGAATAAAACTAGAAATCAATAACAGAGAGACAGGAGGAGAAAACACACACTTGGAAAGTGAACAGCACATTTCTAACAATCCACAATTCAAGCAGAAGTATCAAGGAAAATCAGAATTACACTGAACTGAATACAAATGAAAATATAACATATCAAAATTTGTAGGACACAGCCTAAGCAGTGATGAGAGGAAAGTGAAGGGCAGAAGTGCTCATATCAGAAAGGAGGAAAAGTCTCAAATCAACCTAAAAGCCTAAAACACAAAGAGCAAAATAAACCCAAAGCAAGCAGAAGTGAAAAAATAATAAAGCTAAAAGCAAAAATTAATGAAATAGAAAGCAAACAAAAAAACAGCAGAAAAATCAATGAAACAAAAGAGCTGGTTAATTGGAAATATCAATAGAATTGACAAACCTCTATCAAGACTGAACAAATTATCAATATCAGGAATTGAACAAGATATTATTGCAGACCCTGAAGACATCAACAGGATAATAATGGTGTAATATACAGTAGAACCTCTACAGCTGGCCATCTCCCTACATTGACCACCTCCTTAAGTCAACCTAATTTTAATAGACTGGACACACACCCAATGCACTAAGGCCTAGTTCCTAGGTTGACCACTTCTGTACGTTGACCAGTTTGTTACAGTCTCTTGGGTGATCAACTTAATATGGAAGTTCTACTATATTACCATTTTATAACTTTACACAGGTAAGTTTGACAACTTAGGTGTAAAGGACTAGTTCCTTAAAAAGCACAAATTAATATAACTCACTCAATTGAAAATAGGTTATTTGAATAGCCCTATAAATATTTAGTAAATTGAATTTGAAAAAAAATTTTTTGAAGATAGAGTCTCACTCTGTTTCCCAGGCTAGAGTGCTGTGCCATCATAGCTCAAATCAACCTCAAACTCTTGGGGTTAAGCGATCCTCTTGCCTCAGTCTCCTAAGTAACTAATTGGGACTACAGGTGCCTCCATAATGCCCATGGTATATTCTTCCATTTGCTAACATCTTTAGTAGAGATGGGATCTTTCTTTTGCTGAGAATGGTCTTGAACTTCTGAGCTCAAGCAATCCACCTGCCTTGGCCTCCCAGAGTGCTAGGATTTCAGGCGTGAGCAACCACACCTGGCTGAATGTGAAATTTTTTTAAAAAGGAATCTCTAGGATCAGGCGGCTTCCCTGGTGAACTCTAACAATTAAATAACACCAGTTCTACACAATTTCTTCCAGAGAACAGGAGATGAAGTACACCTCCGATTAATTTTATTTATTTTTTATTTCAAATTAATATGGGGGAACAAATTTTTAGGTTACATTGTTCTCACTTCCAAGGTAAAGTTCAAGTTGTAGGAGAGCCCCTCACCCAGGGGGGTGTGCTGAACACCCTCACATTGTGCACATTAGGTGAGATCTCAAATGCCCTCTCTTCTCCACCAATTGGCCTTCCACCCACCCCCTTTCCTTGCTAGACTATATTTGTGTTTTATCATTCCTATCAGTGTGTGTTTATATATGGTCTCATATTAGTATTGAGTATATTGGATACTTGTTTTTCCATTCTTGAAATACTTAACTAAGAAGAATGTGTTTCAACTCCATCCAGGTAAATATAAAAGATGTAAAGTCTCCATCTTTTTTTTATGGCTGAATAACTCCACGGTATATATATACCAAAATTTGTTAATCCATTCATGGGTTGAAGGGGGTTTGGGTTGCTTCAGTGACTTGGCAATTATGAATTCAGCTGCAATAAATATTCTGGGGCAAAGGTCTTTGTGGCAAAATGATTTTTGTTCATCTGAGCAGGTACCTAGTAATGGGATTGTGGGATCAAATGGAAGGTCAACTTTTTAGTTCTTTCAGAATTTCCCATACTTATTTCCATAAAGATTATATTAGTTTGCAATCCCACCAGCAGTATAGAAGTGTTCATTTCTCTTCATATCCATGCCAGCATCTGCAGTTTTGTGACTTTGTGATGTGGGCTAATCACACTGGAATTAGGTGACATCTCAGGGTGGTTTTGAGTTGCATTGCTCTGATGTTTAAAGATTAGCATTTTTTCATGTGTTTTTTGGCCATTCCTCTGTCATCTTCAAAGAAGTGTCTGTTCACGTCTCTTACCCACATAGAAATGGGGTTGTTTGCTCTTTTCTTATTAATTTGAGTTCTTTATAGATTCTATTTATCAGACCTTTGTCAGAATCACAACATGCAAAAATCTTTTCCCATACCAAAGGCTGTCTGTTTGCTTTGGTTGTAGTACCCTTAGCTATGCAGAAGCCTTTTAGCTTCATCATGTCCCATTTATTTATTTTTAGTGTTGCTGCAACTGCCAGGAGTGTCTTCCCAATAAAGTATTTCCCCAAGCCAATATTTTCAAGCATTTTCCCTGCACTCTCTTCTAGAATTGTTATTGTTTTGTCTTAAATTTAAATCTTTTATCCAGAGAGAATCAATTTTTGTCAATGGTGAGAGGTGTGAGTCCAATTTCACACCTTCTACAAGTGGCTAACCAGTTCTCCCAGCACCATTTGTTGAATAGAGATTCTTCTCCCCACTGTATGTTTTTGTTTGGTTTATCAAAGATTAGATGGCAAGTAGAGAGTGGTTTCATCTCTTGGCTTTCTATTCTGTTCCATATGTCTATGTTTCTATTTTTATGCTGTTTTGATCACTATAGATTTGTAGTATAACATGATGCCTCCAGATTTGTTTTTATTTATAAGAATTGTATTGGCTATTCAGGTTTTTTCTGGTTCCATATGAAATGAAGTACTATTTTTCCAGGTTCTTTAAAGTATGACATTGGTGCTTTGATCGGGATTGCATTAAGCCTGTAAATTGCTTTGGATCGTATGGACATTTTAACAATGTTAATTCTTCCCAAGGCAGGAGCATAGTATATTCCTCCATTTGCTGACGTCTTCTGCTATTTCCTTTCTCAGAGTTTCTTTCATAGTTCTCTTTATAGAAATCTTGCATGTCCTTTGTTAGATATATTCCCAGGTATTTCATCTTCTTTGGCATTACCGTAAAAGAAATAGAGTATTTGCTTTTATTCTTGGCCTGAATGTTGTTGGCACATATGGAGGCTACTGATTTGTGGGTATTGACTTTGTATCCTGAGACGCTGTTATATTCCTTGATCACTTCTAAGAGCTTTGTAGTTGAGTCCCTGGGGTTTTCCAAGTGAAAAGATAAGATCAACAAATGTCCACATACAATAACTAAGAAAATGCCAGGAAGGCTACGTTGAATAGTTGGATGAGAATATTTCAGATTGTATATGAAACCAGCACATTGTACCCCTTGATTGCACAAATGTACACAGCTGTGATTTAACAATAAAAAAAAAAGATCAAGTTATCTTCAAAGAGTGAGAGTTTGACCTCCTCAGACCCCATCTGAACAGTCTTGATCTCTTTCTCTTGCCTGATTACAATAGCTAGGACTTCCTGCACTATGTTGAATAGCAGTGGTGACAATGGGCATCCTTGTCTAGTTCTACATCTGAGTGGAAATGCTTCAGTTTTACTCCATTCAGTATGATCTTCGCTGTGGGTTTGCTGTAGGTGGCCTCTATCAATTTAAGAAATGTCCCATCTAAGCCTACTTTCTTAAGTGTTCTTATCATAAAAGAATGCTGGATATTATCAAAAGCCTTTTCTGTACCAATTGAGAGAATAATATGGTCTTTGTTTTTTATTTTATTTATTAGGTGAATTATATTTATGGATTTAGGTATGTTGAACTAAACTTCTAACCCTGGGACAAAACAAACTTGATCATGGTATATCACTTTTTTAATGTGTTGCTATCTTCTGCTTGCTAAGATCTTACTGAATATTTTTGCATGGATGATAATAATCTCGTGTTCTTTCTGGGTTGGGTCCCAGTTCATGGTTTCACTGACCTGGAACCCACAGCCTCAGCCTGGCTTCGCTCCCCTGTGCCTGTGCCTGTGCCCTGGAGGGAAGTCCCATGTTCCCACCCTCTGCAGACCCCACAGAGAACCTAGCACTGTACTGGGGCTAAGCTGGGTCTGGTACAAACAGCTACAGCAAGCAGGCAGAGTGTGCACAGACTCTCACGTGTCTCTGCACCTCCTTCAGGTCCCTACTCCCAAGCAAAACTCACACCAAAATTAGCACGTGGTCACTAAAATTTAGGGGGAAAGTAATAGATGGCTGTGGCTTATTTTTAGGGAGGGGGGAATAGATGTTTTGACCCAGTGGAATCTTCCAGTCTTCACATCCAACCCTCTGGGCCACTGCCTGCCCTTTCTCCGGCTCTGTTTTCCCCACCAGTCTCTTAGCAGCGCTCCGACCTCCTCCCCAGTCCTGCCAGGTCCCGAGCCCTCGGCCCCTCCTGCTGCTCCTTCTGTCCCAGGCTCTCTCCCACCGCTGGGTGCCCTGCCTTCACCCGCTGCGCCGGCGGTCACCCACCCTGTACTGGTGGCACCGTCCAAAAGCTCCTCCCATAGATGTGCCTGGGGCGGCTGCTGGATGACAGCACTGGGAGTGAGGGGCAGGAGGATGGCCAGAGGCCAGGCGTAGGGGTAGGGCGCTGGGGCGTCGCTGCCACTTGTCCCTGCCGAGGACGAGGACCTCCCGGGTTTACGTCCGGGCCTTCTCCACTTGGTCCAGTAGCACCAGAGGCTCTGCCCGGGCAAAGGACCACCGAGGTGTGAGAGGGAGGGTGTATGAGAGCCGGGCTCCCCAATGCTCAAGGCAGGCCTGGACACCCCAAGTCCTGCTGAGGGCCTGGACAACCCCAGCTCGTCCTGATGGCTCTGATACACCTGTGGAGACTTGTCTGGGTGTTCCGGTCCGGTGGGGGACAAAAGAGGGGATTGGCACCTATGGACCAGATCCCAGGCTTGGCGCATACGAGCCAGCAGAGGCATGAGGGATGGGAAACCGGAGGGCGCAGAAGGGCCGAGGACCCTGCCCTAGGGCCGCCACCCAGCAAGGCCGCTCCCCACAGAGCCCGACAATGGGGCCCTCCGAGCCGATGGGGCCACTCCCAAGCCGACTAGACCCGCGGGTCCCAGAGCGCAGACCCCGAACGGTGATTTCACAGTTGCAACAGTATATTGGTGCACCGTGTGGGAAACAGTATCTTCGTAAAATTTAAGAAAAAGTATCTTCAAGTTCATTACACATTTTACGTAATACAATTGTGAAAAGAGAAGCAGCAAGCTTTCTGGGGCTGCACAAACTTCGTTGTTAAAGCCGCGCAGCCAACCCTCTGGTGGGCGCTGTCTGCCAGGAAGGCTATGTTAACCAGTGTGATGAAAATGTGTCAAACAGTCTATAAAACCAGTGTATGGTGCCCCATGATCGCATTAATGTACACAGCTATGATTTGATAAAAAATAAAATAAAGTTCCAAGAAAACACCCTGGTGTCGAAGGCTCCTCGCCCCATACGGCCCGGTTCGGCCCGAGGCTGCCCTCGGCGCGGACTGTCTGGGGGCGCGTCTGTGTCCGCAGGGACAAGGCCGTGTCCACTGCGTTTCGCGCACTCTTTCTAGTTCATGAAGTCAGAAGGGGGCTGGCGAAGACCTGGGGTCAAGGAGGCCTGGGGAGGCCGGCTCCCGGCCCGGGACGACGCAGGGCGGGCGGTGATGCTTCCCCACTTTAGACCTGGGGCCATGAGTCTGACCGCATGGGTTTTGCAACATGTGAGTTGGTTAAAAGTTCGTAGAACATCAAACCTAGTATCACGGCTTTTAATCCCTTTTATGCTCACTAAAGAGTAAGCCTCCGTCGAGCCCGGGATGAAAGCTGCGGGCCGGGAGTGGGCCGGGCTCCACCCTGCGCCTCGGGGGTCGCACGGTGGGCTCTGCTCAGGGGAACACTCGAAAGACCTCCAGGGGCAGTGGCATCCCGGCCGCAGGACCAGCGCACAAACGCGCTTCCAGGGCCGCGGCCTGTCCCGCCGGCCCCAGCCCGCCTAAAGCGCCTCCTTCCCCCCAACGCCCCGCCCAACCAGGGGCAGCAGCGGCCGGGCAGAGACCCAAGCCCCTGGCGCTGCAGCTCCCCGCGGCCGGGGGTCGGACTCACAAGATCCGAGCGAGCCCGACAGCCAAGTGGAGCCCGGCCCCATCCAACACTCCTCCAAAGCGGCTCGGGTTCCGCGGGTGCCCGGCGCCGGGGCCGCGGTCCCAGACCAGACGGCTTTCCGAGGGTGGCAGGTGACATGGCTTCTCCAAGGTACGAGATCTGCCTCCGCGCGCCCCGCCAGGCAGGACAGTTAGCTACAATGGCCAATCCCGCCAGTAATAAAAACTGGGAGCGAGGTGATGCAGCCAGAGCCCAAAGGGCTAGCAATTGCTCCCCGTAGTCTCTGCTAGTATTTCCAGCAAACCGCATCATCCCCGCCTGTCGGTCCTCCCGCCGCCTCCGGGCCCTAGGTTTTGCTCGTCTTTCAGATATCTCTTACTTCCCACCCATCTTTCCACCCCTAGAAGTTAAAAGACCCCCTTTTCTCTCTCCTCTACCAACACCGTTCATACTCACCTGTGGACACGTGATCTCCAAGTTCTCCTCCCACAGCCCAGGCCACTGTGTCCAGCTACTTTCTTATCTTCCTGGATTCAAAGATGCCCCAAAGCCCTGAGACTGCAGAAGCCTCTCCTAGCCTTTCAAGGGGTCCCCGTAACTTATTCCAGGAGGCCAGGTGGAAGTCCCTCCACCCACGACCCCCCTACAGATCCATCACCTGCACTGGAAGCCTCTCACAAGGCTGAGGCTACTGTACAGGTGACTTGAGTCCCCCAGTTGCTCCCTAGCACCCTGCCACAGTGATCTTCCCACAACACTCATCTGACCTCACTTCCTCCAGCATAATCCTTTCCCTGCCACCTGCCACTCCAGCATAGAAACGCTCAGCAGTCACAGGGTTTCAAAGGGCAGCCAGGACCTCCCTCTTCCCAGACTTCAGCTGACCCTGGGGGTGGTCAGGTCATTGCTTTCGCCCAAGACAAGGACAGTATTAGCATTTATCTCTTTATTTTTAGAGATGACCACTACGTGGCCCAAGCTGGTCTCCACAGAGCACAAGTGAATGTCCCACCTCAGCCCCTGCAGGAGCATGCCACTTGTGCCGGACTGTTGTTAGCATTTGCTTTTCATCACTGTAATACAACTTTAGGAACTTATGCTCCTAAATCATCCTTACTTCACACCAATGTGAAATGCAGTCAGATTTTTGTAAACTAGATTTTCAGGAACAAGCAGTTTTTGTGCAATCCTTCACAGCCTACGTAGAGTTTCGTCTCTGTTTTCAGATTAGCTCCTGTGTGAGAGCTGGGCATGCGAGTGCCCAGGCGCTGCAGGCCTAGCTGGCCCTGCCGCAGGGGCCTAGGCTGCACACTCCTGGCGCCTACTCCCCCCAACCCAGCTCAGGCCGCCCAGCAACCGAAACTCAGGCCCTGGCACTTCCTAGGCGGTTTAGGGAGACCACAGAGGTCCGCAAGGGCTGACAGCCTCCTGTTTGCTTTCCTCAGATCACCGGCCCTAAATTTACCCATTGTAGATCTGTCATATTGGCCTGAGTCAGTGCTTCCCAGCAGCGCAGGTTAGTCACCCCGGGAGCTTCAAAATCAGGCACGCACTAATGTGTCCTGGAGGTGGGAGCACAGGCCACGCGTCCCGAGCCCCCGGCCTCGGCCTGGGTGTGTGAACCCGGAACGTCCACACACCGAGAGGCCAGTGCTCAACCTCCGCACCCTGAAAAAGAGCTGGCTGCATTACAGCCCATTTGTCTCGCCGAGCATGATCAGGCAAGGAGCAGCGGCTTGGAGGGATTTAATGTTTTCGCCCCAGTGCACTCCATTCCAAAGAAACACCTGACCGCCGCTGGGAGTTCAAGCGGAACATTTATGTCTGGCGCCTCCTGCGGCAGCACTGTCCCCGGACGCGTTCTCCCCGGCGTCGCGCATCTTCCCCCAGCATAGGCCCGAGTCCTGCCGGCTCTCGGGCGCCGCTCACCACCCTCTCCACACCCCAGAGCGCCTCGTACCTGGAGGCGCGCAAGTTCTCTCCGAGGTCTAGGCTGCGGGTCGGCACCCCGGGCTCCCAAAGCTGCGCTGAGGCAGCACTGGCGGGGACCTTCTGCGGGCACCGCCTCGCCCCCGCTGCCCGGCCACGCCCACTCCGGGGCTGGTCATGCCCACAGCCTTCCCGTCCTAACCTGCGCCCTCGGGCGGCCTGAACTGCGGGACAACCTCCCCAGACCCTCTGCATGGCTCTGGAGAAGGTGGCCAAGGGCAGGTTTTTCCCTAAGAACAAGAACTGGGAAAATGGCAACTGAGTGAATGTTCTGTCCCCCATTTTAATTTTTTTTTTTGACAGTCTTACTCTGTGCCCAGGCTAGAGTGCATTGACGTCACAGCTCACAGCAACCTCACACTCCCAGACTCAAGCGATCCTCTTGCCTCAGCCTCCCGAGTAGCTGGGAGTACAGGTGCCCACCACAACACCTGGCTAGTTCTTTCTATTTTAGAGACGGGATCTGGCTGTAGCTCAGACTGGTCTGGAACTCCTGAGCTCAGGCATCTGCCTGCCTCAGCCTCGGTGAGTACTGGGGTCACCGGCATGAGTCACCACAGAGCTGCCTTTTTAAGAGCTAGAGTTGATGGTTTGGGCCAGCACTCCTCCTCTCACTCTCTCATAGCCTGGTTTGCCCTTCAGTCCCCGGCTCTAGCTGCAGTCGTATGTGTAAAGCTCTTTCTCATACAGCATGGACACAGAGAGAGAGACTGACAAACTGCTTACTCAGACACACAGACTACACCCTGTGTATGCAGACCTGTAAACTGTACACACGCAGTAATACAGACACATAAATACACACGAACCACACCCAGAAATACACACCAAACACACAGAGAAATACACATCAACCACACAGAGAGAAACACACACGAATCACACACAGAAGTACACATGAACCATACAGACACAGAAATACACACCAAACACATAGACACACAGGCACTTCCTGGGGACTGGCAGGAAGTTACCGGTTCTCAGCTCTGTCCACATAGGAACAGCAGAACCCAAAAGGTCCCCTTAGCAAAAGTGTCTCCCAGAGCCTCACTGGAGAAGCGCTCCCTCACCGGGTCTAGCTGTTGGGAAGGCGCAGACCTTGTACTCCAGCCCAGTGTGGCAGAGGCCTCTGTAGGAGAGGCCGGGCACGGAGATCACATGCAATGCGGTCTTGGCAGACACCTGGTGAGAGGCGCGGACATGCTCTCAAGCACCGTGCACGGTCCAGGACACACTCTCGAGCGCCACACATGGCGACCCCAACCCCACCCCAATTCCTACTCCTGGGAGTCACATCCTTCCACTGCCCCGTTCTTGGTGCCCACCGGGGTTTCCTCCTAACTGGTAGGATCCCAGAGACAAGAGACAGGTTCTAGCAGAGACCCTTGCTGTGATTAATCAGGCTTAGTTAATGCATATGAGCCCTGCCGAGAAAGAGAGCTAGGAAGAATCACAAGACCTGGGCCACACGGCAGATTTGAACTCCCAGAAAATCTCACATTCATGGCGCCCGGCTGCGGCTGAGTTGAGGGTTTAATCTGAGCCAGGAGCGCCCTCCTCCCAGGTGCCACTGCAGTCCACATGTGACAGTGAGATGGTGCATGGCATGGGGGCTGAGAGCTGTCCCACTACTGACTCCACTCGGGAAACCCCAGGTGATTCCACATTTCAAAAAGGAAGGTCATACCTCAGACTTCTCCCTTCTCTTCCCAAAATGGAAGTGGGTGTTCCTTTTCATTTTAGCAAGTGAAGTCTGCTCTCCATGGTATTCCCAAGTTGCTAGTTAAACTGGAGGGTGAGACCTTTAAAGACTGAGGCAGCCAGTGGCACCAGGATGATAGGCACATTCCTTGCTGAGGAAAATGAAAATACACTGGTGAGCCTGCCTGGCCAGGTGCTGCCACCACAGTCCTCGCTCTAGCTGCCCTTTGGGCAGTGGCATATGCCTGTGGAAGGTCAGCTGTTTGTCAAGTGTCCAGGCGGCTTCCTGAAGCAGACCTGAAACTTGGGCACAGCCGAGCCAAGTGCCTTCTGAGGTGCTGGCCCACTCTTGGTCCACCACACTCCTCCACACCAGCTGTGCAGGGCCAAGGCTGGCCACACTCTAGGAAATCCAGCTCAGCTTGTGGAGCTTGCACTTGGGCTTAGAAAGACGGATAAACAGCTTACAATGCGGATAAACCACAGAGCCAAGCCAAGGCCATGTGGGCTGTGAACAGACGTGCCATGAGATTCTGATGGAGGGATACACAGAAGGCATAGCTGGACAGTCCTGGAGGACAGGAGAAAAGCAGAGGCTTTTGTTGGGAACTCTGGGGGTTCTTCTAAATCCAAGCAGAGTGTTGCTTCCACTGTCACTCTCGTCAGCAGAAAAACAAACATGATGCTTGAACACCACATAATTAATCTACAATTCAAAACATTGGTGGAATGTCCAAGCGTGACTGAAGGCTCTACTCCTAGCACAGATAGGAAAGTATAGGAAAAACAGACCTATTTAACAGATTCCACTGTACCAATTTTGATCTGCCAAAATGAGTTGTAACTTTAGAATTCCTAAATTGGATGAGAATAAAGTTAGACACGTAACCGTTCATCTTCTTGGGTGAAAATGAAGATGTTAGTATAAAAATCAAGGTCCCTCTTTGTTTTTTGGGTTTTTTGGAATGGGAGTAAAGTGGTATATGAGAAGAAAACAGATAATCCTGTAGAATTCCTGAAGATAAAATAAAAAGATCTCAGGAAATTGCTTCTAATAGCACAAAAGAAGTACAGACAAGCCACATAGCAGTAGTGTGGCTGTCCAGCACCATGTCCTGGGCCATGCCTCTGCAGTGGCTTGCATGTCTTCTCTGGAGCAGTCTTGGACTGAGGACCCTTTTATACTCTTCAAAGTTCTCCTGGATTGTATGTGTATCCGGGAGATTAAAACTGGAAAAGTTAAGAAATTATTTAATACAGTTAAAACTAAAACCCATTACTTGTTAACACAGATACTATTTTGAAAAATTACTTTCCAGAATAAAATGTAGCAGAGGGATGGCATTAGCACTTCACTAATCTCTTTACTATTTGGTTCTAATAGAAGATAGCTGAATTCTCATTCCTTTCCTACAGCTCCATGTTGCCATATGTTTTGGTACCAGGATATGAAGAAAATCTGGTCTCATAAAGGTATGCAGCTGGAGGGACACCCTGAAAGGGCCTCAGGAGCCCCGGAGGTCCTCAGACAAGACTTTGAAAACCACTTCTCTAGAGGAAGAATACATTGGTCAGCCACTGATGTTGCAGTTCTGAGACCTCTTGCACCCGTCCTGTCACTGTGCTGAGCAGGCCTGGATTCAGGACAGAGGCATGGAAGCGTGGCCCCACCTAGCCCATAGCACAAACCATCATCCAGAGTCCGTCAAGCCAGAGACACAAGTGACACAAATGATGCTTCTTGTATGCCACTGACTCTGGGATGATTCTGTCATCAGCAAAAGCTGACTGGCAACAAAAGAGACAGTGACTAAAAAAATAGTACACAGCTGATGGAAATTGTGAGCCATGCTGAAAATAGGACTAATCTTGGCATTCACACATTCAGTCAAGGATAAACTCCTAGGAAAACACTTTCCCTCTTTCCATCTTGTATGTCAGTGCTAAGTATTTTGTCCCTGAATAAACTGTCTCAGCATTAATGTATGAAACACACTCTGTCTTGACCTGGTACCATTCATCTCAAGTTCTGGTGCATTGGACCTGTCAGCTGGTTTTCCTGCCCTGTTCTCAGTCCCTCCCTTTGCAGACGGCTCGCCATACACAAGCAGCTCAAATCCTACCCCCTCCTGTACACAGACATCCCTGACCCCAGGCCTGTGGGACAGGGACCAAGATTGTGCAGAGGACAAGACTGGGGCAAGAGCCTGAGTGAACCCTGAAGGCTCCCGGACTCCTTGGCTCTCAGAGCCTTCTGTTCTCTTAACGATCACTTGAGGGTTTTTGTGACCAAAAAAGACTACACGAGGCTGGAATGAGTTGACTACTATGTGCACACCATCAGTTTACTTCTCAGTTGTAGCATATCCACCAGTGCTAGTCTAGCTTGTTAAGAAAGTTCAGCCTACAATTTTGTGACATATATTTTATTATAGGGAATTAAAATTTAGGCATATACATGACACAAACATTATATATAGTACACTTTCCATGATAGGAGTTAATGATACTGCTCACAGAAAGGCCTCAATTCAAAGTACATAATGCATATGCTAAAATCATACACCTGGGGTCAAGAGAGAGAACCAAATGGCCTTTCTGTTTTTTGTTTTGGTTTAAATAACCTCTGGATGCATTCAGGTTAATACTGATCACTTAATGTTGAAAAACTTCTAATAAACAAATTCAGGGCAAAATTAATTGAAGTATTTATAATATGATTTAATTGTTACATAGTATTTCCAATATACAATCAAGATGACTCACACCACTTGAAGAAAAAAGAAAGAAAAATCTATTGCACCCACAAGTAAAAAGGCTTTATTCATTTTGCTGCAATTCAGAATTCATATAAGCATTTACACACTTCAGTAAACACAGTCCTACATGTAATGCAGCATTATGGGTGAGAAGACCCTTTGGAGTCTCAAATAAATCCAAGTGTACACACGGTGTTCCACATGGTCAGGCTGACTCCCCCATCATTATCCTGGTCACTGCTCCAATTTCTAGCTGTCAGTCTCTCCGCCTCCAGCCCCCCACACGATCCAGGACACTTCCCATCAGACACTTGGGATGTTCTGCAGTCTGCACAGTGCCTCTCTGCCTCCTTGCTCAGTCTCTGGCTATATCTCAGTGTCCTGTTAAATAATCTTGTGTAGAGTCTGAAGCAAATGAATCCACATCCTCATTATCTGAGTCATCGCTGCTGTCATCGGCAGCTGGCTCTCCTGTGAGGGCTATTCGGGCATAGTCATCTGTGTCTATGGACTTGCAAAAGTGGATGGCATATTTCAGCTTCTCCTCCAGCACTTGTTTACAGGAATACCTGGGTAACTTCAGCAAAAAGAAACAGGTGTAGGACTCAGGAAGGAAGTGGTCAGGAGGGTTGTATTTATCCAACACCTGGTGACGAAAAATATTAAATAATCAGTGACTATGTACAATAATAGCTAAGACTACACAAATCCACTTCACTATGTTCATTAGACTCTTGACTTCCTCAAAAATCATAGTTTTTGCTAAGAATAATAAAATATCAGAAAACATAATCTAGTCAATTTTAGAAATAAAAAGGACCAAGTCATTCCTAGAACTTGTAGTAAAACACAGCAATTATTTATGATGATCACCCCACGAAGCGGGTCCAGTGGCTCCACCTGGCTGGGGCGGGGCCTGGGAAGGGCAGGGAGGTGGGTTCAGCCCTGACACTTGACCACATGGGAAATTGTTCATGAACCCATCAGCTCACTTTGGCCACTACAGATTAAGATACTAGGAAACAGCAAGAATTACAGACAAACCTACCTTTTTAAGAGAAAAATGACACATCCTCACAAAGATCTTCCTGAACAATGTATACTTTTCTAACCCTAGCCAGAGACACAAATCAGGCTGTGGTTGGAAAGAAGCCATCCAAGTATGCTACTTCCACAGGAGCTCAGCAGACAGGGGTCACGTTGCCTCAGTGGTCTGGCAGGTAAATAAAACTTGTTTCTGACCATGGGACCAGAGTTAGAACCCAAAGCAAACTTCTTGATCTGCTGAGTGGTTTGTTTTTTCTCTGCACACAGCATATTTACTTAGTGACTCACCTAATTCAAAACTGTGCTTGAGGCTTGGTACCTGTAGCTCAGCAGCCAGAGTGCCAGCCACATACACCAGAGCTGGCGGGTTCAAACCCAGCCCAGGCCTGCCAAACAATGAGAACGAGAACAAAAAAATAGCCGGGTGTTGTGGCAGGCACCTATAGTCCCAGCTACTTGGGAGGCTGAGGCAAGAGAATTGCTTATGCCCAAGAGTTCGAGGTTGTTTTGTGCTGTGACGCCAGAGCACTCTACCCAGGGTAACATAGTGAGACTCTGTCTAAAAAAAAAAAAACCCAAAACTGTGCTTGATAACAGTATTCTGGTGACAGACAGATTATTTTTTTAAAAAACAGGTAACAGTACCTAAGACCTATAATCACAGAATTTTCAGCCTTCAAATCACAGAAGTTGGGTGTTTTCAAACATTTTCATTTCCATGAAAAGACAGGAGACCCATATTTCAATCAACTGCAGAATTATGTGCAAGGTGGACGTTTCCATCAGCAGACAGCAGTGCCCAACGAGCCCAGCCAGGACCCTACCTGGATGACAAAGTCTCTGCCCCGGAAATCAGCAATTGTCCTGGGCAGCCTTGTCCGGCCCCACACAAAGCGAAGGAAGAGGGAGCGCTCTGTGTTGGAGAAGGACTCCATCACCTCCCAGAACCACTGGATCAGCGATGCAGATGGCTCAATCCCCTTATATGTCGCTACTGACTTCAGAAGATGCAGTGGGATGTCAGGGCTGCCGCACACCTGCCGGAGGACACTCTGTCAGAGCCAGTTGGCACCTCAATGCCTTTCATCTCAGCAGGACTCAATCACTTTTTCTGTCTACCCAGGAGGCTGGTTTGGGGGGGTGAGAGATGGTCTTAGGTGGACATGCACAAAGCTCTGAGCCCCACCTCCTGTGGGGGCAGGTAAAGGACACACATTCAGTGTGTGTTGTTACTTCATTCAATACTCATGAACATATCTTAGATTTCCAAATGCAAGGTTTTGACTACAGAGGTAACTAATGACATTGATCAGTGGGTAACTATGTGAAGGGCCATTCCAGGCAGCACCATAGAAGAGGCTAGCATACCATGGTCTCCAACTCATATCCAGTGAACAGAGAAAGCAGGGGGACAGGCACTACTCGGGCCATCCCTTCCCGAACGGCAGCCACCTGCTCGTCAAATTCATGGAGCCTGAAAAACACAAAGCTCACTTCAAACATCCACCTCTGGAGGCACTGCCTTTGTTCTGCCAGCGCCAAGCCTGGCCACACAGCCCACACAGCACTGTCACCACACGCTTTCCCACTGCCGGGACTGAGGAGAGTGACCTCAGTCAGCAGACGAGGGTGCCCTGTAGACCCTTACACTGCAGAGTCTACATGGACTGCACATAGACTACAGCCTCATGGCTGACTGTATACTCTGAGACAATTTTCAATGTAACAGGATACCCAGGAGGGGCCAGAATCAAAGTGGGTAAAGAACATGCCCATTTGCCCCAATCCGCTGCCAAATCAGTGCAGAGACAGGATCCAGACCAAAAGGACACATGGTGGGGTGGGCAGCACAGCCCAGGACACCTGCCGGGACCACCACCAACCACAGCCCAGCAAAGCCCACATGATGTGCAGTATCTGTGCAGACGCCTTGAAAGCACTTCTGGAGGACACAGGGTCTGACTAGTGGTGTGTGGACCAACAACAGGCAGTGGAACCAGGGGTAGTGGCGTGTGGGGCAGTGGTGTATGGGCTATTGGTGCTTAGGCAAGTGGTGTGTGGAGTGGTGGTGTGTGTACTGGTGTGTGTAAGGTGATGGTGTGTGAGGCAAATTGTGTGTAAGGTGGTGGTGTGTGAGCAGTGGTGTGTGGGCAGTGGTGTGTGGGGCTAGTGGTGTGTGAGGCGGTGGTGTGTGAGCAGTGGTATGTAGGGCAGTGGTGTGTGGGGCTAGTGGTGTGTGGGCAGTGATGTGTGGGGCTAGTGGTGTGTGAGGCAGTGGTATGTAGGGCAGTGGTGTGTGGGGCTAGTGGTGTGTGGGGCAGTGGTATGTGGGCAGTGGTGTGGTGTGTGGGGCAGTGGTGTGTGGGGGAGTGGTGTTGGGACAGTGGTGTGTGGGGCAGTGGTGTGTGGGACAGTGGTGTGTGGGGCAGTGGTGTGTGGGGCAGTGGTATGTGGGCAGTGGTGTGTGGGGGAGTGGTGTTGGGGCCGTGGTGTTGGGACAGTTGTGTGTGGGGCAGTGGTGTTGGGGCAGTGGTTTGTGGGGCCGTGGTATGTGGGGCAGTGGTGTGTGGGACAGTGGTGTTGGGGCAGTGGTGTGTGGGCTAGTGGTGTGTGGGGCAGTGGTGTTGAGGCAGTGGTGTGTGGAGCAGTGGTGTGTGGGGCTAGTGGTGTGTGAGGTGGTGGTGTGTGAGCAGTGGTATGTAGGGCAGTGGTGTGTGGGGCAGTGGTGTGTGGGGCAGTGGTGTGTGGGATAGTGGTGTGTGGGGCAGTGGTGTGTGGGGCTAGTGGTATGTGAGGCGGTGGTGTGTGAGCAGTGGTATGTAGGGCAGTGGTGTGTGGGGCTAGTGGCGTGTGGGCAGTGGTGTGTGGGGCTAGTGGTGTGTGAGGCGGTGGTGTGTGAGCCCGTGGTGTGTGAGCCGGTGGTGTGTGAGCCCGTGGTGTGTGAGCCGGTGGTGTGTGGGGCAGTGGTGGGTGAGGCGGTGGTATGTGAGCAGTGGTGTGTGGGGCAGCGGTATGTGGGGCAGTGGTATGTGGGCTAGTGGTGTGTGGGCAGTGGTGTGTGGGGCTAGTGGTGTGTGGGCTAGTGGTGTGTGGGGGAGTGGTATTGGGGCAGTGGTTTTGCGGCAGTGGTGTGTGGGGCAGTGGTGTGTAGGCTTGTGCTGTGTGGGCAGTGGTATGTGGGGTAATCATGTGCAGGGCAATGCTGTGTGGGGTGCTACCCTGGTATTCCTGAGCCACGGCACTTGAGGGCCAGTGCACACTCAGACCTGGCAAAGGCTGCTCTGTGTCATGTGTAAGTACATGTAGTGCTGAAAGAGCCCCAGAAACAGCTCTGTCCCAGGAGAGCTGATAGAGAAAGCACAGAGGGGTGCAAAGAGGCCCTATGGCCGCTGCAAAGGTGGTTTTATTTACCTTAATAATCTAGTTAGAGGCAGGAACTTCAGACTAGAATAATAAATACTCTGATCCTGATCACAAAATAAGCTTAATA
This sequence comes from Nycticebus coucang, assembly GCF_027406575.1. Taxonomy (NCBI): domain Eukaryota; kingdom Metazoa; phylum Chordata; class Mammalia; order Primates; family Lorisidae; genus Nycticebus; species Nycticebus coucang. The sequence continues at coordinate 143,926,549 of NC_069781.1, forward strand.
TTTAGAACAAAATGCATTAACATTTACTGTGTATGACAGTCCTGAATAAACACAGACATCCACACAACCGTTTTTTGCTGCTTTTGCTATTTATCAGAGAAACTGAGGACAGTTGACCATGAACCTGTAGTTTATTGCCAGCCGGACATAGTCTGCACGGTTGTCCAGAGTGATGTGTGTGTACTTGGAGCTCAGCTGGATGTCCTGGCCGCTGGCACTTGGCACTGTGAAGGGCAAGCTCATGGCCTCAAACTCCTCTGAGGTGGCTTCGTTGTCACGGATGTACATGAGCCCAGGAATAAAGTCTTTATCGACCTTTTAAGGAGAGAAGGAGAGTCTGTGTGCTGAGTCAGGGTTGCTCCCACCAAGGGCCCCAGCTTACCCCAACGCTAGTCAGTCCAAAGGGGCCTTGGTCTGCACCAGGGTGGGTGGGGAGGCTACCAGTGTGTCACACACACTGAGAAAGGAAGGAAAACAGCAATAACAAAGTACTTCACCCAAGGTGCTAAAGAATGAATTCATAATTCAAATTCTTGAAATTAACTGCTGAGAACGTAAACCTAATAGTAACTGGCCAGGATGGTTTCCTTTCCACAGCCATTGCTCAAGGAGACTTTGGTCACCTGGCTCAGCACTGTTCCCTGTGAGCTCTCTTAACTGATGGGAATGTGTAGGCTGCAAAGCACCACAAAAATAAATGGATCCACCAAGTTCTAGAAGCAAACTGGCCTTATAGGTGCTCCACAGCCGGCAGCCTCCACCCACACAGTAGTGGGAGTCAGGTGGGACCCTAGTGCCTGCGGGACGTGGACCAGACTGTACCTCTCAAGCTCTGGGGACCCCTGTAGTGGCCTGGGCATGTTACCTCACTGAGGTCTGCAATAGTGAGGCTCATCCCAGCCAGCTGCTTCCAGACAGGCTCAGCCAGGCTCAGACTCAGAGGACTTCCAGTGCGGATGGCGATGCCCAGTAGCACACCTGGCCGTTCAGAGCACAAGCACAGAAGACACTGGGTTTGATGACGAAGCTGCACGGTACAGGCCACAGCTCTGTGCTGAGGCCACAGTGCCCGCTAAACCAACAGAACCCAGGTCCAGAGCCCTAGGCTCGTCCTTAAACAGTGCATCCTGTTCTACATTCATTGTTTCTTTTTGTTCTTGAAGTTTCTTAACTCTTATTCTTTCTACACACAGGTGTAAGCCACACAGAAGCCAATTCTCCTTCCTCTGACAACAAAGCAAAGAGTTGAAATTTCTCTAAGAGGGGTGTCCTCCTGGCAAGCAGCAGTACCCCCAGGGGAGGGGCAGGCAGTGGTGGGACCCCATAGTCTATAGTGCTCCACAGACCCTTCATGGGGCTGGGGGAAGGACTAGCTGCCCACCAAGACCCTGACCCATCTGATTTTAAATGCAGAAACATAGTATTTCTGAAGTGCCAGAGGAACCGTTCAGTCCTCAGCACATGGCCAGGACTTCAGCTCTGTGAGTCAATGCAGGTGTGTGAACAGGCAGTTGTCAGCCCTGAGTGCCAGCAGAGAGGTGAACAGAGCACCTGTGCACCACTCCGCGATGGAGAGACACATATTACAAGTCATTTTGAGCGGTGACAGTCTCAAAAAGCTAAAAGCAGATATTCAAAGTTATCTACTGTCACTCCCCAAACAGCACAGACATCAAACTAACATGGGAGAGTTGGAGGGGGACAGGCACAAGTCTCCCAGCGGCACCCTCCCTGTGGGACGGGAATTGGGGGTATAGAAGGGGTGCAGGCTGGCTCACCCAGGAAGCGGAACATGCTGCTGTGCACAGACGCCCGGGCGGCCGGGTTGAACAGGTAGCAGTCGCGGTTGGCCCCAGACTCGTCCCTCCCATTGGGTGTCACAATCAGCAGGGGCGTGAGTCCGTTCTGTAGTTCCTCACAGATCTCAGCTATGGACTCGCTGTAGCCACCCCCACAGTCATCCACGGACTCACCTGGAGGAAAGGAGGGGGGCCACTCACTGCCCCGCACTGCCCCATGCTCCCTGCAGGTGCCAGCCACACCTCAGCTGCAGGTTCCAGGCTCCTAGGGCCTGAAGATGCTCACCCACAAACTTGACTTTCCAGACACGGTGAGGCAGCAGGAGGCTGTCGGGACTGAAGGAGCTCATCTTGGCACACATCTGCCCGAAGACGGACTTGGTGCCATCAGGGCCGGCCAGCCCCCCTTTGCTCCTGGAGCGCTTGACCTGGAGAGAGGCAGAAAGGAAGCCTGAAAGTGCTGTCTGGGGCAAACAGAGGGACCCCATCCCACCCACCCTCCACAGCCCCCGCAGCCCAGGGGCCAGATGCCTACAGAAGCTGGAGAGGGTGCGGGGCTACTGTCTCCTGTGCCCTCCCCTCCAGCCACTACCAACTGGGCCCCCTCGCAGCCTGCAGCCTCTGGGGACGCTGAGCTAGCCCTCTGAAGCCCCTCACCCCAAGGCCACAAGTACATGAGGTGAGGCTACCTGCACAGCCTCCTCCCTGCTACAGTCACTGCCCTCCACCCACTGCACTCATCAGTTGTCATCTGCACAGCAGCCCCCAGGACTGGGGATGTCTGAACAAAAACACCTTTAGAAAACTGACAAAAGCATACCACTGTTCATGTGGGGCGGAGTGCCGCCAACAGTGGACCTGGTAACACTGCACTGCTGCAGAGCCATTCATAATTCATCACATGGACACCAGAAGCAGCCTCCTCCACCCTGCAGATCAGGATGGATTCTCACTGAATGGTGGGAGATTCTTATCAAATGGCTCTGAAACTGAAGTGGACCCCACCCAGCAGAAGGATGCCTTCTGCCCTCAGCTATTCAACCTGGGGGTCCCCAAGTCTCCCTGACAGGTACAATCACTTTTTATGTCCACTGAGCTCAGATCTTTAATAAGATTACACTGGGGACCCTGAGGCCCTTCCACCAGTGTGGACTCAGGTTACCCTACAGTCAGCAGCTCAGTCTGAAGTCATGTCAAAATGAAAAGTTAAAGAAAAACTGGTTATGAGAATGCGTTTTTGGGCTCGGCGCCTGTGGCTCAAGTGGCTAAGGCGCCAGCCACATACACCTGAGCTGGTGGGTTGGAATCCAGCCCGTGCCCACCAAACAACAATGATGTTTTTTGCAACCAAAAAATAGCCGGGCGTTGTGGGGGTGCCTGTAGTCCCAGCTACTTGGGAGGCTGAGGCAAGAGAATCGCTTGAGCCCAGGAGTTGGAGGTTGCTATGAGCTGTGATGCCACGGCACTCTACCCAGGGTGACAGCTTGAGGTTCTGTCTCAAAAAAAAAAAAAGAATGCATTTTTATGTTGAGTCCTCCAGGAAAAAGCTTGTCATTTTTAACTCACTTTAAGTGAATTTTAGATTGAATTTAAACAGCTAATCCTCCTCACAGCATGAATTCCCCAAAACAAGATTAAAAATATAATAATAATAATAACAACAACATTTTCCCATAAAGCAAACTTCTCTCTGTGCCATAAATTGACTAGATGCTCAGACACCAGCTCCTCCAACCCTCACAGGAGCTCTTTAAGGCTCTGTCACCCTGGAGGACACTGCTGCAGAAAGAGATGGAATGGAAGGCACCCACAGCAACAGGCTGCCCTCAAGCAGAGGGATGCACACACGGCCTCCTACATTGCCTCTGCACTGCTTCTCCCCCCACTGCAGTGCCGGCTAGCAGCGGCTGTCTGTCCTCACCAGTGGTCATGACACTGAAAGGAGGTGAGCCTGTGTGAGACAGTGCTTTCTCTGGTCAGTACTTACACATTCTCTAATTAATAGTTATTCATCTGAATTTTCAGAAATGAGCATGCATTAATTCTGCAATAAATTTTGAAGTAATTAAAAATGTTTTTAAGGACTGAATTCCAGATCCTGCTATAAAAATAAATCAAATTCACAACAAACAAAAGCCTTCCAGGAAGAACACCCATGTGTTCTTCTCTGAAACTGTCCACACATGGTGCCCCATGGAAGGGAGCTGATGCTAAGCGCACAGCCACAGCTGGGGGGTGGCTGGGAGAAGTGCCTGCAAAGGCTTTCCGTATCAGTATTGGTACCCTGTGCTCACCTTGGATTCAACAAACACTTCTCCCCTGCTTCTTTTCCAGTCAGAAAAACACCTCTGTTTGCATACTTGTGGAGAACTTCCCAGTTTCAGGAGGGGGTATGATCCCCCAAAGTGAAGTTGGCTGTGGTGCCCAGGGCTGGGGCTGTGCTGGAGCAGCCCCAGACAGCCATCCACACCAAACACTGGACTGAGGGTGCTTATCTGATTCTTGAAAAGGCCTATTTCAGTTTTTTTGTCAGCTATCCAGTTTGCTCTCTCAAAAATGTGTTGCGCACTTTAGGAACACAAGGCTGGGGATAGAAAGATGAGCAGGAAGGCAGGATTCAACATGTAATGACTTCTTAACCATTTGAGCCAAGGGCGAGACAGAGCAAGGGTGCCTAACATGGGCCTGACATGTAGGCCGAGAGCCCTGGCCGGAAGCCTGCATGCAGTGCTGGGTCAAGTGTGCACTCATTTGTGCCATCAGTCTCCTTAGTGACAAATGTTAGTGTTTATGACCTAATGATACAGACTTAAATGATCACCTGAGGTAGGAAAATAAAAGCTTTTTTATGAACCTAATTAAACTGTCCACTTATCTGTGGAAGTGGCTGACTGGCCTACAGCTTGGCATTCAGCCCTCTGACGTCAAGGAGGAGACCAGCTTCATCAATATGGTCACATGTGCTGTCCAACAAAGGGCAAGAGTTTCATGTCTCAACTTAAAATGCCCCCAAGTACAACTCTGAAAAAGCTTTTAGTCATGTAATCAGCACCAGGGTAAGAATCACGTGTCGGCATAGAGATACAAGGACAAAGGGCTTGCTCTTTACGGTTCTGTTGTGGGTCCAAAGACAGGGTCTGTCTCCAGTGAGCACGAAATGTCAAGCCCCACGTACCACCAGCATCCACAGCCAAGTTCCTCTTCTTTTTAATTAATTTTATGTACGGTGGGCAGCAATATTAATTCAGGAACGGTCTACTTTCCATTTCTTTGGCTGCTACATGAGATAGCCTAGTAATTCTGACTCACAACACTAGCAAAGGAAACTGCCAGAGCCAGGGGGTATGAGGACAGTGGGAGCCCATAGCTGGACTGACAGCAGATTGTGACTAGGCTCCTGACCTTCTCCGCTTCTTGGAACCTAACCTAAGAGGGTGACTGAAGACACTCATGGGTGTCCCTGCTTGTGGATGCAGAGGAAAGTGGGCACACCAGGACACATGTGACCAGGGCAGAACAGCTGCTCAACACACACAGTCCACAGAATCCTGCTCCACAGCATCGGGGAACTTAATAGTGCATTAAGTAGGAAAAGCAGCAACTTACAAAAGAGAGAAATCCAGTTTGGGTTATAAGACACACACAGTCCACAGTAGTTATGATGTGGTGGAAATATGCCTATTTATTTTTCTTTTACTGGCTTATCTGTACTTGGGGATTATCTGAAATAATTCTTACTTCCATTAGAAAGAAACATATTTACTTTCCCAAAAGCTTCAGCATCATAGAACATCACATAAATAAAGCAACAAAAAGGAGGTGGTATCAGCTCTTTAAAGAAGGGCCTACAGGAAGGCAGGCTACAAGTGCTCTCTCCCTCCTCAGACTGCAGGGATACCACCTGCATGTGTGCCCAGTAAAGCACCACTTCTAGAACTGTAAACTCAGAAGATCGCCATGTGTTACCTGAATTCGGTTCAATTCCACAACAGGCCCATGTTGACGGTCTCGCACCATAGTTGCTTGTACTACTTTCCGGAAAGCTGCCTCCTAAAACATCAAACAAACAAAATTTAGATCTAGTATAGAAAGCATCACCCATAGAGATCATGTAATAGTTGTGTTTAAAATCTTTTTTTTTTTTTTTTTTTTTTTGAGACAGAGTCTCAAGCGGTAGCCTGGGTAAAGTACCCTGGCATCATAGTTCACAGCAATGTCCAACTCTGGCTCAAGCCATCCTCTTGCCTTAGTTTTTTCTATTTTTAGTAGAGACGGGGTCTCACTTTTGCTCAGGCTGGTCTCCAACTTGTGAGCTCAAGCAAGCCACCTTCCTCGACCGCCCGAAGTACTAGTAGTGTGTGCTAGAAGTGTGGCATGAGACACCACACCTGGCCTTAAAAACTTATGATTTGAAAGTCAGACTTTAAGAACAGAAAATCTGCTATCCCTTTCTCAAGTTGTGAGGCTGCAGGATAGTGGCCTGGCACTGATACACACAGGGGTGGACAGAAGAGCAAGCAGCGCCGTAGCCCGGAGCTCAAGGGTGGAGGGGCCCGCACATGCAGGGCACCGGGGAGCGGGTTGGGCAATAGCACACCTACTCTGACTCAGGCCTAGAGGTTTCCCTGTCAAACCACAAGTCCACAGTAGCAGGGACTGACATTAAACCATTTACTATGCCATGAAGCCACAGCAGGATCAGGGAGCCCTGCGAAACTAGCCAGGCTGGGGTGGGGAAGTTGGCCCAGGGCAGTCAAGCCAAACACTTGAAGTCCCAGCTGAGCACAGGCTGGGGAGCAGGGTGCAGCCTAAGCATGGCCACCCCTGCAAGATTCTGAATATGTGACATGCACTCCCCAAACCTCTATTGCAGAAGCGGATCCTTGCCTGAGCCCAGGACCAGAATAGAGGCTGCCTTTCAGACACCCCAGTGCATCCCCCAACCCCCTACAGCCCACCCTGAGTCCACAGCCCCCGGCTCACAGCCCCCCCTGCCCCCTGCACTCACAGTGCCACATGGGACGTACACTGCCTCTCACATTTTTCTCCCAACAAAGAAAGGCTTTTTCCTCCACTTTGAAGGAGAGAAAATGAAGGTGAAAGTAATCAAGTTTGCTACTTTTATTAGTAAAAACAGTTGAAATTAAGTTTCATATCAGTTTTGCCCACCTACAATTTCTTTCTGCTCCCCTTACCAAAGAGATGATCTTTCCATTAAACACAGCCCTTATCACTCGGGTACACATGAAAGTAAAATGCACTGGCCTGCCTTACCTGCAGAAATTCTCCTAATTAACTGGAAATAAGTGAATTCTAAAAATAATCTATTTGGCCAAAATATCTAAACTGTATTACATCACTAAGAACAGACCCTACTATTTGGTGATAAAGCTTGCCACAGAGCCACACTTGGCATTAGAGATTCCTCACTCCAGTTCTTCACTTTCTTCCTACAGAAGAGCCCCACCACCACTGTACAGTAAGTAATGAGTCCCTTCTCGATGACCTGGTAAAGCTGCTTGCCAGAAACTAACTCCTAACTTCTGAATCACATATTCCACTTCTAAAAAACTCTAATTATTAAAAATATTTATGGGTCAAAACCTGCCTGGTGACTTTGAGATGCCATCATTTACAACTGTATTTACCACCTAAATTACCGCCCGGCTGGGACGCTAGTCTTAGACACACGTCTAAAGCTGTACCTCCTGACACCCTCTGCTGGACATCCCAGGAAGGACCTTACCTAATTATCTTCCTCTGGTGTGTGTGTGTGTGTGTTTTGAGGGTGGTGGGGTGGGGTATCTGCTGTAATGCCTGTGTGTTTGGGGGTGGAGGGGTGGTGGGTATCTGCTGTAAAGCCTCAAGGCCAGGAAAGCAGAGAATCACTGTGTGAACAAGGCTTCATTTGGAGAAGCCTTCTCATCCTTTTGGAAAGGTGAGAGGCAGAGATAACAAGGAAAAGATACAGAATGATACTATCAATTTTTAATATACACTTCAAAAATGATTTTTGTCTGCTTTTTTTTCATTGATATATATTGTAAGTACCCGGAACAGAGCCTGGCACACACAAGACACTCAGTGGACATTTGCTGAGGGAGATATATTTACATCCTCTATTCCCAGCATAGGAATTTTTGCTGGATTAAAATTTCTGAACATACTGGTTTCACCAACAGCAAAGACTGTATCTAGAGTACCTTTCCCTGGGATATCAGAATTCCTCGTAGAGTGTCAAACCCAACCGAAGGCCCAAGCCCAGTTTCATCCAGAGAGCCCTCTAGGTCGAACATGGGGATGCAGGGGCAGAAGAGCTCCGAGATGTGATGTAGCAGCAGTAGCCGGTTCCTCAGCGCTAGAATGGGGATCTCCTGTAGGTGATTGTACTCCATGGGAACCTGAGATGATGGGACCATGGAAAGTAGCACAGCTGTCAAAGGTACAGATAGAGCACCATTTGGAATCCACATGGGGTTCTGAAGGTGATCTTTTCAGAAACAGAAGCACTATGATTTCTCAATTTGGTTTACAAAACCTCTTGTGTTACTTTTAGAATAGTAATCTGTTAAGTCTGATTGTTTGAGCCAAGTAATGTGAACCAAGGAAAATGCTAAAAAAAAAAAAAAAAAAGCCTATAGAAATATATTTATTAAGATAGCTGTGAGCCACATACCATCAGAAGTTTTTGTACAGCTTGTAAGATGAAGAATGGATGGCAACATATTGATACACATAAAATGTTAAGAATGAAGATTCTTAGACTAGTATCAAGCACTGAGATTAAAGAAACAACAAAAAAAAACTTTCCACAAAAACAAGCTCAGGACCAGATGGCTTCTCACAAGAATTATATCACACCTCCAGAGATGAGCTTGTACTTATACCGCATAAATTATTCTAAAACATTGTGAAGGAATCCTCCCCAACACATTCTACAAAGCAATAATCACCCAGATTCCACAACGAAAAAAGGAACCAACTAAAAAGGAGAACTACAGACCAATTTCACTAATGAATATTGATGCAAAAATTCAGCTACATCGGGCGGCACCTGTGGCTCAGTCGGTAAGGCACCGGCCCCATATACCGAGGGTGGCGGGTTCAAACCCAGCCCCGGCTGAACTGCAAACAAAAAATAGCTGGGCGTTGTGGCGGGCGCCTGTAGTCCCAGCTACTCGGGAAGCTGAGGCAAGAGAATCGCTTAAGCCCAGGAGTTGGAGGTTGCTGTGAGCTGTGTGATGCCACGGCACTCTACCGAGGGCCATAAAGTGAGACTCTGTCTCGACAAAAAAAAAAAAAATTCAGCTACAAATTAAAAAATATATACATCACGATCAAGTAGGCTTCATCCTGGGGAAAAGCGTTTGATAAAATTCAGCATCCTTTTCTAACAAGAACACTTAAGAAAACAGACATAGGTGGCACATTTCTTAAGCTGGTTTCAACTATCTATGATAAACCCACAGCTAATATCACAATGAATAGAGTAAAACTGAAAGCTTTTCCACTGAGAACTGGAACTAGACAAAGTTGTCCTCTATCACCACTACTATTTAACACACTGCTGGAAGTTCTAGCCAATACAATCAGGCAAGAGAAGGAAATAAAGGGCATCCAAAAGGGGGCAGAGGAGGTAAAACTCTCGCTCTTTGCTTATACTTAGAAAACCCCCGAGACTAAACCACAAAACTCCTGGAACTTATCAGGAAATACAGTAACATCTCGGGGTATAAAATCCATGTCCACAAATCATGTTATTGGCCTTTGTATATGCCAGTAACAGCTAAGATGAGAAGGTAATCAAGGACACAATTCCCTTCATAGTAGCTTCAAAGAAAATGAAATACTTAGGAATATACCTAACAGAAGAGGTGATATTCACAAAGAGAATTATGAAACCCTAAGAAAAGAAATAGCAGAAGCTATTAACAAATGGAAGAATATACCACACTCTTAACTGGAAATAATCAATATTGTCAAAATGTCTATTCTACCCAAAGCAATCTACAGATTCAATGCAATCCCCATTCACATACTAATTCATACTTAGAAGATTTGGAAAAAATAGTTCTTCATTTCTTATGGAACCAGAAAAAAAAACCCTATATAGCTAAGGCAATTCTTAGTAATAAAAATAAATCTGGAGAGTGGTGCCTGTGGCTCAGTCCATAGGGCGCTGGCCCTATATACCGAGGGTGGCGGGTTCAAACCCGGCCCCGGGCAAACTGCAACAAAAAAATAGCTGGGCATTGTGGTGGGCACCTGTTGTCCCATCTACTTGAGAGGCTGAGGCAAGAGAATCACCTAAGTCCAGGAGTTGGAGGTTGCTGTGAGCTGTGTGATGCCATGACACTCTAGTGAGTGTGATAAAGTGAGACTGTCTCTAAAAAACAACAACAACAAAAAAAAAAAAACAAAAACAAAAAAAAACAAATCTGGAGGCATCACCCTACCAGACTTTAGGCTTATTCTAGCTACACTACAAATCCACAGTGATCAAAACAGCATGGTATTGGCACAAAAATAGAAATATATACATATGAAACAGAATAGAAAACCAAGAAATGAAACCAGTCTCTACTTGCCATCTGATCTTTGATAAACTCAACAAAAGCATACACTGGGGAGAAGAATCCCTATTCAACAAATGGTGCTGGGAGAACTGGATAACCACATGTAAAAGACTGAAACTGGACCCACACCTTTCACCACTTATAAAAATTGACTCATGATGGAAAAAAGACACGAAACGATAAAAATCCTAGAAGAAAGTATGAGAAAAACTCTTGATGATGTCAGACTGGGGAAAGAGTTTATGACCAAGACTTCAGGGGCCATCACAACAACAAAAATTAACAAATAGGACTTAGGTAAGCTGGAAAGCTTCTGCACAGCTAAGGACACAAGAAGTAAAGCAAAAAGACAACCTTCAGAATGGGAAAATACATTTGCATAGTATGAATCTGACAAAGGGTTGGTAACTAGAATCTACAGAAAACTCAAACTAATCAACAAAAAAAGTCAATAATCCCATCTATCACTAAGACATGAACAGAACCCCCTCTGAAGAGGACAGACGAATGGCTAACAAACACTTGAAAAAATGCTTATCATCCCTAATCATCAAAACCACCCTGAGGTATCACCTAACTCCAGTGAGAATGGCCCACAACACAAAATCTCAAAGCTACAAATGCTGGCATGGATGTGGAGAGAAGGGAATACTTTTATACTACTTATACTACTGGTAACACTTTTACATTGCAAACTAATACAACCTTTTTGGAAGGAAGTATGGAGAATCCTCAAAGAACTCAAATTAGACCTCCCATTTGATTCTGCAATCCTATTACTAAGCATCTACCCAGAAGAAAAAAATCATTTTATCATAGGGACCTTCACACTGGATTGTTTATTGTTTTCCACAGCTCAATTTACAATAGCTAAGATATGGAAACAATCTGAATGCCCATCAACCCAGGAATGGATTAACAAGCTGTGGTAGATGTACCATAGAATACTATTAAGCCATAAAAAGATGGTGATTTTACATCTTTTGTATTAACATGGATAGAGATGAAACATCTTCTTCTTTGTAAAGTATCACAGGAATGGAGAAGCAAGAATCGAATGTACTAAAAACTAATATGAAGTCAGAGGATCTAAATACATGCCCACATAAGAGAAAAACTCATCTCAAGGTGGGGTGCAGGGGAGCAGGGAGAGAGGAGGGGACATGGGTGTGCTCCCACTTAAGGGGTACAATGTTATGGGTATGGCACACTTCTGGGGGCGGGACACAATTATAAGTGGGACTCTACCTAAAAAATGAATACACTGTAACCTAATTCTTCATACAAGAATTCTTCAAATTAACATGAAACAATAAAAAAAATTAAAAATGAAAAGACTGAAAAATAAAAGTTTTTTAAATAATTAAGGTTCTTAAAAGCACCATTTGTAACATTATGAACTGAAAGTAGTTTCACTTACACACCTATGAAGCGTGTATGTGACTGCCACCTCCACCGCCTCCCACCCACTTCCTGCCCACACCCTACCCACCCAGCACTGACCTGTACAGGGAGCTTGCCGGCACTGGCTGGCTTACTGGTCGACCAGGCGAGGGTGTGTGCTGAGCCACAGGCCACACGGTTGACCTTCTTACCCTGAAGGGCAGCTACCAACCTTGGCCTCTGGATAGCATTTGTTGTTCCATCTCCTAGTTGTCCCTCATCATTGTCACCCCATGTATAAACTTCACCTGAATAAAGTGAATTTGGAAAAAGAGCGTGTATATCAGGACCAAGGAACGAACACACACACACAAACACAAGCGTGCGCACAGGATCTCCCCATCACAAACACTATCAACATTCACTGTCCTTCGACTGTGTATCGACAGTCACCTCTATGAAGGTCGACTTCTCCTGTGACCTAGATGTGAATACACTCCAGTCACACACGCAAAGGGGTGAGTATACATCCTGGGTCTCTCGGTAGCCCTGCTCTTAAAAATCCAACAGTGTTACTTCACAGGCACGTGACTGCAGCAGTTCTCACTCAGAGCAAATAATATTAAAACAGATGGCAATATCCCAACAACCCAAATTGCTTTTGCATATTACATGGAGAAGGAGAAGTAAGTTTTTAGATAAACAAATTCATGTTTCTAAACGAACATATAGTTCTTTCTACTCATATCCTAAACAAAAGATACACCACTAACAAGAATCACCCCACTTTCCAGTGTGCCATGCTGGGCTCCACCCACAAAATACCACCATAGGCTGAGTACAGTAGCTCACACCTGCAATCCTAGCATTTGGGAGGCCAAGGTTGGAGGACTGCTATGGACAGGTGCTTGAGACTAGCCTGTGCAACACAGTGAGACCCCATCTCTACAAAAAGTAAAGAAGTCATCTGGTAGGGTGGCAGGCATCTCCCAACTACTTGAGAAACTGAGGCAAGAGCATCACTAGAACCCAGAAGGTAGAGGCTGCAGTAAGCTGTGATCACACCACTGTACTCCAGAGCCTGGGCGACAGAGTACAATCCTGTCTCTTAAAAAAAAAAAAAACCTACAACTTGGACTTTAACCTTAAAAAAGCAAACTATATAACCTGATCATATGTACCCTCATGTTAATCTGAAATTAAAAAAAGAAAAAAATACCACCATAAAAATTCTACAGATAAGGCCAGAGGTGACAAAGACAGAATGAGGTGTGTGTTCTCTAGAGGCACCAGCCTTGTCAGACCCCAGAGGATCCTGGGGTGTCACGCAGCCACCAGCACTGCTCTGAAAAGCCCAGCAACTGCACAATGAAGGCTGGGTGCTCGTCCCCCACCCTGTCCTGCTCTCAACAGTTCAGTCGTAAAGCCAGGAGGTGGGTGACAGAGCACAAGTGAGGTGAGGCAGATGATGTCTGTGCAAAGGCAAAGCTGAGTGCAGGGAACTGAGGTCGGGAGGCTTCCCCACGGCTGGCCCAGTGAAGAGCCAGGCAGTGCCTCCACACGTGGGCAGCCCCAGTGAGGTACAGAGCCATATGGGGAGAGGGCAGAGGCAGCAACAGGACGCTGGTCACATAAACAGAAGTGGGATCACTCCTAAATCACTACACTGGGATAAAGGGATTCAGCTTATCACCAAAAGAGAAAGAAGCTACAATGTTAAAAGAAAGAAACTGGAATGAACCCTCTAGTACTCAACTAGAACTGGGATGCTGGTGTAAACTCATAATTTTCAACATACACATACAGATATAGAAATATACGTGAAATGCAAATTTCTGTATTGTTTACACATGGCCCTATCCACGGAGGCAGTCTGGGGAGCAGTGACACCCCAAGAGCAATGAGCACACCTATTTCCCCCAGATTTTGTCTTCTCAATGCCACTCTCCTTTGAAGACACTGAGGCCTCGGTCCCGCAGTGCCAGCCCCCACCTACCGTCCTCTGTGCAGCACACACAGTGCAGGGAGCCAGTAGCGATGGCGATGACTTTCTTCCCCTGCAGCCCTTGAACCTGCCGAGGTCTTCGAACATGATCATCAGACCCATGGCCCAGCCTGTGATAATCACCTTTGCCCCTACACACAAAAGACACATGGGGCCTCAAGGCAAGGTCACCTCATTTACCACCCTGCCCACCCCCACCGCCTTCAGGACACAACTGCAGGCGGCCATGGAAGCTACCGTTTCTCCGAAAATAAGACAGTGTCTTATTTTAAGGTGTGCTCCCAAAGATGTGCTAGGTCTTATTTTCAGAGGATGTCTTATTTTCGGGGAAACAGGGAATGTTCTAACCTATGAAAAGGAAGCTAAAAATTAAAAATCTGGTTTTGGTGGGATTAAACAAACAGAACCTAACATACCATGTGTAAACAGCTCCAGATTTAGTAAGGGCCACTGAAAACTGGGATCCACATTCCACTTTAACCACTCCCAGGCCTGTGAGAGAGTCGATCTGGAAGGGAAAGGCTCAATTAGACTGATGCACCAGGCACTGTCAGTCTGCTGCAACCACCCTGAGATTAGTGAAAACTCTGAAAACACACGCCCCTGTCCAATAACTGGCACAAAACTAAACATGATAGTCCACTTAACCTCAGCACTCCCAGAGGCAAGCAGGATCACAACTGTGGGTACATCTGCTGACACCCCATGGCAGGATGAGAGCTGGTGCATGGCACTGGGAACACAGCACTGCGCAGGTGAGGTCTGCAGGCCTTTCTCCAGGGAAGGGCTCTCCTGACTAAATTTTGCCTCACTGCAGCTCCTTTCTCCAGCACTTCCTAGGTCTCCCCACAGCTGCCCCAGCCCCTCTCAGGCCTGAGGAGCACTACAGGAAAGGGATGGCCAGGAGCACTGGTCCTGCCCGTTGTCCAGGTGATCTAATCTTGTACGCCCTCGTCAAGCCAGTCCTTACACTCAGGGCCAGGCCCTGAACATCCAGCACCTGGGGGTCCTGCTAGGCCCACTTACAAACCCTGCTCCTTATTGCCACTGTGACTATTCTCATGATTAAGTTCTTGTGTTCAATTTTTAACTTTAATTAATAATTCATTCTCTTAGCAAACTGTCCCCTGGCCTCCGGCCCCACCACAATGGCATTGGTGACATTCCCCTCCAGCTCCTCCCAATTCCCAGCATCCTACTCCTCAAAGGTGCAAGCTTTGTATAAAGCCTTCCTTAGCTTAAGAAAATCTACAGTGAGGCTGTAATCCTAGCACTCTGGAAGGCCAAGGCAGAAGAATCCCTTGAGCTCAGTAATTTGGAGACCAGCCTGAGCAAGACTGAGACTCATGTCTCTACTAAGAAAAGAAAGAAAAAAAGGAGAAGAGGGGAGGAGAGGAGAGAGGACAGAAGAGGAGAGGAAGAGGAGAAAAAATAGCCAGGCATTGTGGCAGATGCCTATAGTCCCAGCTACTTGGGAGGCTAAGGACAGGATCGCTTGAGCCCAGTAGTTGGACGTTGCTGTGAGCTAGGCTGACACTACAGCATTCTTACCTGGGAGTGAGACTTTGTCTAAAAAAAAAAGAAGAAGAGGAAGAAGGAAGAAGAAGAACGGAAGAGAGAAAGAGAGAGAGAGGGAGAGAGTGAGAGAGGAAGGAAGGAAGGAAGGGAAGAGGGAGGGAGGGAGGGAGGCAGACAATTTACAACAGACCATTTTTCTTAAATGTGGAAACTGCAGCCTCTAATGTGGTTAAGATACAAGAAGATGGCCACAGGCACAGCTGCGGGTGCAGGGAGTGGCTCTGAGTCCTGCAGGTGAATGCAGTCTCCTCCCAACCTGTGGCCAACAGTTGCCGTAATAGGCATCGCAGCTCCAAGAAGAAAAGCTGCATGGTTGGGCCCAGGCTCTTCCACCACCTGAGGATTTGGGGGGTCGGAGGCAGCCCTGGGTCTCTGAGCACAGCCCAGTCCTGGTTCCCTTTCATAGCACCAGGCTCCCAGATCCATGGCGGAGCACCTCAACCACATAACACTGCAGTGTCCCCACACACTGCGGCTGGTGAGCACTAAGTACAAGGTCTAAAAACACTGATTGACCTAACCTCTACCAAAAACCCATTTATGAGGGCAAAAGACAGTCTGGCAAAATTCAGAAACTTGCCATGAGTGTGGAGCAAAGAAACCAATGGGGTTCCAGGGCTCTTTCTTCTCAGGACGCCCACCCGAGGCAGCAGAGTTCTGAGTAAGTCCTGTTTTATCCTACAGTTTGGGGTGCAATTTCTGCATACCGCTCTGAACTAAAGAAGGTGTGAATAGTAGGTCATCCTCTTCCCCAAAGAGGCCTACACACTGAGAGACCCTGTAGGCCCTGCAGCCCCTGCTGGGTCACACACATCTCCTGGCACATCACAGATAGCACTTATACCATTTTAATGTCTCTGGGTCCTATACTCATTTTTTACCCAACTACCCATTACATTTTGTGCAAAAAAGGGTACTAATGAAGTTAAAATGCTTCTGGCGGGGGTAGGAGGGAGTAACAGTAACAGTGGCTCTGAGGCTGTGTTCACTCGGGGGTGGGGGCCCTGAGGGACCACCTGGAGCAACCTTACAACTAACCCCGGGTCCCAGGGGAGCGGCGGACAAAGTGCAGAGATACCTTCATGGGCACTTTGCAGCCGTCACTTCCTCCTCTGCCGAGTTTGCCATAGTCCCCGTCCCCCCAGGACCATACAGTGTCATCATCTGTGAGGCAGAGGGTCTGGGCATCACCACTGCCACAGGCAATGTCAACCACTCGGTGGCCCTGCAGCGCCTCCACCTTCAGAGAAAGGGACAGGTCAGCTGAGCACAGCAAAGGAGCACTTCAAGTTACCGTTCTTCTTTTACGGGGGTACTTTTATAAAGGGTTCAAGCCTTTATAAAGAAGAGCTAATTTTAACAATTCTGTAAGACAAAAAACAAGCCAAGGAGTATTAGCGCCTCTGATGAACCAATTCTATACCACTACAAAGGCTGCTTATTCATTCCTTTGTAGCAACTAAACTGCAGCGGGCCTTCAAAGCATTTTACTAGATGCTAGGAGATATTTATCATTGTAAGTAAAAGGGATGTTTCAAATATTATCCTGTTTAAATGACCCCTAGGAGGTGAGTGTATAGTTTTCTTTTTATTTCCATCAAAAAGAAAATCTGTTTATAACTAGGGAAGTTGTAACAATTAACTCTAAAGCTAAAAAGAATCTGGAACAGGAAATAACTTGGACTTTTTAAAATCATAATGATGGCCTGGCATAGTAGCTCATGCCTGTAATCCCAGCACTCCAAGAGGCAAGGCAGGTGGATCACCTGAGCTCAGGAGTTCAAGACCAGCTTGAACAAGAGAACAAGAGCAAGACCCTCCTCTCTACTAAAAATAAGAAAACTAGCTGGGTGCTGTAGTGCAGGCCTGTGGCCCCAGCTACTTGGGAGGGTGAGACAAGAGGATCCTTGAGCCCAAGAGTTTGAGGTTGCTGTCAGCTGTGACGCCATTGCACTCTAACCAGTGTGACAAAGACTCTGTCTCAAAAAAAAAAAAAAAAAACATAATGATGATGGTACACACATCCCACATCAATAGTAAGGAGTCAGCACCCTCCAGAGACTCTGAACATGGTGCCTCCTCACCAGCTTTGGCTTTAACTGGTCCTCACTGTCACTGTGCCCTAGGCGGCCGTAACGCCCCTTGCCCCACGTGTAGAGGTCCCCAGCTGCAGTGACGCAGGCGCTGTGGGCTCCACCAGCGGCAACATCAACCACTTCAATTCCTCTCAGAGACTCGATGACACGAGGACGGTCACATGGGCTGCAAAAAAGTTACCAGATATGATGGAAATACATTTTCATTCTTAAATATTTTTAAGCTTATAAATACTAGGTTTTTGTTTGCTGTTCATTTACTCAACATACCTCTCTCAATCTACATCCTACCAATCAATTAAGTGTTAAATCAATCAAGAAGAATCATTCAGACCTGAACTAAAAATTCCATCACGCCCTAACTCTCTCCCTTTACACCAGGAACCCAGATGCCAGAAGGCCCAGGGCGCTCATAGCTCTACATCAGGGGCTGGAGAACAGTAGCCTGCACTGGGCCAGGACCACCCAGAGACTTTTTTGCAAAGGCCTGTGAGCTGAGAATGGGTTTTATATTTTTTAAGTGTTGTAAAAATAAATAAATAAACCCAAAGAATCAAATCACATGTAACCCTAAATATTTACTATATGGCCGTTTACAGAAATAGTCAGCCTGCTCCCCCACAAATAAAAGCTTCACTGATTGTAACCTACAAATGTCGCCAGCCTACCACGTGACGAGCACTGATGACAGGCCTGCAGTCAGACCACATGATTGTGAATATCCTCCCTGGTCCACAGCACGTCTTCTCAACCTCTTCACAGTGTCTCTCAAAGAATATTAATAATTTTTAGGGGCTCGGTGCCTGTAGCTCAGAGGCTACCAGTGCCAGCCACATGCACAAGGGCTGGCAGGTTGGAACCTGGTCTGGGCCTACCCAACAACGACAAAAATAGCCAGGTGTTGTGGTGGGTGCCTGTAGTCCCAGCTACTTGGGAGGCTGAGACAAGAGAATCGCCTGAGCCCAAGAGTTTGAGGTTGCTGTGAGCTATGACATCACAGCACTACGCCCAGGGTGAAAAAAATTTTTTTTCTTTTCTTGCAGTCTTTTTTTTTTTTGCCAGGGCTGGGTTTGAACCCGCCACCTCCATTATATGGGGCCGGCGCCCTATTCCTTTGAGCCACAGGCGCCACCTTTTTTTTTAGGGAGTCCAATTTATCATATTTTTTTTTCATGGTTTTGAAGATCTGTCTAAAATCTTTGACCAAAGGTGACAAAAGTTTTCTTATGTTTTCTTCCAGAATTTTTTACTTTTAGGTTTTACACTTAATGGCTATGATTTACTTTGAACTAATGTCTGGATATGGTACAAGGTTTGAGTTTATGTTCATTTCTTACCATAAGGTTATCTAATTATTCAAAAGCACTTGTTGAAAAGATATTTTTCTAATGAACTGCATTCGCGCTTTTATTAATTATACATCGAAACTTATGAAAAAAGGGCGGCGCCTGTGGCTCAAGGAGTAGGGCGCCAGTCCCATAAGCCGGAGGTGGCAGGTTCAAACCTAGCCCCGGCCAAAAAAAAAAGAAAGAAACTTATGAAAAAGTTTCCCTTTTCCATTGCCTTTGTCATTACTTGTAGGTCTGCACCTGGCTCCTGGCTCTAATCCACTGAAGCATGTTCTCTTTATGCCACGCTCCGCGGTCCTGATCACCCCAATTCACGAATGAGGCTTGAAGTCAGCTAATGCAAACTGCTTAGCTGTGCTCCTCACTTTCAAAGTTTGTATTTCCACAAGGATCTTATAACAAGCTTGTCAATTTCCATAGAACTCCTGACTACGAAAGTTTTGGGTCTAGATTAATTTGGAGATAACTGACAAATTAATAGCACTGAGCTTCCTGGTCCACGAACACAGTATGCCTCTCATGATTGTAGGTCTTTTAAAAAGTCTCCCAGCAATATTTTATAGTTTTCTGCCTATAGTTCTTCTACATCTTTAGTTTAGATTTAGCATTTACACACTTTTAGTTCAGATTTAGCACTTATCATTTCAAATTTGGTACTGTAAACAGTTTTAAAATTTTGCTTTCTGATTAATTTGCATATATGCAGCAGAGACAAATCACTTGTTTACTGCTGTATCCTGCAACCATGCTAACCTCCCTAGCTCTCATAGCTTTTCTCTAGATACCATCAGATTCTTTCTAATTCCCTTTCCAACTTGAATGCCATTTACTTCTCTGCATTGCTGTGCTGCACGTGCTGAACCTGCATGAGCACCAGTGCTCACAACCTTGTCTCAATCCTGAACTTAGGGGGACAGCGTTCAGTCTGTTACAATTAAATACAATGTGAGCTCTACATGGGGCACAGATGCCCTTTATCAGGATACAGTAATGATCTTTTATTCCTAGACTGCTAAAAATTTTTATCAAAAATAAATATTGGAGTTTACCAAATGCTTTTTTTCTTCTTCACCTGCTAAGATAATCATTTGGTTTTCTTTTTTACATTTATTGATTTTCTGATGTTAAACCAAAGTTGCGATTTCTGGCATAAATATTCCACTTGGCAACAGTGTGTTATCCTTTTATATACTGTTGGATTGACTGTACTAAAACATTAAGAATGTTCATGTACAGCATGGCCTGCGTTTTCTTAATAATATCTGAATCTGGTTTTGATATGACAGTAAAGCTATCATCAAAAAATGAGTTGGAGAGAATGCCTTCCTCCAGTTTTCTGAAAAAGTTTGTGAAGAATTGGTATTACCTACTATTTACATGTCTGTTAGAAATCACCAGTGATGACTGGTCCTGGAGCTTTATTTGGAAATTTAATTTCTTATACACAACTATTTACCTAGGTCATCTATTTCTTCTTGAGTGAGCTTTGAAGCATATATATCTTTTGAAGAATTTGCCCATTTCATCTAAAAAGTCAAATTTGTTTGGAATAAAATTGCTTATTATATTTCATTATCTTTTAACATCTGTACACTCTGTAGTGATGAAAAATCCCTCATTCCTAACATTCCCTATAACACTTCCCCTTTTTCTGTGATGAGTCTAGATAGAGGTTTATTGATTATACTGACCTTCTCAAAGAACCGATTTTTGTTTCCTTTGATTTTCTCTATTGTTTTTCTCTTTTCTATGTTATGGATTCCTGCTCTGATCTTTCTTAGTCTCTTTCTTCAGCTTTCTCTGGGTTCTATCTGTCCTTTCTAGTGTAGACAGACACAAAGGTTATGCTTTTCGGATCAACTTTCATTTTTAAAATATGCATTTTAGCCAAGCATGGTGGCTCGTGCCTATAATCCTAGCATTTTGGCAGGCCCAGACAGGAGAATCACTTGAAGCCAGGAGTTCAAGAACAGCCTGAGGAACATAGCAAGATCTCATGTCTAAAAAAAATCTAAAAACAGAAAAATCAGCCAGGTGTGGTAGTGCGCACCCACTACGGGATAGCCTGAAGCAGGAGAATCCCTGGAGGTCATGGGTCTGAGGTTGTAGTGAGCTATGATCATGTTAACTACTTTGATGCCCAGGCAACAAAGCAAGACCCTACCTCAAAAAATGAATGCATTTCATAATATAAATCCTTTTATGTACTGCTATTTCTATACCCCACATTTTGATATTGACAGCTTGTTTTCATATTCACCCTGTTCAAAATTATTTCTAATTTACCTTCTTATTCATTCTTTGACCTACCATTTATTTACAACTGTTTTATTTACTGAATATCAGTAAGATTTTCCAGAGATCTGGGTTTTTTTTATGACTAATTTAATTCCATTGTGGACAGAGAACATATTTTAGCTAACTAGAATCATTTTGGTGTATATGATTTGTTTTATGGTCCACATTATAGTCTACATTGGTAGGTGTTCCAGGTAGACTAAAAAGAGTGTTCTAAAAATGTCAATTAGGTCAAGTTAGTTCAAATATACAATTGTTCAAATCATCTATCCCTCACACATTTTTTTATCTACTTGTTCCATCAATTATTGAGAAGAAGGAGTATTAAAATCTCCAACTATAACTGTGGATTTATCTATTTCTCCTTGCCATTCTTTCACTTTTTAAATTTCATCTATCTAGAGGGTCTTTTATTCGGTATGTAAATGTTTAGGATTATTAAATGATCACTTCAATATTATGAAACTACCCTTTTTATCCCAGCTAAAATATTCTTTGATGTGCTTTTTAGTTGGGTCTTTTCCTGGTTTTGGTATCAGGGTGATGTTTGCTTCGTAGAACATGTTGGGGAAGATTCCTTCCTCCTCAATTTTTTGGAATAATTTCTGCAGTATGGGAATAAGCTCTTTGAAGGTTTGATAGAATTCTGGAGTGAAGCCATCTAGACCAGGGCATTTTTTGTTGGGAGATTTTTTACTGTTTCTTTCTCTCCCATGTGACAGTCTCCACCTCCCTCCCCCGGCCTCCCATGCAACAGTCTCCACCTCCCTCCCCTTGCCTCCCATGCGACAGTCTCCACCTTCCCCCCACTCCCCACCCTGTCGCCTTCCCCCGTTCTGTATGACAGGCTCCCCTTTCTGTCTGCAGGAAGTCTCAGGCCATTAGGGCAGTTTTTAGAGCTCGCCTTGTTTGTTTTCCATTTCTTAGAGAGCATGGCGCTTTGTTGCCTGACACCCAGTGTCTTTAGAGCTCTTACTTTGTATACTTTGGTGTTTTAGTTATTTCTAGGATAAGAAAGGTCCCTGTTACTCAAACTTGGCTAGTAATTCTATTTAATTTTTAAACACTAGTGGGTTCAGTTCTTTTGTTCAAAGAATGCGGTCACTGGTGTATCCTATCCCCTCACTTCTGCCTTTCCTCCATATTTACAGTGTTAGTTAGTATCATGCAGGTTATACAAAATGTAAAATGAGATTCGGTGATGACTTCGGGGAGAAAGACAAAAAGCAGCTTTGTGCTTGTAAGTCAAAACCCAGAACTGGCTCTTCTTCCCCAAAGAGGAGTCACATAGGTAAGCTCATGTGACGGTACATGAAACTATTTCTGCCATATGAGTTATTACACTAGTTAATTTGAACAGATTATTGTAAATGTTGTTCTGCAAAACAAAGTGTCAATACAATGTACCAGCATTAAAACAAACAAAAGCAAAGAAAACGTTGACACTGAAAATGATTCTTTGTGTAATACCTTCTGTTGCCATGTCCCAGCTTCCCATCTTCTGCCTCTCCCCAAGAGTAAACTTCGCCTTCTGAAGAGAGGGCGAGGCAGTGCTTCCCTCCTGAGTTCACAGCCACTTTCTTAATGAACACATGTTGTATGGATTCAAGCAGCGTTGGGGTAGACACCGACTCTGTCCCTCCGATTCCCAGTCTGCCGCCTGCACCATACCCTGTGGCATACAGCTAAGAGGAAAGTAATTGGATCGACAGATTTGTAGGTAAATATCCCCTGGAGTTAGTAGTTAATACACATAAATCCAATCAGTGCTCTAGACATTTTTACAACAATGAAATTTATAATTAAAATCCATAGAAATGCTTAAGACTTCATACATGCTATATGACAAAGCTCTAAAAATGAAAAGAAAAACTGAAGGCTACTAGAAATTCAGAAGTCATAAAGTATACTTTCAAAATAAGGTCTTCTCTCTGTAAGCTCCTCCATTTTCATCTAGAATACCAACTACGATTGATACCAAGAAAAACAAACAAAAATACTAATTATCAACTATATGCAAATCCCTGACAATAATACCCACAAAAACATACCCATAGAAAAAAGTATAGATACATTTTCATGTTTCAGCGAAGCAGCACATAAAATCACATAACAGCCAACCTTTTCACTTTAAGTGGGTAACTGGAGCTACAAAATATCTTTATCATTTATTTAAAAAAAAAAAAAAGACTGCCATTTCCAAATCCAGGATTAGCATCTCTCCTGACAAAAATCTACCATGGTGTCTCATGTTGTTTTAAACCTCTCTCAAACATGCTGCTGTACTGACACAACGGTAAGGAGACCACAAGGGCTAAGGAAGTGAAAACAAAACTCGGTTGGTAAACCAGGCCCAGGCTAGCTTCTCTTGGGAGGGTGCTGGGAGGTCTCCAGCACACAGGGTGTGTGGGTAAGGTGCCAAGCCTCAAAAACATGCCCTATAGACAGGTGAGGCTCCAAAGGGTAGCCCCCTCTCTGTAACTATGAAGAAGAAATGAAAACAACAACAAAGATGCCTTTCTCAGTTTTAGCAGTGAGGGGAATCTCCTCTGAGAATCTGTAACCACACAGCTAATCCTCAGGTTGGTTTTCACTCTGAATTTATGCTACCTATGGACTAAAATCCTTAGGCTGGTAATGTCCAAAGTTTATAAATTCTCTTTGGATAAATGACTTCAAATTAGGCCTCAAAGAACTTCTACACAAAATATTCTAAGGCAAATGGCTAACTCATAGTTTTAAAAATTCACATCATAAAATAGGAAAGAAG
This sequence comes from Nycticebus coucang, assembly GCF_027406575.1. Lineage (NCBI taxonomy): Eukaryota > Metazoa > Chordata > Mammalia > Primates > Lorisidae > Nycticebus > Nycticebus coucang. Next base: position 143,950,403 of record NC_069781.1, read on the forward strand.
GCACCATGAGTGACAGCCAGCAGAACAATAATTTACTATTATGTTTAAAGAAACCAAAGCTTAAAAGTTTGCTCAAGGAATAAGAAGATTATAAAACAACTAAAAACGGAACTTTTAGAAATTAAAAAAATAGTTGTAATACAAAATTCAGATTCATTAAACAGCAGATTATATACTGATAAAGAGAAATTAGAAAACTGGAAGGCTGATATGAAGAATTTATGGAGCACGTGGAACAGAAAGGCAAAGTGAAGAGTAAATACAAAGGAAGGACAGGACTAAGAGATACAATGGAAAGACCTTCTCATTCCAACATCAATTGGAATTTTAAGTAGAGATCACACAAAGGATATGGAAGAAAAAATAATAGAAAAAAGTAATGTCTAGGCATTTGCCAGAATTATCAAAAGACCACTTCTCAGAGCCAAGACCCCATCCCACTACCATCTTTCAATCCTTCGCCTCTTTAGCAAACAAAACAAAAAAGTTAAGAAAAGTTAAAAGAAGTTGACATCTAAATGTATTGCCGTGAATTTGAAGATCAGGGAAAAAAAATGATCTTAATAGCCATAAAGAAAAGCTATATTATCTTCATTTGTGTAACAGCTTAGTCTGACTGCTGACATCTCATTAGAAATAATGGAAGACAAAAACCTACAAGTATAAAAAAACACTTACTAGGCTGACAGAAAATAATTATCAACTGAAAATTTTATATTCTGAAACATGAGTTGGTCAGTTTTAACCCACAGGCCAAATTGGGCCCATCACCTGTTTTGTAAATAAAGTTTTCTTGAAACAGCACATGCACTCATTTACATTATGCCCATGGCTGCTTTTATAGTTGCAAAAGAAATGGCTCACGAAGTCAAAAATACCAATGTATCCCTTACAGAAAATGTTTCCCAACTCCTACCCTAGAAAAAGGGTAAATTAAAGATATTTTTAAATAAACCAACAAAAATAATCAATCAACAAAAGAATGTCACTAAAAGAAAGTGAAAAAGATATGCTTAAAGTAGAAGGAAAATGATTGCAGACAGCGGTCTGAGATGTAAGAAATAATGGTCAGCAAAGGTGATTCCTGGAAGCAGGTCAAAATAACACCATTGACAAGGGGTTGGAAAAAGCTGACTTAACCCTGATGGATGACTTTGAGGGGTTCAAAAGATTTCAGTAGAGGAAGTCACTGCAGATGTGGTAAAAACAGCAGGAGAACTGGATTTAGATGTGGAGCCTGCAGAGGTGACTGAACTACTGTAATCTTGTGATCAACAGATGGATGAGCAAAGAAAATGTTTCTTGGATGGAATCTGCTCCTGGTGAAGGTACTGTGAACACTGTCGAAATAACAACAAAGGATTTGGATGTTCCATAAACTTAGGTGATCAAGCAGGAGCAGGGTTTGAAAGGACTGCCTCCAATTTTAAAAGTTGTCCTACTGTGGGTAAAATGCTATCACACAGCATCACATGCCAGAGAAACCTTTTGTGAAAGGAAGAATCAAATCAATGTGACAAACTTCACTATTTTATTTTAAGAAATGGCCACAACCACCCCAGCCTTCAGCAACCACCATCCTGATTAGTCAACAGCCACCAACGTCTACGCAAGATCTTCTGCCAGCAAAAAGAGTAGAACTCTCTGAAGGCTCGGATGATCATCCACATTTTTAACAATAAACTAATTTTTAGTTAAGGTATGTACATTGACTAGGAAACAAAAAATTCATGTGACGCTACTGTGATACTCATTTTACTGCAGTGGTCTAGAACTGAACCCCCAAAAACTCTAAGGTAGGCCTGTAATCCCCTCTCCCTGAAGGTGGGCTGGAAAACAAAGATGATGCCTCCAGCTGCCACAGTGAGATACTCTGTGGACACAAGCAAAGAACTAAGCAAGGGCAGCCTCTGCCAACAGTTTATGAGGGCCTGTAGCCTCTGCCAGACAGTCTACAGGAACTGAATCCTCATGTGGCCTTGATACAGCTGTAGCCCATGATGGATTCTGAGCCACAGAACTCAGCTGCAGACACTTGCAGTCCTGACCCAGAGTAACTGTAAGATGGCATATGTGGGTCCAAACAGGGCACACCCACTCCCTCCACCCCACCCACTACAATGCTGCAGCACAATCTGCTCCTGTTTTCCCACAGAAAAGGAAAAAGATAAGAGATAGGTAAATTGGAAAGGAAGCAATGAAATTCACTCACAGATTACAGCCCTCTATAAAGAAGATACAAAAAATCTTCAGATATGTTAGAAAGACAAGGTATAGGGCAGGGTCAACAGACACAAAGTCAGCATAGAAGCATCAAATATCTCTGCACACGAGTAGCGATTAATTTTTAAAAAGAAAGCAAGAAACAGCAACATCTAACAAATTATATGCAAATAAAAATTTTAACAAAATTGTATATATGATATATTTCAAAATAAAAAAGTATAAAGTTACAGAATACACCTAAAGATGACACAAAAGCATCTTAAATTCGAACTGCTTCCAGCAGACCATAAGTGCTATTACTCTGGTAACAAGATTTTTCAGGACAGAACTCTACAGGAGCCGAGAATCATGCGACGCACCAACCATAGCAGCCTCAAGTGTTAAAGACGCCTTGGCACCAAACGCATCCGTACCTTCCCGTCAGCTGTCACAGCAAACAGGGTCTGTTCCCCTCCAATTAACTGCACTGGCCTCAGCGTTGCAAGGGCCTCACACGGAGTGGGAACTTTGACTTTTGCACCCTCGATGCCCCCGAGCTGCCCGCGATGATTATGTCCCCACCCGTAGATAGTTCCACTGCCACCAGCAGAAAGAGTCCAGTCATCTGGTCGCCTGCAGCAGACGTTGAGGGAACATGTGATAAGGGACCCAGCAGCACTCATGCCCCTCTTCCCCTCAGTCCTGGGTTCCCATACTCTGACCTGTTCATCCACTGCACGAGCTGCTCGTCTTGCTCTCTTCTGAAAACGTCGTGGCTCTCATGGAGAATGTCCATATTCTCGCTGTCTGCCATTAACTCACGAATTTTCTTAGCCACCTGGACAATATTATTAGGAGATTATAAGTCACACACTTATCTCAAGAATAAAACAAATAAATATTAGGGTAAGAAAACAGGAGGAATCCCTGCCTGGGAATACAAGGGAATATCAACATTGCAATTTTATGGTAAGTAAGCAAAACTGATGATTTTATCAAATCTACTATATCGTCTAGACAGTACCATTCTAGCTTTAGTTTTTTCTACTAAAAATTAACTGAAATTCATACTGTCAGTTTATTTATTTTCACCTACTGTAAAGGAATACCTTTACAGTTTTCCTTAGCAAGAGAAATTTTAGCTAAATAAAGAAAATTTCTTTGCATCCCAAAAGTGATTCCAAAATAACATGCAATACCTCATCAAGGAACAGACGGGGCAATGGGGTTCTTTTGTCCAAAGCCACAGCAACGCGGGAGGCCATGCAGTATCTTCGGAACCAAGCCCACTTATGTGTCTCAGCACAGCAAGGGAGGGTGTCCAGTTCCAGGTCACAAGCAAGGGCGACTAGCACCTGCAGTCACCAGAAATTAAAGACATAGGGATGCTTAGAAATGCAGTGAACACGTCCCCAACACTGTGTGTTAAAGATGAACCAACTGCTGCTGGCCACTGGCCACCATCCCAGAGCTAGTAGTTCCTCACCCCAGGCTGACTGCCATGGCCCAACAAGTGTTTTACCAGCACCTGTAACACAGAGATCCCTAACAGTTCCTAGTAAAGCACCTCACATGCACTTGCTGCCTGCACCCACTGACTACATGACCCGTGCATCTCAGGCACATTAATACTTGGATAAAAGCTTAGATATGAGGGCTCACATCACACAGCCACTACTCAGGACTTCCCAACTTAACTTCAGCAGATACCTGCAGCTGCCCTCCAAAGAGGCCTAAAACATAGCACAGTGGGTATGACAGTTCTCAGTGGCCTTCTCAGCTTGATGGCTTTCCCATCACTTTAGAGAACAAATCAAACGTTACCTTAAAGAATGGGCTGTGTAGCAGCTGCTTCCCGCCCCTCACGACAGGGTCCTCATACTCAAACTGCCTCTGCAGGGCTTCCGGGAGGCCTTTAACCAAGGCGGCAAGAGCACTGCCTGTGAAACTCTGGGAAGATAGCAAAACAACAATCTATTGCAGGAATCTAAAGTGCAGGGGAGGCTGACAGCTTGCTATGTTTCTATGAGTCAAATGTTTTATTAGGTTGGTACTGTTTCTTTTTTAAAAAATGCCTATGAATTCTCAAGTAGGAAAAAAGGTACAAGGACATAAACACTAATATAAAAAGAGGAGTTTGAGGCTGGGCATGGTGAAAAAGCAAAAATAGAAAAACTGAGGCAGGAGGATGGCTTGAACCATCCTTGAACCTGAAGGCAGGAATTTGAGGTTGCTGTGTGCTGTGATGACACCGCGGCACCCTACCGAGAGTCACAAAGTGAGACTCTGTCTCAGAAAAAAGTAAAAAAAAAGAAAAAGAGTAGTTTGAAAATTCATCTCAGAACCTTTAGTCTCAATCTCAGTATGGCCATTCAGCCCCCGTCGACCACAAGTCCCGCCGTTTCCTCATAAGGTCAGGATGCAAAGCAGATATGGTCAGGAGGACTCAATGTGAAGGCCAGTCAACGCCAAGCCATGTTCACAGCCATGTTTTAAACCCAAAGTCCTGTGTGGACCCAGTATTCACAACACCATGAGGAAGAGTCTGCCTGTGACAAAGTCCTCTCATTTACATGGCACTCCCCAACAATTCCTGATGATTTAGAGGTTTAAGTTATTAAAGCAATTTCTTATTCTCAAAGGGCCACACGTCTAGAAGCTGTGCTGTAGTGCTCCATACCAAAGCTCTTGCTTCCCCATCATTTTCTCCAAGAAGCCTGTTTATGTTGATTGACTGCCCAAATTCAGTTGTTAGCAGCTTCCTCAGTCTTTGAAGGGCCCACATTCTGTGGCTGGCAGCTGAAAAGAGCAGACAGAGAATGTCAGAAGCCTGACCACTTATTCCAAATGGGCAGACAGACATGACCAGAAAGGTGACATTTACCTAAGGCACTCAACTGCGCACACGCTGCCAGGGAGGCCGCCAGGCGAGGGACAATGCTTCTGTTGGAGGTGAGATTGAGTCGGAAGTCTAACAGACATGTCACCAGGTCCATAGACGGACAGGAGAGGACGCAGCGATCAGAAAGGAGGTCTTTAGGGCCTGTGAATGAGCACCGGGAATGTCCCTGTGTTGACACAAGGGGTGGGGAGGGGGCTATCCCATAAGGAGATGCTGCACAAATCCAGCTAACAAGAGGCACCCACACATGGAACAGAGCAGTTAGAGGTGGCCTATGGCACACCCTGCCTGAGCCATGAGCTCTTCACAGCAACGTTTTAATGTCAATCAAAAGCCTTCAGCACTGCAGCCTGGAAGGCAGAGTGCCCTGCAGCATGGGGCAGCCTGAAGGCACAGTGCCAGGCGGCATGGGGCAACCTGAATACACAATGCCGTGCAGCATGGGGCAGCTATGAAGGCAGAGTGCCAGGTGGCGTGGGGCAGCTGTGAAGGCAGAGTGCCAGGCAGGGTGGGGCAGCTGTGAAGGCAGAGCGCCAGGTGGCGTGAGGCAGCCTGAAGGCAGAGACCTGGCAGCATGGGGCAGCCTGAATGCTACTGGAAGGAGACATGTGCCTCCACGCTACTCCCACCCATCACAGCTTGTGGTCAAGCCTGGATGGCCTTGAGCCCCCTCACCTGCAGCTGGCATGATGGGGTACACTGTGAAGCGCCAGCCCCACCCATTCACAGACCCGTCACTGATAAACTTCCACTTCAGCTCATCCCCTGGGATGCGCAGCTCACTGGACCAGTCAGACCACTCTCGGCCTAGAGGAGAAAGGTACGGCCAAGGGTCAGGATCACTCCACCATCTGATCAACCCAAACTTCCTTAGACATAGAGCAAAATCATTCGTGCTGCATCTGAAGAATGACCTCCTACAACCCAAGTCTCTCAAGTTTAAACTCATGGTGACACAACCCTCTTGAGAACCACACTTTACTACAGAACACTCTTTAACAGCTACTCAACCCCTGTACCAAGCACTGGGGAAGCACATAGGCCAGCACTGCCCCCACAGCAGGTGCCACGTGAGGGGAAATGCTCATCAGCACAGCAGGTGCAGTGATGGGCCTGCAGTGCCAGCCCACCCACACCCATGCCGGGGCTGCCGGGCTGCTGCCCGCAGAAAGTCTGCTGTAAGCCAGGGACAGGACACGGAGCCACAGCTTTCCCCACAAAGGGCCACGTGTGCATCCAGCCTGGCTAGGAGTACAGCAGCCCAACCAGTGCACAGGGTCTGGTTCTGTGGTGGTGTGTTAAGGAATCTTGGAAGAACCACAAAGACCACACCCAGATTTCTGTCTTAGAAGGTCCATCTGGCAGCAGTGCGGGGATGGCCAGCAGGGGCTTTCTGCCGAAAGTAGAGAAACTGTCAAATCTAACAACTACTGAAAATTATACTGACAGACGTTAAAGTGCCAGAAAACCCATCTCACCCCTTCATCCATAGCTTCAGACCAGACATTTAAATAAGCAATATCACATGAAGTTAACTTTTACTGGGACACAGCTGTACCCACTCATGATGTGTACAGTAGAGGCCCACAAAACCTCAAATAGTTATTACTTGACTCTTTACAGGAAAACTCTGCTGCCCTGCTCAAGAAGAAAGATGAAGAACATGTAGAAGGCGCACATAATGCCCCTCTGCAGTGGGGCTCTAAAATACCTTTTCAGTGAGCACGGAACAAGCCCCACAGATGGAGCAGCGTGGCCCCTGACCTCAGGAGCTCGGCAGCAGAGCAGGACAGGTGGACGCCAGGTCTCCTGCCCGTGCAGTACTCTGTCCTGCACACGGATAACACTCATTCTGCATGTGGCCAAGCCCTCAATGCAATAGATTCAAAGTAAACCCTTTTACAGAGCTCTGTGTACGTCCACCTCCACACATCCCCAATACCTTCTCCAGCTGTCTGGGCAATGCTGAGTGTGTCCCAACAAGGGGCTTCTCTTGCACTGGTCACTCATTAGTGGTGTGAACACACATCGCATGGATAATCATCATTCAGAGTGGGGAACAAGGCAGACAAAGCCAGAGGGACTTCTACCACCCTTTCCTAAGCTCACACAGAACGGGACTTCTACTGCCCTTCCATAAGGCTAGCACAGGAATGAACCAGCAGTATTCTGTCCCCCAAAGTCAAGGGCTCCATCCACAGAACCCAGGGCAGGCAGACCACATCCCGCTCACCCTCTTCCTCACCTGATCGCACGGAGACAATCCTGTTGACACCATCCATGACTGTGAGAGGGTCGTGGCGCCTCTCAGTGGAGCACTGCCGGTCAAACTCCACCCTGAGTCCTTCTGCACCTGGGGGACAGCCCAGCACAAAGCACAGTGACCACCCTGGTCAGCACTCCAAAGACACACATACAGAGGAACAGGCAGGCTGAAAACCACGCTTACTGCTAATGAAATGCAGGTGGGTCAGAAGGACCAGCTTCGAAAACTAGAACTTGGACTGGCCACGTCTCTGCCTTGCAAAGGAAGGCTGGGGAACACCTCCACCAGGCCAATGTGTTTGGTGCTTTCGCTTCTGGGTGAACTGTCATGCTGCAGCCCTAGTACCCAGACCACGCCTTAAACTGCCTGGTTTTAAGAGAAGGTCTCTGGGGGTAGTATTTGGGGCTCGCTCTGGGATGACACAGGAGGTTGGGCAGGAGCAGGGGAAGAGCAAGCTCTAGAACCAGCCACTCGTGCAATGATCCAGGTGAGACAAAACGGTCGGAAGTCAGTGAGAAATGGTTGATTTGGAATACATTTTAAAACAGAAAAGATAGCACTTGCTGGTAGACTATGAAGTAGGAAAGAAACAGAGAAGAGAAAGAGGCCACAAGGTGAGACACCCTTTGTTCTGTAAATTTCTATGAAGAAAGAATAAAAGAAATAATAAAGTTAAATATTTTTAAAGTTGAAAACTATTTTCTGGGCCGGGTGTGGTGGCTCATGCCTGTAGTCCCAGCGCTGTGGGAGGCCGAGGCAGGTGGATTGCCTTTAGCTCAGAGGTTTGAGACCAGTATGAGCAGCAGTGAGCCAGAGTAAGACCTCGTCTCTACGAACATCAAAAACAGCCAGATGTTGTGGTGGGCGTCTGTAATCCCAGCTACTGGGGAGGCAACAGGACAGAGCATCGCTAGAGGAAGCATTGAAAAAAGAAGAAAGAAAATGAACAAAAAAAAAAAAAAGGAGTACTTCAAATGAAGAAGCATGATGAACAAGAAAGCTGAAATTAAAAAAAAAAAAACTATTTTCTGAAACTCACCTCATTTTAAAATTTCAAGAAAACAATGTCACATAAAAATGATCAAAATAAAAAGTACCAAGATCAAATCCAATATAAAGTTACTATTAGAAAAAAGTAAGAGGCTCAACGCCGGTGCTCACTGAGTAGGGTACCAGCCACATACACCAAGGCTGGCGAGTTCGAGCCCAGCCCAGGCCTGCTAAAGAACAATGACAACTGCAATCAAAAAATAGCTGGGGATTGTGGCAGGTGCCTGTAGTCCCAGCTACTTAAGAGGCCAAGGCAAGTGCATCACCTAAGATACTGGAGGTTGCTGTGAGCTATGACACCACGGCATTGTACCGAGGGCAACAAAGTGAGACTCTGTCTCAAAAAGAAAAAAGAAAAGATTGCAACTAAAATAAATGTCCAAAATAAAGACTAGAATAGAAAAATCAAACATAAGAGATAATGACTTAAAATAAATACAAGAAAGAAAGATTTTTTTTTTTTAATAGAAGTAAAAGGCACTTGAAAGGGAAGCAGCTGACAATAACCAGGAAAGTCACTGTGATCACATCTGTTCTTGGATAGGAGAACAAAGCAAGAACACTATAAACCATTACAAAACATGTCCTGACCGACTTGAAATTACATATTAAGAGGGCACACCTCTCATCTGAGACTATGACTCAGAATGCTCAAGATGAACACATCTAGTAAAATGCCTGAAGAAAGGCATGTAAAGGGGGGAAAACTACTGTTATCACACCTTCACAGAGGAAGACCATGTGATCAAGAGTTTACTATCCAGAAAAGTGACCTTTCAAGTTCAAAGGGCACAAACTCTCCTGGAAAAGTCTGATCTGAGGGACTGCTAAAGTACACTTCAGACAACAACCAAAGAGATGAAAGAGTGAAGAGAGAACATTCAACGGGATAAAGTAAGACCAGATGAGATGAAAAAGCATCGTTATTTCACAGGTATTACGTGCTGATAAATATAATATAATCACTTTAATAAATGTGAGAGAATGGAAACACTGTTTAGCATCTTCAGTAATCACAGAGACAAAAGTAGAATCAGGTCCTGTTTGCTGTGTATGTAACGCAGGATAAAGCAAATGAAAAATTATGAGATATCTATCACACCCTATCTTGGAACCAGGCTTTGACATGAAAAAAAATGCAGATATATAACAGAAGAATTAGAAAACTTCTACTTTTGAATCTGGATTGAAAATGTCAGTATGAACTCAAAAGAAACCAGCAGAGAGCCCAGGTGGAGGCAGAAGCCTACAGGAAAGCATGGACTATCTTGTCATGCCAGAATTGTTTCAGAAGCCAAACTGAAGAGGCTGCCACTATCTAGAGAGAAGACAATTGACCTTTAATGAGTATAATAAAGACAACAGATTAAAACCTATCATGTACGTTCAGTCCATGAGCTCATAATGATACTTTAAAAACGGTGTTGGGTCACCTTTGAAGGATAATAGGGAACCAATCAGTCTCTGGTAAATAGAAGGAAACACTAGAGAAAGTGGCAAATGGAAGGGAAGAACCAAGCATTCAGCTGCGTTGGTTATGCAAATAGCTCCAGGGTAACCAACTGAAGGATGAGGGGAAGTGTTTTTTTATAAAAAAAGTATTCCAGCTAATAAATAAAAAGGAAATGATTCCATGAGAACAGCAGTGCTCTGCAGCCCCAGCAGGTCAGTGGCTCCAGGTGCAGAGCCTCAGCAGCTGCTAATGGCAGGAAGCAGAGAAAGCACACAGGAGGCTCCCGAGGCAGGTGCAGCTGCAAGGGGCTCCCTGGAGGGGCCTCCCAACCAGGCACCAACTTTAGGACAGACTGCGGACCCGGAACTGCAGCAGTAGGGTACCATCAACAGTGACTCACAAAAATAAGGAAGAAAGAAAAAGAACACAAAGATGCACACTTGGGTGACACAAGCTGTCCAGAAATGCAAATTGGTGACGGCTCAAGGGCAGGACAGCACCCACCTTAGGGGACATGCCCAGGGCTTCTGGGGTCCATAAAGCTAACAGTTACTGTCCATGGCTCTCTGTAATGTTTTATTTTGTAAAAGAAGTTTTTTTAGAAAAGTGGGAAAGTAATTCCACAGTAATTCTGTAACCTCTTTTCTATAAAAAAGGGGGGGCGGGTATTTCTATGGAAGCAATTCCACAATCAGAATTCTGGAGGTGCAGAACCCTGTAGCTCCCCCAGGGCAGCCAGGTACCTGGTATCTTCACTGTGCCACTGGTGGAAGTGTCGTCGGTATAGGGGTGGCTGCTCTCCACCACCACAGGCTGAGAGGAAAGACGGCCGCTCTGTGAGTCTGTGGCCACATCCTCCAACTCGGTGACACAGAGCTCCAACAGCATATCTGCCACCTGGGGGAAAGTAGGGACAGAGATGTGGCTGACTGGCTGCATACTTGGGCTCTGGACACAACTCTGCTCATCCTGTCCAGACCTCCAGAGAAACGGGAGGCAGAGTGCAGGACTTGGAGTTTGAGAAACTGAGGTTCAATCAAGACAACACAGAGCTTGTGGCGGTGCTGTGAAGCTTACAGAAAATCTATATGAAACGTAGTCAGAAGGTGCCCAATGCCCTCAACAAGAGCCAAGTGATGAGGTGACATGCCTGTATGACAATACGTCCTGTTCACACCAAGACAGGCTGCTGCCTACTGAGGAAAGTCTGCCTCAGAAACAGAAACATCAAGGCAAGGAGCAGAAAGGTGATTAAAAAATGACAAGATCCTAGAAGGCACTGGAATCAGGCAGGAGGGGCAGGAATTAAGAATGGGCAGGCCGTCTGGGCCCAGCAGTGGCAGAGGACTAATATTAGGGGCTGCACCTATCAACACAAGCGGGCAGGGGTGTCTCGACCCAGGACACTAAGGGTCTGGCCATACCCTGTTCTCCCAATAAGCTATAATGCCGTTGTTTCAAATTAACATGAGGACTCAAATGATGAGATACAACGTTTCCATTTGTCCAGTGAAGCTGCTACTATAGTTATGTCATAATGCAACGCCCTTTTATTTATTTATTTTTATTTTTTTGCAGTTTTTGAACAGGGCCAGGTATATGGCGCCAGCACCCTACTCGAGCCACAGGTGCCACCCATGCAAGGCCCTTGTAAAAAAAGAGATGATTCAGGGCGGCGCCTGTGGCTCAAAGTGGTAGGGCGCCAGTCCCATATGCCAGAGGTGGCAGGTTCAAACCCAGTCCCAGCCAAAACCCACAAAAAAAAAAAAAAAAAAAAGAGATGATTCATACCACTCACATGGTTAATACCGATGAGAATAAAGTCTTTGTTATTTTTTAAAAGCAAAGAAAAGAATATAGTATAACAGCAACATTGTATTAACTCCTTTTTAAAAAATTTTTTGGAGACAGAGTCTTGCGCCATCATCTGGGCTAGAATGTAGTGGTGTTATCATAGCCCACAGCAGCCTCAAACTCCTGGACTCAAGTGATCCTCCTGCCTCCGCCTCCTGAGTAACTGGGACTACAGATGCCCACCACCATACTTTGCTAATTTTTCTACTTTTAGTAGAGGCAGGGTCTCACTCTTGCTCAAGCAGGTTGCAAACTCCTGGCTTTAAGCAATCCTCCCACGTAACTAAGATTATAGGTGCAAGCTACTACATCTGCTAATTTTTTAAATTTTTTTGTAGAGACAGGGTATCGCTATATTGCCAAGGCTAGTCTCAAACTTCTGGCCTCAAGTGGATCCTCCTGTCTCAGCCTCTCAACATGCTAGGATTACTGGTATGATACACTGTGCCTGGCATAACCCTAAAATTTTCGATTCAGAAAAAATAAAGCTCATCTCTTGACAATGCCCATTCTGTACCTTTTAGAAATATATTGTTCTTTGTCATTATTTTTCCTCAAATTTAGATAACAAATAGCTCAGCAAACAATGGTATCAATGTCCTACATTGGCACAATTATTTAAAATCTAAATGTGCCTTTTTTATCTTTGAGAGTCACAAACATAAGGTCAGGGCAGGACATACAACAACCATGTTGCCAACCTGGTCAGAACAATTTGAAGACCATCTCATCCTCAGTTCTGTCTTTGAGTTACTGGAAACAGACGCTGGGACCATCAAACACCTGGGCACAGAGCCCAGCAGGTGCTGCCCTCAGAACACCCTCCTGCACCTGGTACAGAGCCCAGCAGGTGCCAGCCCTCAGAACATCCCCCTGCAGTCTGTCCGTCCCTAGAGAAGAAGGGCAGCAAGCTTTGCAGGTGGAGATCACAGAGGACCCACCTACCAGCAGATTGAGTGTCCCCTCTGACCCTTAATTTCCTCATTGCATATAAAAGTAACCCCAGCCCCTGTACTGAGAGTACACCAGAACCAGGCCTGACAGGGATGTGTATGGCAAATGCTGGGCAATATTTTAAATCGAAGTTCTCATTCAGATCCTTTCTTCTCACAAATGCAACACACTTCTGAAAAAAATGCTTTGCTTACCTTGATTTAACCTCTTAGAATTATGCCAACCAACTTGTCTCAAAAAACAAAAAGAAGGAAACCTGTAACTTTTTAGTGCTTCCTGAATGGTAGATTAAGAAACTCCTAAAATATCCACCGAACCTTTCCTGGACTTTTAAGGCCACTCAGCTGTACTTAGGTACGTTATCATTTTGGTGCTCATGAAAAGGGGCCTCAAGAAACACAGACAAAGTAACTGCCACCAAGATGGCCACGCCAGACGCCTGGCACAGAGCAGCAACACTGCTGGTGAGAATCTTCCAGGAAGCCTGGACTTCAGGGCTGAGCAAGCCTATTTCTAAGATATTCATATACTGATAGTCCACTGACTTTACACGCTAGACTCATGATCTAGACTAAACATGCTTTAATATTTGGCAGCACTGGGCCCAGGAGGACTTTCTATTATTGCAAAATGCTCTGTATCTGAGCTGTCCAGGGCTGTGGCCACAGCCACATGTGACTACTGAGCATATGAGATACAGCTAGTGCACCTGAGAAACTGAAGAGCTTTTAAAATCTTGATTAAATTTGAATAGGCACATGTGGCTAGTGGCTATTTAAAGTTGCAATAGATAAAACACTAGGTATTAGAGTCTAAAGAGTTTTATCAGTAGAACGGAAGAGAGTCTATAAAAAGACCCAAAAATATTTAGTGGTTTTCAAACCACAGGGGAAAAGACACATTATTCAATGAATGATGTTAGGGCAACTGCTTTACCACCCAAGAAAAATTAAAGCTGGATCTCTATTTTATATGTTACATCAAGCTAAACCCTACGTGGTTCAAAAATATAAATATAATAAATGAAATAATAAAAACAATTAGAAGAAAACTGGGGGTGAATTTATTTAATAATGTCATACAAGCATTTTTCTAGCATGATATAAGACTTGGAAGCCATAAAGGAGAAAAGCTGGCAGGTCTGACTACATACAAACTAGAAATTTCTACATGGCAAAAAGCACCAAACCAACATCAAAAAACATATGATAGAAAGAACACATATTCAAAAAACTCTTAACAAGTCAGTAAGGGAAGGATCCATTAACTAGATCCAAAACAGGTAAAGGAATAATTAAAAATTTTGTTTTAGGTTAGGCATGGTGGCTCACACGTTTGATCCCAGCACTCTGGGAGATAGAGGATGGTGGTTTCCTTGAGTTTAGGAGTTTGAGACCGGCCTGACCAAGAGTGAGACCCTGTCTCTACTAAAACTAGAAAAACTAGAAAAACTAGCCAGGCCTTGTGGCGGGCTCCTGTGGTTCCAGCTACTTGAGAGGCTAAGGCAGGAAGATCGCTTGAACCTAAAAGCTTATGGTTGCTGTGAGCTATGACACCACGGTCCTCTACCAGGGCACAGAGTGAGACTCTGTCTCAAAAAAAAGTTTTGTTTTAAAAAAGTGCTTCTGAATTGCTTTCTCTGAGGAAAAAAATCTAGAACAAGATCACACGTGACTAAGGACAGCACCTCCCTCCAAGAGGAGTTTGGCCCAGCAAGAAGAAAGATGTGGCAGGTTGGCCCCGACCCTCTCCAAGACTCACCTGCGGGTAGGCGGTGCCCATGCCAGACAGCACGGCGGAAAGGACATCCCTGCCCCTGTCCCCAGCACGGTTGCACACAGACAGCTTGAGCAAGTCTACCACCACACGAGTGTCATCAGCAATCAGCAGACTGGTGAACTCATCCAAGAACTGAGGCTCTGGGCCTGATGCTTTATTTTGGCTTTCAACATCCTAAGTTAAATGACATCCAACAATTAAACATGAGCAATGAGCTGTTAAGATATAAAAAGTCACTCGTAGACCCATGAACTCTAAAGACATTTGAATACCAATGAGTAAGAGACTTGGAGGTGTTTAAAGACTATGGACAAGACAGATTAAGAAATGACAGGTCCCATGGGCGGCGCCTGTGGCTCAGTCGGGAGGGCGCCGGCCCCATATACCGAGGGTGGCGGGTTCAAACCCGGCCCCGGCCAAACTGCAACCAAAAAATAGCCGGGCGTTATGGCGGGCGCCTGTAGTCCCAGCTACTCGGGAGGCTGAGGCAAGAGAATCGCCCAGGAGTTGGAGGTTGCTGTGAGCTGTGTGAGGCCATGGCACTCTACCGAGGGCCATAAAGTGAGACTCTGTCTCTACAAAAAAAAAAAATTAAATAAATTAAAAAAAACAAAAAGAAATGACAGGTCCCCGCCACGGCACTCTACCAAGGGCAATAAAGTAAGACTCTGTCTCTTTAAAAAAAAAAAAAAAAGAAAGAAAGAAAGAAATGACAGGTCCCTAAAATCTCCACTATGTTTTCAAGACTAATCAATTTTTTTTTTTTTTTTTTTTTGTTCTTGAGACAGGGTTCCACCCTATGCCCCTGGAGCAGAGTGCAGTGGGCGTGGTAGCTCACCACAACCTCAGACTCAGGCTGCGGGCACCCCGCTGCCTCAGCCTCAGGAAGCCGCTGGGATTACAGGCGCTCGCTGCGGTGCCCGGCTGGGTTTTTCCATTTTTTTCACGAGTCGGGGTCTCACTGTCGCTCAGGTGAGTCTCGAACTCCTGAGCTCAAGTGATTCTCCCTCCTCAGCCTCCCACAGTGCTGGGATTACAGGCGTGAGCCACCGCGCCCGGCAAGACTAATCAATTTTTTAAAAGATTACCAATAGCATCTATGTAAAAGAGATGTCTTAAACTATAAAGAAATGACCATTTACTACTGTGAACAAGTTTGCATCACAGACATTTATAGGAGTCGTCTTGGAACAAAGTCACACCATACAAAATATACTCATTACTTGTAAGGTAGGTATACTTGAGAATTTTTTATCAACTAAATCTGTGCCCTATATATTATATATTATATTCTGTCTAGAGCCTCTCCATAATTTCTTTCTAGAATCTTATTTAAAGCAACTTATTAGCATGTAACACACTGCCCATAATTTCTTGCTTCTTGGGTTCTGGAACCCAAGAAGCAAGAAACAATAATCCATAAAACAAAAGTCTTGCTATACTTGGTCACTTGTATAGTGAAACAACAATCCATAAAACAAAAGTCTTGCTATACTTGGTCACTTCCCATTCCCCCTGCGTCAGCTAAAACATACCACATCTGTGACAATTCATGTTCTCTCCTTTTCCGCAGAGGAAGGAGCTTGTTGTCTCCTATATGCCAATAACCCAGCATCACTACACCCCCAGATTTCAAATGGCTGTCCAACACAAGAGCTACCTGAAGATCAGCACTGGTGCTCCACTCTAGAGAAGGGCAGGGTGGCCATGAGAAGTGGGAATCCCACAATGTCTGACCTGAAGTAGGAATTGCTGTGACCCTGTGCAGATCAGCAGGCCCCAAGCCCTTCATGTTCCCCAAACAGAGTTTAGCTCACCAGAGGAAGAGCAAGAGCCAGACAAACACCCTTTCTCTGCTCTCTTGCTTTCTGGACCTCAGCAAACCCAATGCAGCTCCTTCCACAAACAGAAAAGAGCCAGGTGAAGCAGAGCCCCCGTTAAGGGGACACAACCAATGTGCCCTGAAAACCACTTCTATCTGAGATAGGAATAAGGTTCTCCCTTTAGAAAAACAGATCGTACTCTTGCCTCTGTGTGGAGATCCAGGGAGTCAGTGAGTTAAATCCATTGGAAATGACATTCTAGAATATGGTTCACTGAAGGTCAGCAAAAGCATTCATTGAAATATATCCATGAGGGCTCGACGCCTGTAGTTCAGTGATTAGGGCACCAGCCACATACACAGAGACAGGCGGGTTCGAATCCAGCCTGGGCTTACTAAACAACAATGACAACTGCAACAAAACAATAACTAGGTGTTGTGGCTGGCGCCTGTAGTCCCAGCTACTTGGGAAGCTAAGGCAAGAGAATCGCTTAAGCCCAAGAGTTTGAGGTTGCTATGAGCTGTGATGCCACAGCACTCTACCGGGGGTGACATAGTGAGACTCTGTCTCAAAAAAAAAAAAAAAAAAAAGTTTTGTTTTTTTTTTAATTTTAAAAATATAATATTTTATGTGTGTGTGTGTGTATATATATATATGTGTGTGTGTATATATATATATCTATGAGATGTAATATTTTTGGTCTTGCAGTTGAAATGGACCTAACATTTTTTTTGTTCAGGGTGTTTAAAAAAAACAACAACAACACAGAAAATATGCCCAGAGCAGTGACTTTCAGCCTGTGTGCCATGGCACACTGAGTGCTGAGACAGTTCTTAAAGATCATTAATTACATTATTTTTGAAAGAAGTTCTAAGTATATTCGTTTTTCTTTTTTTTTTTTCCGCTCATTTTTTGGATAAACAATTTATTTAAATGTGCTGTGGAAATATAAATACAGGTTCAAGTGCGCAGTGAGATAAAAAAGGTTGGAAAACATTATACATTGAGAACTTACAGCAGCGGTTCTCAATGTTCCTGTGTCGCGACCCACAGGAACTGTATTAAAGGGCCACGGCATTAGGAAGGTTGAGAACCACTGGTAAAGAAATTGCTACAGAAGAAAATCACTAGTAGCACATTCTTAAATATGAATTATAGCTTAACACTAACATTAAAATGATTATATTTTGCCTTAATAATATGAGTCAAACCAAAACAGCAATGATAGAAATTCAAGTGTATAACCTAGATAATGCCTATACAAATTAGTGGAGATGAAATCAAATACTCCTTCTTCTAACCTTAAAGCAAAATATTTTGCCTTCTTCAGAATAATTTCTGAATCCTGAATTAAATCTTCATGCTGGGAGACTGTCCAAAATCAGAATTTGAGCCCAGACATAAATAGGGTTCATAAATAGGGAGTTTCATATTATCACAGATGGTTATAAATAACTTCCATAGGACATACTGCCTGCCAGCAGTTACACTGTAATAAATCAAAGGTCCCAAATGTAATTTAAAAGAAGGCATGTTTATCCCCAAGGGGGCAGACTGGCAAGGGAGAAGTGGCTTGGTGTGGGAGCTCCTGAGTGAGCTGGGAAGGGCGTCTGCATGTGGGGTGGATGGTGGGACAGAGCCAGGACAAGAGAGGAAGGTACTCTTCCTTTTGGCCAATCAGCATTGATGGGGGTGAGGGGGAGGACCACAGGTCAGTCCTCCAGAAGGCAGACAGTTTTTGAGTGCCAGAGGCTGTGCAGGGTGGGAAGGGCACCCACCAGTGGGCAGGTAGTGGCCAAGACAGGAGACTGGACTATAATAGTCACTGAAGACAGGAGCCTAAGTTTTCACTTCAGAGAAGACAGTAATTTAAAAAGGGTAAAAACTACAATGAATTCTAAATGGACTAAAATCAATCATATTGGGTAAACTGGTGGTTTTCCATAAATGTAGATATATATTTATAACCTATATAAACACACCTATATTTATTCCCTAGCTCTGTCACCCTAACAGCAATAAGCACATGAGGGCCCAAATCTTGACTTCTAAATACCATCTACCACTAAAATCAATCAGGACTTCTTAAAAGAAATAGCTGATTCCTATTTGGAGAAAGAAACATCTTGTTGAGCCTGGAATTTTGTGTTTGCCAGAAAGCAAGGAAACACTCAAAGAATGATGGGAATATGTCATTAGAACAGATAAAATTCTATCAAATATTTAAAGAAGAATTAACTTCAATCCTTCACAAACTCCTATAAAAAACAGAAAAGGAAGGAGCACTTCCCAGTTCAATCTATATAGCCAGAGAAAGGCATGATGGGAAACTACAAATCAGTATCCCTTATGAATACAGATATAAAAATCCCCAACAAAATCGTAGCAAGCCAAATCCAGCAACATATGAAAGGATCATACACCTAGTAGTAATCAGCTTACCAAGCGCCCAGACCTTGGTTTCCAAATTCTATAATCCAGTAAAAGGAAGTCTATTCTCATTAGAGAAAAGCAGGGGGAGGTAGGTAAAAGATGAGTCTGGAACACACTACTGTGCCAGAAAGTGAGGAAGTGCTCTAGGAATTAGAGGGACACATCAGAAAGACAAAGGACCAGCCTGCAGGGCTCCCAGTGGCCAAGTATGGGTACAATGTGGGTATTAAAAAATGACTGTAATGAGTATCACTAATTAAATAAAATAGGAACCGATTGATCTATAAAACACAATGACAAGAAGATAATTAAATATTAAAAGAAGACAGACAGACAGAAGACTTGAGAAGGTAAAGGTCTTTCCAATAAAAGAATGGCAATAATTACATTCTAGAAGTAATGATAAAATTTGAAAGATGACCATGTGACAGCAACCACAGTAATAATGGACTCAGCTAGAATCATTAATAGATGCTAAAACCTGGTGGGTCAAAGTATGATGAGGAACAAGTTTTGTCATAGTCTCTAAGTATCTACCCACGAGGACTGATGAACTGCCAGTGGAGAAGCTTGGCAGGCACCCTTAACCAAGCGGTAAGTTACATCACCAGTAACACAACAACTCAAGGGTGCAAGAATCCCAGCAGAGCACTGAAAACAACTCCGCAGCATCCTCGTGGTGTTTTCTGTTAGAATGAAGGACTGAAGGACTATTCTATACTGAAGACTAACAAACCCAGGCTGGGTGCTAGACCCATGGGGTACTACAAGGATGATGAGCAAACTCCAAACAGGTCTGTGGATTCAAAAGTAATCCTGGGCCGGCCCCATATACCGAGGGTGATGGGTTCAAACCTAGCCCTGGCCAAACTGCAACCAAAAAATAGCCGGGCGTTGTGGCGGGCGCCTGTAGTCCCAGCTACTTGGGAGGCTAAGGCAAGAGAATCACTTAAGCCCAGGAGTTGGAGGTTGCTGTGAGCTATGTGACTCGCCACGGCACTCTACCGAGGGCTGTGTCTCTACAAAAAAAAAAAAAAAAAACAAACAAACAAAAGTAATCCTGGATCAGTGCTAATGTCCTGATACTCAGGGAGTGCACGCCGAGATGCTGAGCAGTGGACAGAGGCTGTGGGCTGAGGCACCTCACAAGTGAATAGCACGTGAAGCACACTGTGTTCCTAAGAGCTTGTGTATGCGTTTAAGATTATTACATAGTAAGAAATTAAAGATTATCTCTTCACCTCTTTAGTTTTGGTCATGGTCTCTGCAATGATGCTGGCAGCTCCTGGGTCATCTGTCACTGGGATAAAGGGCCGAGAGGAGGCGGAGGGAGCAGACGGAGTCACCGCAGAGGGGGTCACAGCATCCTCAGAGGACAAGATCTAATTGGAGTACACAGTAGGAGAATTTAACTGAAAAGTCTGGCAAAATGGCATACTTCCCACATGAGTTCAAAATAACTCATCTAAAGTCACTTGGGCTGTCTGAAGTGTTCCAGATTGTACAGAGGTCACCTGGGGCTTGTGCCGCACAGCATCTACTACCCCAGTGTAGACAGGGGCAGTCCTGCGGAGTTAAGCACATTCATATTTCCAAGACAACCAATTTATATTCAAGCAGGTCACATTAGACTAAAACTCAGCTCACTTATCTTCAAGTGGGTCTTTCACCAAGTTACCAAAACATTTGGCTATCAGAGTTTTAAGGTTTCTGAATCACAGATAAAGGACTGTGAACTTGCATTAGTAATTTTTTTAAAAGAATAAACCTAATTCCACTTATACACTAAAAATGCTTCTTTGAATAAAATATTTTATAAGTCAAGCCAAAAATCAAAGTAGTGAGCACAAAAACAGCCTAAACCAAGTGACAGAATGACTGAGGAAAGTCAAGAGACTTTCCCTGACACAAAATAGCCACCCTCTCCTTTCTGATCTAATACTGCTTTATGATTCACTTTTACCTCTCTCTTTTCTTGCCATGGGTTTGGACTCAGTCTGTCTTCAATGTCCAGGCCCAGCACACATTCGTTTCCATTCATGGGACTAGCCATGGTGGACACATCAGAAGGGGGTGCCGAGAAGGAAGGGCACTCCACAGGGGCCATCATGCCGGCAGGCATCAGGGCCCCCACCACTGCGTCTCTGCCAGAACAGAAAACCAGGCCTGCAGTGAGCTCCCTTTCAGTAGCACATGACACAGGACGCACAAGGCAAGACAAGTGCTCACTGAGGCACTCCCTCAATCTGGTAGGGTACACGTATCACTCACCTAACGGGCACAATGTAAGTAAGGTACCCGGCATACCTCCTAGGGGAGGGGTACGACCACAACAGGGACCTCACCTAACAAACACAAACATTATAACCTAATCGTTTGCACCCTTATGTTAAACTGAAGTAAAAAATAAAAGAGTTTTAGAAAAATACCAAACATTACTATCATGTGCCTATCAGGCAAAACCTAAAATGTTTACTCTGGACCGTATTTATTTATTTATTTTATTGTTGGGGATTCATTGAGGGTACAATAAGCCAGGTAAAACTGATTGCAATTGTTAGGCAAAGTCCCTCCTGCAAACATGTCCTGCCCTGGACCTTATTTATTTTAATAACCACAGTGATGACAAATGTAAAAGTGAACCACAGTGAGCCCATAGCTCTCCCTGAGAAGCCCTGCTGGGCTGTGACAGCCTTAGGAACACCAGGAATCTCTGTGTTCACTCAAAGTGCGCCACATGCTAGGCTACAAGGACCCGGCATCCTCCCAATGATGGACTCAGGCTTTGTACCTGTGAGGTCCACACCCCTGACACATGAAAAGATGAGCAGCTCACTTGGACAGTGAACAAACAGCAGCAAAATCTCATTAAGACTACACTGTGAACCCGTCTTACCCACGCAGTGAGGAAGGTGCCCTATATCACCATAAATTAGTTATCAACTAATTCTTCCTCTTTCCCAAATATGAATGCTTATTAGAGTTTAATAACCAAAAGAATAATGTAAATGTTCAACTTAGTTTTCTGATTCATGTTTCAAAACAAGCAAGCACAAAGACACCATCAAATCACTATCAAAGAATATGTGACTCTGACACACAGCATTGAAAGACAATAATACAATATTCTTGTAGACATTTGATAAACCAAAAAATTACAAAATCCAAAGCTTACATAGTTGCAGCATTTCAAGACTCAGCACAGCAGCCTACCTGGCATACACGATCTGCAGTGCTGTGAGGACATGCGATAAGGCCTGCTGTTTGGCCAGATTTCCATCCAACGACAGGAGAATCTTGGCCAGAGAAGGGCGATGTGGCTTAGAACTACTTGTACCACTTATCTTGTTACTGGCAGAAGAATCAGCATCTGAAGGCACGCCTGAAAAGGAAAATAAAATTTGGAATCTGCAGGTGTGAGCCACCACACACAGCCTCAACAAGATTATTCTACAATTTATGAAGGAACTAAAACTGCTATAGAAAAAGAAGAATGAGGAGAAGAAATCAGTCTACCCAATTTCAAAAATGCTTATAAGATTATCATACTCAAGATCATAGTTTGCTCTATTTCTATAAGGTCTGACCTTTCCGGTTAGTTCCAAAACACACTGCAATATGTATTTTACTATTTCACAGAGTATTAGGCTCATTAACAGTCTTTCAAAGTTTTCCAGCAAAGTTTCACTGTACCTGCAGAAAGATGTAAATACCTTCACAAAATGCAAATATCATAGTTTATGTTACATACATACCCCGTTTCCCCGAAAATAAGACATCGTCTGAAAATAAGACCTACTTACAGGAAAGATAAAGCGTCCCCTAAAAATAAGACCTAGCGCGTCTTTGGGAGCAAGCCTTAATATAAGACACTGTCTTATTTTTGGGGAAACAGGGTGTAAGCTGTGAAAATGCTGTAAGAGCTGCCTGTATTTAATTGACCCTGTGAGGAAAAACAAAACAAATCCAAAATAACAGAACGAGAAGAAATTTACCAACAAAGTCGGATCAGACCCACATCCCAAATAGCACCCAAGCCTCAGCAGAGGTGGGGAGACGGACAGAGCTAGGATGTGTCCATGTCAACTCACCTGAAACTGATCAGCAAGTTTAATACAACTTCTATCAGAATTCTAGCAACAGCTTTTATAGATATCAAAAAGATTTTTTTTTTGAGACAGAGTCTCACTTTGTTGTCCAACGAGTGCTATGGCATCATAATTCACAGCAGCCTAAAACTCTTGGGCTCAAGGGATCCTCATGCCTCAACCTCCCAAGTAGCTGGGTCTACAGGTGCCCAGCTAGTTTTTCTATTTTTAGTAGAGACGAGGTCTCATTCTTGCTCAGACTGCTCTCGAGTTCCTAAGTTCAAGAAATTCTTCCACCCCAGCCTCCAAGAGTACTAGGATTACAGGTGTGAGCCACCACACACAGCCTCAACAAGATTATTCTACAATTTATAAAGGAACTAAAACTGCTATAGAAAAAGAAGAATGAGGAGAAGAAATCAGTCTACCCAATTTCAAAAATGCTTATAAGATTATCATACTCAAGGCTGTGTGTTACTGGCATGGGAACCAATGGGATAAAAAAAAGAACCGAGAACGTGAACCACTCAAATATGCCCAAATGACTTTTGATAAATGTGCAAAAGCCATTCCATAGAGGAAAGACCTACTTTCAATAAGTAGTACTGGGGTAACTGGACACCTGTAGGCAAAAAGCCAAACCTCACCCTCAGTCTCACACCTATCCCACAAAATTAAAATGGTTAAGTACAAAACACAAAACTATAAATCTTTTAGTAAACAACGTAAGAGACAATCCTTAGGATCTAGGACTAGGCCAAAGTATCCTTAGACTTCACATCAAAAGTATAATCCATAAAAGAAAAAACTGATATATTAGACTTTATTGAAATTTTACAACTTTTGTTCTGTGGAAGAAGATGAAAAGACAAGCTACAGACAAGAAGAAAACATTTGCATAACACTGACCTGACAGCGTACTAAAAGCGTCTAGACCAGCGGTTCTCAAATTGTGGGTTGACCCACAGGAACTGTATTAACGGGCCGCAGCATTAGGAAGATTGAGAACCACTGACCTAGATACATAAAAAACACTGTAAACTCTACAAACAGTTTTAAAAAGTCCAATTAGAAAATGCCATGAAGAAATATTTTATCACAGAGAAGATATGGATGGTAAATACACACATGGAAAGACATTTAACACAATCAGCTACACAGAAAATACAAATTAAAACCACATAAGACATCTCAAGACAATCTTCAGAATGGCTAAAATAAAAAATAGTGGTGAGGAAGAGGGAAAACTGCATCCCCCCCTACTCCACACAAGAATAAAATGGCACGTTTTCACTCTGGAACTCAGTTTGGCACGTCCTCGTCAAACGAAACACAGACCTACCACACCACATGACCCAGCAATCACTCTTGGGCATTAAGACCAGAGAAATAAAAACTTATTTTCACAAAAAAACCTGCATCTAAATTAAATGGCAAGTTTATTTATAATAGACAAAAACTAGAAATAATCCAATACTCAATGATTGAATAGTTAAATGATGGAACATTACTTGGAGCAACTTGGAAGACTCCCCAGAGGATTACGCTGAATCAAAAAAGTCAAACCCAAAAAGTTATACATATAATATGACATAAAAAGAACTGTACATAAAACTGAGCAGGTTAGACGGGAATCAAGCCTTATCTTCATCCTCCCCAGGAAGGAGACAGCAAGAGAAGGCTAAGTCAGCAACTCACCCCCGCTCACACAGCTCGTGCCTAGTGAAGCCAGAACATCACATGCTGATTATTTCTAACAGCAGATGACACTGGAGACTGTGTCTCCCACCTGGTGGGGGATGGGGGAGCCCACAAGACACTTTACAAGTGAATTTCTTTAGAAAGATGAAGTTCACTTTACAAAAATAAGCAATTGTATTTTTACAGACTATCAAGGAACAATTTGAATATTTCCGTATAGTAGAAGGAACAAATGATATTTTTAAAATATCATTTATAACAGTAATAACAATCTGAAATTTTTAGCTATAAATCTAACAAGACCTGCACAACACTGAAACTACAAAATATTGCAAAGGGAAATTAAAGACCTAAACCAAGGATGACAAGTATGTGTTCACAACTTGGAAGATTCAATACTGTGAAATGTCCATCCTCCCCAAACTAATTTATGCAATTAACGCAATCCTGATCAAAATACCAAGAAGGCTGTTTTATAAAAACAGACTGATTCTCCAAGTTACATGGAAATGCAAAGGGCTTAGACTTGCCAAAACATATCTGACAAAGAACAAAGCTAACGAACCACCACAGCCTGACTCAGGCTCTTGTAAAGCTGTAGTGAATCAGACATGGTGGCAGCACTCACTGCTTTGCCTTTCACCGTTAAAAGCACAGCTGGCTTCTGACAACGGTGAAAGGCAGCGCAGTGAGAAAGAGCAGGTTTTCAACAGCACAGCAACTGGATGTTCGTGTGCAAAAAAAAAAAAAAAAAGAATTTCGATCCAAACCCCCCACACCATAATTTAATTCAAAATTGATCCTACATATAAATATTTAAAATTATAAAAATTTTGTAAGAGAATACAGGAAGAAAATCATTATGATCTTGAGCTGTGATGCCAGCACTCTACCAAGGGTGGCATAGTGAGACTCTGTCTCAAAAAAAAAAAAAAAATACACTAAACTTAGTCAAAATTTAAACTTTTGCTCTTTAAAACTGACCTATGAAGAGAATCAAACAAGTCACACTAACAGAAAATATCTGCAAATTATACATTTGACAACACATCTGAAATATACAAAGAACTCTCATTAAACTCGCTAAGAAAACAATCTAATTTTAAATACAGGCTATGGATTTAAACATTCACCAAGAAGATATCTGAATGATAAATAAGATACTCAACACCATTAGTCACTAAGTAAATACAAATTAAAACCACAGTGATACACATGACACATCTATCAGCATGACTGAAGTGACAGACTGGCCACAGCAAGAGCTGTGAAGGTGCAGGAGGGGCCATTGCAGAGCTGTCAGCACCTGTTGTGAAGAGGCTTGACACACACCAACCATGGGGTCCAGCTAAACTTTTAGGAATTCACTCATGAGAAACTCGGAGCGCATCCACACAAAGATGTGCACAAAATACCCATCAGCAGTTTCATGTGTATAAGTCAAATAGGGCAACAGTCCAGGTGCTCAGCAGATGAATGAATATTCTGCAGGGTGTTCATAAATGAGACACTATGCAACCATTAGAGAAGAATAAGCTACTGATGCAAGGAACATGGATGAATCCCAAAATCATTATCCAAGTGAAAACAGTGAGATTAAGAAGAGTACATGCTGAAAAGTCCCATTTACATCTGACCATCAAAACTGCGAACTGAGTCAGCGATTGTGGAGGAGAGGAGGGAGCTAAGAGCAAAGGGGCAAAAGGAGACTCTGGGGGGGTGTTGATTATCTGTGACTGTGGTGATGCTTGCACAAGTACACACATACTTCAAAAGGTGATCACAATGTATACCTTAAACAGGTAGTTTATTGTGTGCCAGTTATATCTACAGAAAGCTGTTAAACAAAAAGCAACCCAGTGACAGCCCCTGTAAGTCTCAGGTAGTTATCAGAGAACTTCCATCTGCACTGCTAGAGTTCACCTGATCTTAATTACAACAATCAACAATGTACTTTCGTCTAAAAATTTCCTTCTGGCATGTATAAACTGCATGAGCACACCTCGGTTCTTCTGTGTCTTCAGATTCATAATGCAGTTGACAGATGCAACCTACAACCCACCAGCACTACTGAACAAACCTGTTATGTTGCTGGAAGCTACAGAAGGAGCTCAGAGAAGACTCAAATCTTTATTACCTAAATAGGAAGCCCCTAACGGGTCTCTTGCCGTCTGAAAGAGGACAGGCTCGTGTACAGAAGGTGTGGCCACATCGACAGTTGTCCAAGCCACACTGTGCGAGGAGCCACAAGCCACTCGTGTGATCTTCTGGCCTTCTAGGCCATGCACGAGGGTGGGCTTCCTGTTGACCGTCGTCGTGCCATTGCCCTGCTGGCCATGGTCGTTGTCACCCCAAGCATATACCTATTTGGGAGAAAAAAAAGTTTTCAACATTTCAAGACATTGTCTTTAAATTGACTTCAAAATGCTTAGGTATATGCTGTGGTACTTGAAATAACTGAGCTCTTAAAGATAAAAACATCATTTCACAAGCTTACAAAATAGCATCAGTGTACTACAATTCTGAAGAAACTTCAACCATGAAAATGCTTAACAATGGTCTTAAGGAGTATTAATTTTAATCTAATTAATCCATCTATTCTGTGTTGTTACAGGATGCAAGTAGGATCTCCTCTTCAACTAAGTGCAATATTTTTTCCTTTTATTTTGCAAAGAAAAATGAGTAAAACAATAGGCGGACTTTCCAAGTGATTTGCTTCTTTGCTTTATAGAATTTTATAGAATTTATTTTGATTAAAAAACAGTATGGTGATTTTGTTTCCATACATAATTAAAAGTAACACCAATGAACAGTCATCATGGTACATACTGCTCAAAGCAAAAGAATAGTATTTGTCAAGCATTACCTTTACATCTAAAATGCAGTAAATCTCATGGTCAGCTATCAAATCTCTGTAGTAACACATTGCCAATGCCTCAGCTGTAGGAGCCCCTTAAATACTAGCCACCTTTTCACATTTGCACATAGACTTCAGAGTGGGCAGAGCTGCTCCCCAGGGCCCTAACCTGTGCCACCCAGGGCATATGCACCAGTGAATACAACAGACACGGCCCAGCCTTCCCACTTCTTCAAGTAGTAAGACTCATTTTGGCAGGACTCACAATTCTGACAAGACAAGGGTTGTGTGGACAGCTTCAGGATGGCAGCACCCCCAGGCTGCCTGCAGCCTTACCTGCCCAGAGTCCGTGACCGCCAGGCAGTGCAGGGCCCCGACAGCCACATGCACAATCTTCTTCCCTCTCAGCCCTTCCACCACCTGTGGCTTCCGCACGTGCACGTCAGAGCCATGGCCCAGCCGGAAGTAATCGCCCTTCCCCCTGAGAGAAGCCAACAGCGTGAATGTCACTGACACAGTAAGGGCCTGGCAGTGCCGACAGAAACGCTCACTGCCTCACACCTTCACAGCCAGCTTAGCGGCAGCACCAGGCACAGCATCATACTCTCTGGTCTCACATTCTGACCCGTCCACCATCAACCCAAATTAATTCATTAATTCCACTATAAAAACCTTAATACTGTCATAAATGTTTTAAAATATTGAAGTTACTATTGTCAGTTTTCACATAAAGAGACTGCAAGCAAGACACACAACTAAAAAACCCCTCCGAAGCCCCATGTAATGTGTGTCTTTCTCAAGCTGCCTCTGGTCCTGACCCTGGCACGAGGGCTGACACACCGTCCGAAGGTAGTCTGGGCACTCGCTCATTTACACTTCAATAAAATAAGCTTTTACAAGAAATATATGTGAACTTTTCTAGGATCAAAGATTCAGAAGTATGTTTTGCTCTCATTTTATCCTTAGGCTTGTGGTGTGGTAAGAAAGTGGGAAAATCCTTTACAAAAACCTCACCCAAACAGGAAAGGCAGGTGAGCTAAAATTTTTCCAGTATTCTAAAATGACCCAGTTATAATGAGCAATTTCTTCTAACAATGTCTAATCCCAGCTCAACACTTTAAAAAAGGACAGAGAGAGAGGCCTGGATAAGTAAGAACCTGACAGGGACACTGGGGAATCCGACGTACCATGTCCACACCACTCCTGACTTGGTGAGCGCCAGGGAGAACTGTGCTCCACACTCAATCTGGCACACTCCCTGTCCATTGAGTCTCTCGATGTTCTGGGGAATGTTACAGCCTTCACTTCCTCCCCGGCCCAATTTTCCAAAGTCACCATCTCCCCAGGAAAATACCAAACCTAGATTTAAAAAATACATATTTCAGGCCACTGCTTCATATCACCCATTCACCCAGTAACCTAGAGCAGCGGCAGAGCTCACCTTCATCAGTCAGAGCCAGGGTCTGAGCGTCTCTGCTTCCACATGCAACCTGGATTACTCTGTGACCCAGAAGGACTTTCACCTACTCAATCACAAATTTATAAAAAAAAATCAAGCACAGGCACTAGGAAAACAAGTGAACTTTCCCCACAGACTGAAAGCCAACCACAATGCATATGTCTGTTATGAACTTCCCTAGATTTGAGGATTAATCCTCTTTTGAAATCATCAGATGGCAAGCTTTCTGTAAGTAACAAAAATGTGTATAATCACCATTTTGGGCTTCAGCTGCGTTGTGTTATCCCCATGTCCCAAGCGGCCGTACTCTCCGAGGCCCCAGGTATATAGTTCCCCACTGGAAGTGAGAGCCGCACTGTGGGAGCTCCCACAGGCAATATCTCGGATACGCTTGGTTTTCAGTGCCTCTATCAGCCTCGGCTTGTCACAGTTCCTAAAACAAGACAAAAATCAACTCCCTCTGACCAATCCATCCTTTTTTAAAGATGAGGTTAAAGATGTAGTTAACACACAACCTACAGATCAACTTCACAATCAAAACTTAAAGCAGAACATGTGAGGGCAAATCACATAACTCATATTCAAAAAAATTTTAAATCTATTTCTATAAATAATCTAACCTATTTTAAATTTCTCCAAAATATCAAAAGGCATCTGCTACTATTATCAGTAACAGTTTCTTATTAGCAAGTTAAGACTGAAGAAAATGCCCTTACATTCTGCTGAAGTGTCCAAGTTTTCCATCGTCACCTTCACCCCATGAAAACACCTTCCCGTCGACAGTTAGAGCCGTAGCATGCCGGCCACCTGCAACATTCACACAGACTTGGGCTGCCAAAGGGCAATGCACAAAGAGTCCACAGCACAACTGCTTACCCTGCCCAGCATGTAGAATATACGCAGTGTGTTGGATAAATAAGAATCAACATTTCAGTTATTATGAAAGTTTTCTAGCTTTACAAATTTTAACTCTAGAAATAATTTGCAAAAAACAGGCAAAATAGGGCACCTGTAGTCCCAGCTACTTGGGAGGAGGAGGCAAGAGAATCAGCTAAGCCCAAGAACCGAAGGTTGCTGTGAGCTGTGACACCACAGCACTCTACCAAGGGCAACAAAGTGAGACGCTGTCTCTTTTAAAAAAAAAAAACAAACAAAAAAAAGGGCAAAATAATGCTGATTATTAATGGAGTTCCCATTACGTTAAATACATAAAGATCAAAATTTAGAGGGAAAAAGTAGAAACAACTTGTGATTAGGCAAACTGTAGGTATGGTGCATTTTAAGATCTTGAGAAATATTCCCCAGCAGTGGGATGACTTAATCATTTGCAATTAATGCCTTATACTCTACCCAAAACACATCAGCTATGCTCTTTCCCACCATGAAATGTTCCCCCAGTCCAGGATTTAAGGTGTGATCTCTCGTTACACCCTCAAGTCTCCGTCAGCTCCTGGGATCCTAGTCCCCCAAAAGTTCATTTGCTCCTTCCTTTCCCAGCAGAGCCCTGTGTTATGAGGGGCAACTATGAGCTCAGTTAAAGACCACGTTTCCAGCCTTCCCTGCACACAGGTGATAACAGAAGTGAGCAGAACTTCAGAAGGCTAGGTAGAGAGGCTGCTGAGCTGCAGGGCAGAGAGGCTGCTGGGCTGCAGGGCTCAACGCTTCCTCTAGCTAAAGCTGCAGACAAACCTCCACAAAGGTGCATAGAAAGAACTTGCCCTCCTCCTGACGTTTTACACACAGAAAGAGCTGGCCCTCCTCCTGACTTTACACACAGAGTAAAACTCTATCTGGCATATGTGTGCCACTATCATTTGGATTTCTAGTCTGCAGGGTTACATCCAACCCCTCAGCACAGGTATGAATTGGGTTTTGTGTGTAAATCAGCTCCATTCTTCAGAGGCCTAGCACACTGCTTCAAAATACCACTCAATAAAGGTTCCCTAAATTGGCGGCGCCTGTGGCTCAGTGAGTAGGGCGCCGGCCCCATATGCCGAGGGTGGCGGGTTCAAACCCAGCCCCGGCCACACTGCAACAAAAAAATAGCCGGGTGTTGTGGCGGGCGCCTGCAGTCCCAGCTGCTCGGGAGGCTGAGGCAAGAGAATCGGGTAAGCCCAAGAGTTAGAGGTTGCTGTGAGTCATGTGACGCCACGGCACTCTACCCGAGGGCAGTACATGAGACATTGTCTCTACAAAAAAAAAAAAAAAAAAAGGTTCCCTAAATTGAAGGAGTATGTTTTCTTTTAAAGGTTCCTTTCCCATTACTGGGGTTCACAGATGCTTTTCAAAATCTGATGAAAGTTACAGACTTTCTTTGTAGGAAAAAAACATTAAAGTATAGAACTTTATGATTTCACAGATACTATGGACCTGAGACAATGGCTGTAAGACTGAAAACCCCATCCTTTGAGGGATACACCCATATGCCTGCAATGCCAACTGCTATTCTCCAAAATACATCGTTTAGTAGCAATAATTAAATTCTAGGCCACCCAGAGGAAAAAACGTTCAAAAGAATGTAAGGACACCTTAGAGAAAATTACTTAAAGGCCTTGGTCACTGGCAGAACAGGAGCGCCACGCCTCTTTGTACCTGAGTGCACAGCCACCTTCTTGACCACGTAGCTGCTGAGCGCTGTGACCTGCCTCGGGATGGGCACCGTCCCACTGGAGAGGCCCAGACCCAGACGGCCATTGGTGGCCTCACCACAGGCATACACCTTCCCTTCCACTGTCACTGCAGGAACAAGAACAGACAAAAGACTCACTTTTCACAGTACAAAGACTAATATTTAAAAAGTATTAGTCTAAATTTTTTAGACTAATATTTAAATTTAAAAAATTAAATTTTTTTTTTTTTGCCCTCGGTGGAGTGCCATGGCATCCCAGCTCACAGCAACCTCAATCTCTTGGGCTTCTCTTGCCTCAGCCTGGGAGTACCCACCACAACGCCCAGCTATTTTTTGTTGCAGTTGTCATTGTTGTTTAGCTGGCCCAGGCCAGGTTTGAACCCGCCACTCTCAGTGTATATGTCTGGTGCCATAACCACTGTGCTACGGGCGCTGAGCCTATTTACAATTCTTTAAATCTGAGAATAATCATACCTGCAAACAGACTTTTAGAACCACCAGCCACCTGTACCACATTCAAAGCAGATAAAGTCTCAGAGAACGAAGGAACTTTTATCTAAAATAAGATTTAAAAAGAAAAAAGAATTATATTTGCACTTTTAAAATTACACATAACCTTATTAGATTGTGTAAGGAATTTCAGTCATGCACTGCATACCAACATTTTGGTCAACAATTACAGTGGTCCTGTAAGATTATAATGGAGCTGAAAAATTCCTACTATCTGGTCATGTCCCAGATGTCACAGTGCAGCCCATTACTCACTGTTTAGGGTGATACTCACCTAAACAGACCTTATGGGCCACTAGTCATATAAAAATCTAGCACATATAGTTACTAAGATATAATACTTGATAATAAACAACTCTATTACTGGGTTATATATTTACTATATTATATAGAAAAAGTAAACTTCTTTAATATATATATACACACATATATTTATATATACATATAAACATATATATATATATATATATATATGTATGTTATATCTGTAATATATACCTCCTCCCGTCCACCAGGAGGTATTCCATTCCAGGAAGCGTCATCATCATCACCACAGCAGATAGCAGCCCTGTACCTCTTACTGATGACCACCCAGCAGGATAAGATGTGGAAGTGGAAGACATGAGACTAATGACCCTGACCTGTGCAGGCCTAGGCTGATGAGTGTAACTGTGTCTTAGTTGTTAACAAAAAAGTTTAAAAACGTAAAAAAAAATTGTAAGTAGAAAAAATTTTATAGAGCAAAGATATAACAAAAAAATATTTTTGTACAGCTATACAATGTGTTTGTTTTCAGCTATGTCATAAGGGTCAACAAGTTTTTTTAAAAAGTAAAAGTTTATAAAGTAAAAAAGTTACAGTTAGCTAAGGTTAATTTACTATCGAAAAAAAGAAAAAAATTTTTTATTTAGTGTACCCTAAGCACACAGTAATATCCTAGGCCTTCACTCACTGCTCACTGACTCACCCAGAACTACTTCCAGTCCTGCAAGCTCCATTCGTGGTAAAGGCCCTGTATAGGTGCACTGTTCTTTATCTCCTGCTGTATCCTCATTGTGCCTGTTCTACGTTGAGACATAGACACACAGATTGCTTAGCACTGCGTCAGCTACTACATGTTCAGTGCGGTGACATGCTGTGTGGGGTGTGGCTTAGCAACAACAGGCCCCCACAGAGCGTGGTGTGAGGCAGGCCAGCCACCTAAAGACATAGTCCTCAGAACTCATCCTCACCATTTGGCAACACGTGACTAGACTGTTACTCAGTATGGTTATGAGTATTAACCAAAGGAGTTCTTATCTCTTGAAGATACACACTTAAGAATTTTAAGGATTAAATGATGTTCTGAGATTTACTTAATAATAAACAAGGGTTGGGGTTGGAGAAAATAAAAGGAAAAAACACAGGCTGCTGTTGGTAACTGCTGAAGCTGGTACCAGGGATAGGACAGCTCATGATCCTGTTCATTTTACTTGGGTGTGTTTGAATATTTCCATAAAAGAAAATCAAAAATAAAACACAGCTGGCTATCCTATTAGGGATTCCGTGTATACGTAGAGCCTGCCAGGTATGGATAGAAAATACATATTTTTTAAATTGCATCCCAGCCAAGTGAGGTGGCTCAAGCCTGTAACCCTGGCACTTTGGGAGGTTGAGGCAGGAGGATCGGTTGAGGCCAAGAGGTCAAGACCAGCCTGGGCAATAGTGAGACCTTATCTCTACATAATATAAAAAAATTAGCTGGGTGTGGTAGCAAGTGCCTATAAGTTCCAGCTATTCAGGAGGCTGAGGCAGAAAGGATCACTTAAGCCCAGAAGTTGGAGGCTACAGTGAGCTATGATGATGTCACTGAATTCCAGCCTGGAAGACAGAGTAAGACTCTGGGGGGGAAAAATATGCAAAACTACATCTATACTAAATAAGTACAGACTTTTTTCCTTCCTGTTATATCCTAAACAATACAGCATAACAACTACTAACATAGCATTTACACTGTATTAGGCATTAGAAGCAATGTATAGCTATTACCAAGTATGTGAGAGGATGTGCTTAGGTTATATGCAAACACAACACTACTTTATATCAGAGACTTGAGCACCCCAGGCTGTGGCATCAACAGGAGGCCCTGGAACAATCCCCATGGATTCCAAGGGATGACTGTACACACCATAAAGATAAAAGCAAACATCTGGTAAACTGCTTTTTATTCAAGTCATGCTATGCTCATTGAAAGGGATAGCCTTGCAAAAATTACAACAATAACAAGAAAATACCCAATACTGCAATTTGCTAGTAACAGTTAAAGATCAATCCTATAAATTCTCTTGCTGGGCACTCAGTGGGTTTTTTCTTTTTTGAGACAGAGTCTCACTTTGTCCCCCTCAGTAGACTGCTGTAGTGTCACAGCAACCTCAAGCTCTTGGGCTCAAGCGATTCTCCTGCCTCAGGCTTCCAAGTAGCTGGGACTACACACAACACCTGGCTATTTTTGGAGACGGGGTCTCTCTCTGGCTCAGGCTGGTCTCCAACCTGTGGGCTCAGGCCATCCACCTGCCTCAGCCTCCCAAGTGCTAGGATTATAGGTGCAAGCCACTGCATCCGGCCTCACTCTGTGGATTTTTGTTTTTACAAGCCATTAAAGAGCCCAGCAGACCAAAAGGAAAGGAATATTTATTGACTAAATCTGACTTTTAGAACTTGCTCCTATAGCTCCTAAAAGAACCAGGGGTGTGTGAATATCAGGCCTTAAAACTAGAAACACCTGGGAAAAGGTCTCTAACTTTGCTGGAGAAAAAACAGGCACAACATTCACATTCACAATACCTTGTAAAATTGGCTACAAATACCTTTTAAAATTCAGTAAACACTTGACCTCAACTGCTGGTATTTTTAATTTCTTTCTTTGGGATGCCTTGCCATCTCCCTACTCTCTTTTCTCTTTCCCCACTCTCTTCCCCGCTCTCTCTCTCTCCTTCTGAAAGATAAAATAAATGTACAATTTTATATCCTAATCTTGGTCTACAGAAATTCTTTTCTCATCCTGCATGGAATACCTACTGAGCTTTCTGCCCTAACACTTAATCTTTTTGATTCCATCTCTGGCATCTCTAAGAAGAATTATGTGCTTACATTCCCCATTGTAAATGAATGTTATTTAATTTAAAATTCTAAGGGCCTTTAGTCTAAGAAATTCTTTATGATTCTATCTGTCAGAAATTAATAGGCTATCACCACAGCAGTGAGGAAGGATTTTCATCGCAAGCATGGAGGCCTGACTATCCTTCATGCAGAAACTCCACATTTGGCAGTGAACAAGGTCACAGGTCCCAAGGGCCCACATCTCACAGACTCTGGATAGCCCTGCATTGTCCCAGCTTCCTGCCTACTGCTCACTTCCAAATTGAGCTCAGGTGCCTCAAAACACAAATGTAATTCAGGCTCTTCAAAGGAAGATCAGAATTCACCACACCTTGAAAGAAGAGAGCTCAAATGTGAGTTTCAACTTTATTTCTTAGCTTATTAGTAACGTAGGCAGTAAGGGAACTTGAGAAGGTTGATGTCTCACAGGAGACTGAAAGAAAGCAGTGCACACATGTGGAGGGAAGAAACTACCTCTGGGCACTAAACTTTGGAGGAATTTGTTCTGTAGTTCGTCATACAACACTTTGTATAATATAAGGAACACCAAATCCAACTCTAGTTCAAATGCATCATCTGTTATAGACCCTAGTCTTTTTCTCCTATGAACCTCACTTTACAATTAAGCTTTCACTCAAGTCTCAACAGGATTAAGTGTGCTGTGAACTGTGACACACCCCTCTGCACACGGTTTCAGGACATTAACTGGAGACTGAGATGCAGGTCTCCACCCACAACAAGCCTCTCAAGAATAAAAGTGTGTGTGTGTGACCTGCTCTATGCTCACAAAGCATCCCCTCTCCACAGAAGCTTTTCACATTGAAGCACCTCAGGCACCAAGTCCTGAAGGGCAGGATCACATCTTCCTCATCTCCGTGTAATTACAGTATACATTTACTCACGTTACTTTGTTCATAGTAAACAAACATATTTCTTGTACTGAAGGCAAGATGAGTATATTGATATATATACTCATACTGTATAATTTTATCACATACTGATGGTATATAATTTTTATCTATGCACTTGTCAAATCTTTTCAAAAGTTAATTTTCTAGTTTATAAGTCAGGGATAATACAACTCTATTTAAAGTGCACTGTTAGGGCAGCGCCTGTGGCTCAGTGAGTAGGGCGCCAGCCCCATATACCAACGGTAGAGGGTTTGAACCCGGTCCCGGCCAAACTGCAACAACAACAACAAAAAAAATAGCCAGGCATCGTGGTGGGCGCCTGTAGTCCCAGCTACTCAGGAGGCAAGAGAATCGCCTAAGCTAAAGAGCTAGAGGTTGCTCTGACCTGTGACGCCACAGCACTCTACCAAGGGTAACAAAGTGAGACTCTGTCTCTAAAAAAATAAAAAATAAAAAAATAAAGTGCACTATTATCCAAGGACAAAGGCATCTCAGAAACTCACTATGATTACCTTAACAGGTTAATTTAAAAACAACATATAGAAGGTAAACCAATTACAAACACTTCCAGAGAAGAGTGGCTGTGCGGAATCTCCCCCAGCAAAGGCAGCAGGCCGTACCTTGGAGCCTTTCAGCCCGCCCAGTTGGTCCTTGTCATTTAGTCCCCACACAAACACTTTGGTTCTTATGGTAGCTGTCGATTCCAGCCCTGCAGCCTTCTTTCTGATAAGGCTAGCCAAAGGAAAAACAAAGACAAAAATAGAAATTTTTCAGCATAAAACATTTTATAAAAGAAACACAATCTCAAATACTCTTAAGTTTGCTGGGCACTTAAAACCTCAAGTATGCACAACCTCAAATACTCTGTTTGCTGGGCACTTAAAACCTCAGGTTAAGTGTTCCACAGAGGCAAGTCAATGTTCCTAAACCCAAGAATCTGGCTATTTTTTCCCCCAGAGAAAGAATAAAGGATGTGGCCGTATGACCTTGGAGGTACTCTAGGATACACACGTCCTGCTGGAACACCTGGCTACTGGCAGCTCAGCTGGAGGTCCTCAGCCCTGCTCTTCCCCAGAGGCCAGCTCCTGCCACATTGCTCAGTCCAACTCCTGACCTGCCCCTGTCAGGCTAGAGTCAAATCAGTAGCAGCCACAGCGCTCTAATTCTTAAACTGGAAGAAACCAGAAAGGAAAGCAAAGGACAGGGCTAGATTTTTTTGGTTGGTAGTTTGATGCCAGCTGCTAAAGTTGCTTCTTTGTGTTCGGGTGAGGTTTTAGTTTTTGTTTGATTTGTTCAATTTTTATAAGCTAAAGTAGACAACAGACGTCTCTAAAGACTCCGTCCTTGATACGTACGATTTTTTAACCCATTGTATATTACCAAATATTTGCTTTAAGGGATCAAAATTTT
Source organism: Nycticebus coucang (assembly GCF_027406575.1). Taxonomy (NCBI): domain Eukaryota; kingdom Metazoa; phylum Chordata; class Mammalia; order Primates; family Lorisidae; genus Nycticebus; species Nycticebus coucang. The sequence goes on from NC_069781.1 coordinate 143,987,825, forward strand.
ATGGGGCAGGAGTGAATGTAAGAAAACTCTTTATTAGGAGAACAAGCTATGTACAAGGTATTGAAATATCTTGTAACATATCTTTAGTCAATAATACATATGGGAAACTAGAGTGATCATAGATAACTAATGGCTGGCACCATGTAAGTATCAACCAGTCAGAGTGAGGCCAGCTACAGGTAGTCCACACGGACACAGCCCTGTTGGGTGCCAGCCCTAGGGGAGAAATCATGAACTACTGATTCATCCTGAAGTTCTTAACTAATAATGATATGCAGGAAAAAACATCACATTCAAGTGTCCAGATTTTCTTTTGTCAATATATTTAATTTTATAAAAATCTGATCAATGAGTAAAGCTAAAACAATTTTGGTTATTTTACATACACAGCATGTATATTAAGTCTGTCTGCCCGATTCGTGTTAGTAGGTACTGGATAAGAAAATGCTAACATATAATCCTTTCTCTTAAAAATACCAATGATTTCCTTATTTAAGCAAAATGGGTATTTTCTTTATTTAATTAAAGTAATGTATGCAGATACAATCAGTTTGAATTACAACATGCAGCATAACATATATTCTAGATAAGGTAATGTGCATGTTATGGTGGAACCTCTGTAAAGTTGACCTCCCAAGGGAATGGAACAAACTGGTCAACATGTGGAGTTGGCCGACACAAGGAACCAAGTACACTGTGCTGATGCACAAGTGCTGCATGTCTGGTCTAAGAAGATTAGGTTGGCACCAATGTAAGGCAGCAAATAGCAAAGCACTTAAAGCAAAGGGCATTTCAGTCAACAGAGTTCAGCCAGTACTGCAACTTCCCTCCTCTCCCATCCCTGTATGGATAGCCACACCAGCCATCCACAGTGCCTTGGGAATCCAGCAACTATCATTTTATTTTGTATACCCTTTGACTTGGCAATTTTATGTCCACCAATTTATCTAGAAATGTATATGAGGACAGTAGTGGTCTGCAATGTTTGCTGCTGGGATGGTAAACGGGCCTAGAACAACCGCACACATTCAAGTCCTGACACCAGTCGAGAATAAACGAACGAACAGGTAGAGGTACAGCAGGCAGCACTATTCTCTGCATGTGCTGCTCCCACCAGAAGCACCTGCCTTCCCACTCTGCTGCCCTGTGTGACCTGGGGCCCTGCCCACTCTGCTGTGGGCCCTGCCCACTCTACTGTCCTATATGACCAGGGGCCCTGCCTACTCCATCCTGTGTGACCTGGGGACCTGTCCACTCTCCTTTCCTGTATGATCTGGGCCCTGACCACCCTACTGCCCACTCTGTGTGACTGGGGCACCTGCCCACTCTACTATCCTATATGACCTGGGGACCTGCCCACTCTGCTGTCCTATATGACCTGGGGACCTGCCCACTCTGCGGTCCTGTATGATCTGGGCCCTGCCCACTTTGCTGTCCTCTATCATCTGGGGAGTGTGCCTTGTCATCCCGACAGATGAATGTGCTACAACAGACTCTCTAAACTGCATCTCCTTCCTATCACTTACCATGGCCCTAATGTAACACATGTCTCATTTTATTCTGCAGATCTACCAGTATCACTGGCAGAAGACGGGGCCCAGCCCACCGTAGGTGCTCAATAGATAGTATACTGAATGAATAAACACAGTAATGGTCACCAGCACAGTGCTCATAAAAACAGAACTAAGTGTATATATGGGAACACAAGCATAAGACAAGACACTGCACTCAAAAATCACATACCAGAAGCCTATTTAAGGATATGGATATTCTGGACCTGGATAGTGATGGCTACACAACAGCGCCAATGTACTTAATGCCACTGAGCTGTACACTTAAAAATGGTTAAAATGGTCAATCATGTTATGGATATTTCATCATCTAAAAATAGATTTTGAAAAGTTAATACTAAAATACTTAGCAAAAAGTTATAAAATATCCCATATTATTTCTACAGGAAAATATACTCAGAGACAGAAGTAGAGGAAAGACACAAAGATACACACCACAACAGTAACATTGATATTTCAGGTTGAAAAATTTAACATTTTTACCTACCTCTTTTGTGTTTTCCTAAATATGTGTTTCTGTATTAAACATTTTCTTGGAAATAAAAGTTAAATTATAATTTTTGAAAACTCAACTAAAATTAACCAATCATTCTTGTGGATTATGATTTACCAATCATTCTTATTTCCCTTATGAGATATGCTGTAATTAAAGATTTATTTCTCAAAGTGAGAATTTTGGAGTGGGGCAGAAGGTAAGTGAACACCAATGGCAAGCAGCTCTCACCTCCCACCACTGCCTTTCTCGTCCTCTTCCTCCTCATTGTCTGAAGCCAGGAAAGGGACTGCAGCCAAGTCTTCCTCGTCCGCACGGATGCGTCCCAGCAGGATGAGGCCATGGATCTTACAGTCGATCCCTGAACTCCTACATTGCTTTATAGCAATTTCAATATACCTGTGATACTAGATGCAACAACAATGAGCTATAAATTGTTTAGAATCAAACACATTAAATACTTGAACTGGAGAGCAGGGCATTTGAGACAGGGAAATGTGGAAAGTTAGAGCTTCTTAATTTAAGTTCTAGAAATATGAACTCAGTCAAAGTCAATGCAGCTACATCTGAGTAAGGTTTGCCTTCAAATGCGTCTACCCTGAGACTTGCAACTCTGTTTTCTTATAAAATTAAATCAGTGACAGCCTTACTATAAAATTATCACTTCATAACAAGTTTAGCACTTGATGCCAACAGGTGTGACAAAAAAAGAAAGCAATTCTGGTATCACATGTCTGATCAGAAGAAACTAAAAGATCTTTAGTGAAAACAACAATGTGTGGATGCAAACAGCAACCTGAAACACTTGACAATAATATCTTTGCAACCAAGAGAGTAAGAACAAAATTCACTTCATTTCCTTTTTTTTTTTTTGAGACAGAGTCTCACTCAGTCACCCTGGATAGAGTGCTATGGTATCGTAGCTCACAGCAACCTCAAACTCTTGGGCTCAAGTGATCCCCTTGCCTCAGTCTCCCAAGTAGTCAGGACCACAAGCGCCCACCACCACACCAGCTGGTTTTTCTATTTTTAGTGGAGACAGGGTCTCGCTCTTGCTCAAGCTGGTCTCAAACTCCTGAGCTCAGGTGATCCACCTGCCTCAGCCTTGCAGAGTGCTGGGATTACAGATGTGAGCCACTGCACCCAGCCTATTTCACTTCCTTTCCAAGCTGATCTGATAGCAGCAAATTCAAGTTGTGTAAAATAAGTTAAATTAAAATGTCACATTAAAAAAAAATACAACCTGGGGCGGCGCCTGTGGCTCAGTCGGTAGGGTGCCGGCCCCATATGCCGAGGGTGGCGGGTTCAAACCCGGCCCCGGCCAAACTGCAACCAAAAATGGCCAGGCGTTGTGGCGGGCGCCTGTAGTCCCAGCTGCTCGGGAGGCTGAGGCAAGAGAATCACTTAAGCCCAGGAGTTGGAGGTTGCTGTGAGCTGTGTGAGGCCATGGCACTCTACCAAGGGCCATAAAGTGAGACTCTGTCTCTACAAAAAAAAAAAAAAAAAAAATACAACCTATTTTAATTAAGGGGGAAAAATCAGGTTCAATTCTTTTTTTTTGTAGAGACAGAGTCTCACTGTACCGCCCTCACAGCTCACAGCAACCTCTAACTCTTGGGCTTATGCGATTCTCTTGCCTCAGCCTCCCAAGCAGTTGGGACTACAGGCGCCCACCACAATGCCCGGCTATTTTTTTGTTGCAGTTTTTGGCCGGGGCTGAGCCTGAACCTGCCACCCTTGGCATATGGGGCCGGCGCCCTACTCACTGAGCCACAGGCGCTGCCTGGGTTCAATTGTTGTACAGAAATAGCCAAGTCACTTCCCTTATCCCTTGCAAAGTATCCGCAGGTAATACTACAACAGCTACTCACCTCTGTGCAGTCAGTCAGAAGGGGCACTGTGGTATCAGCAGGGTTAATATTGATTGTCTTTAGTTCAATTAGATTATTTAGAGAATTTCCACCTAAAAAAAAAGGTAAAGAGATCAAACAAAGGATTTCTATTATTTGACAGAAAACAACCTCTTTCTGAGTAAATTAATCCAATTACCTGATACTACAACCAAGGAAGGCATGTAGCTGCTGTCCGCCGGGTCTACTATCATCTTTAATCTATGAACAAGAACATCGGGGAAAATCTCCAAACGAATCCAATGCTTAAAAAAAATCAAAACAAAACCACATTTTCTGTTAGCAAAATTCAGCTATATTTTAGCTACCAGAATAGTATCACTTAAGCTTGAATCTTCATGAAATATTTAGAGAATAAAAATTTTCTCCTAACCCTACAGAAACAAGAATATTCTACCCCATGATATCTGCTCATTAGATGACAATCTCACTACAAGTCCCAGAAACAATGTATTTATAGATGTCTAACCCAGAAGGGCCCCTTTGCACCCATCAACGAGTAGACAGCAGAAGACACCAGAGAGGAGGTGGGGAAAAGCCCTACATCCTTGGCTTGGTGTCTGTAGCTCAGTGGTTAGGACCCCAACCACATATACTGGGACTGGCAGGTTCGAATCCAGCCCAGGCCTGCTAAAACAACAATGATAATTGCAACAAAAGTAACAGCCGGGAGTTGTGGCAAGTGCCTGTAGTCCCAGTTACTTGGGAGGCTGAGGCAAGAAAATAGCTTAAGCCCAAGAGTTTGAGGTTGCTGTGAGCTGTGACACCATAGCACTCTACTGAGGGTGACATAGTGAGACTTTGTCTCAAAAAAAAAAAAAAAAAAAAAACTCTATCAATTGGTCAGCTAGATAAAATCTATTACCCATATTGTCTAAAATCTCTGACAATAACAATCAGGCTCGGTGCAGGGCTCACTCTGGGAGACCAACGTGTGAGGATCACTTAAAGCTTAAGAGTTCAAAACCAGCCTAAGGAATACCAAGACCCTGTCTCTACAAAAAATAGAAAAATTAGGCAGGTGTGGTGGTACATGCCTGTAGTCTTAGCTACTGGGGAGGCTGAGGCAGATTGATCGCTTGAGCCCATCCAGGAATTGGAGGCTACAGTAAACTGTCGGAAGCCACTGTACTTTAGCCCAGGCAACAGAGCAAGACCCTGTCTCCAAAATCAATCAAACAAACAAAAGAACTAAATGGCGTACAATTCTGTAACTTTGAAATAACTTATAAACTAAAATATAAAATGAGTACTAACAAGTAAAACATTGTAGGTTTTTCAAAGTTAATTCTGAAGATCTAAAATGCAAAACCAGGTGAATAAAAAGTACTTCCAGACACCCCTACCATACATTACCTTTCCTTGTGACCCAGACGACTGCCAGCAGGGCTCGCTGCCATCAATCAGACGAGATGCCTGGTTCACCGAGGACGACACATTCAGGCTCTTCACCATGCGGGACCAGCTGTCCAACAGCATTCCAGGCTGATTGCTGTGACAACGCTTCAGCTGTTTTCCAGAACGGCCACAAAATACTGCTGACTGTCCTATTTCAAGTGTTCAAAAAGAGAGTTAAAACAGGGCACAAGCTTCATGATTCCAAAATCAAGAATTTGACAATGATGAGCTACTTCAAGAAAAAATTTCATGGGGGCAAGACATGATTGCAAGAGGGACTTTACCTAACAATTGCAATCAGTGTAACCTGGCTTATCGTACCCTCAATGAATCCCCAACAATAAAAAAAAAAAATTTCAAATTTAAAGGCTAGCGCTAATAAATGCCCAAAATGGCATTAAAAATCTAATTGAGATACTTTACAACAATTTATGAGATGAAGTCTATATAATGCTATGATATATTCCACTAAAATCTCTCAGGTAATAGCAGATTAATATATTCCCAAACCACAAGAATATGAATAAATTCTGGGAAAAGTTCAATAACAGTGCTCACAGAAAATGTTCTTATTAGAAATCCTTCTATAAATATAGACCACAGTGGCTCACACCTGTAATCCTAGGAAGTTTGGGAGGCTAAGAAGGGAGGATCACTTAAGGCCAGGAGTTTGAGACCAGCCTAAACGAGAGCAAGACCCAGTCTCTACTAAAAATAACAAAATTAGCCAGGCATGGTGGCTGGTGCTTATAGTCCCAACTATTTGGGAGGCTGAAGAAGGAGGACTGCTTGCCTAAGAATTTGAGGTTGCTGTGAGCTATGGTGATGCCACTGTACTCTAGCCCAGTCAATAGAGGGAAGATTCTGTCTCAGCAAACAAACAAACAAATAAACTTTTATGAATACAAAGCAAAACTTAAAATCAAAATTAAAAAATATATAATACAAAGCAAAAAACAAATTTGTAAAATGTTTCTACTTCCATTAATGGCAAATGTAGAAATTCAACTAGGCTCCCCATTTGAAGCTAAGAAGAACCAGACAAAAATATTGAAAAATGAATAAACCCTCCTGAAAAAATCAGAATTAATAAGATAGTAAGGAATTACAAGAAGGTTGGAGGTAAACAGAACTGAAGGCAAGAAATAAATTCTCACTTCTCTGGTCAATTGATTTTCAACAAGGGATACAAGACCATTCAATAAAAAGGAGCACCTTTTCAACAAACGGAACAGGGCAATCAGACATGCACATGTAAAAGAATACAGTTGGATCCTCAGATTGTACCATATTTTAAAAAGTTTCTCAAAGCGCATCAAAAAGCTAAATTTAACAGCTAAAACTATAAAACCCTTAGAAAGAAACACAGAGGCTAATATTCATCACCTTGGGTCTAGCAATGGTTATTTAAATTGACAATAAATTCAAAGGTAACACAGCACAGATAACAAAAGAAAAAAGTAGATAAAGGTAACACAGCACAGGTAAAAAAGAAAAAAGTAGATAAATTGGATTTCATTAAAATTAAAAATTTTCATGCATTACAGGACCCTATCAAGAGAATGAAACAATAGCTTACAGAATGGGATAAAATATGTGCAAGTTTCACCTAAGAAGAGTTTAATGTCCAGAATCTATAAAGAACTCATACAGTTCAGGGTGGCGCCTGTGACTCAAGGAGTAGGGCGCCAGTCCCATATGCCGGAGGTGGCGGGTTCAAACCCAGCCCTGGCCAATAACCACCAAAAAAAAAAAAAAAAAAGAACTCATACAGTTCAACATCAACAGATTTTAATGAGTGAAGGACTTAAAAGCACATGGAAAGAGGCTCAACATCACAAGCATCTTGGAAGTTCAGATCAAAGTCACAGGTACCACTTCTCAACCTACTAGGATAGCCATGTTAAAAAAGAAAAGGTTACAAGTGTTGGTGGGGATGGAGAAAAACTGGAACACTCATACACCACTGATGGGAATGTAAAATGGCACAAAATATTGAAAACATTTTTACATTACTTAAAAAGCTAGACAAAGAACTACCATATGACCCTGCAATTCCATTCCTAGGTATGTACACAACAGTTTTGAAAACAGGGGCTTAAAAGCTACCAGTGCTCATAGAAACACTATTCACTATGACCAAAAGGTAGAAACAACCCAAATGTCCATTAACAGATGCACGGGTAAATAAAACACAGTATATACAGATAATGGAAGGTTACCCCATTAAAAGGAATGAGGTTCTGAAACATTCTACAGCACAATGAACCTTCGAGACATTATGCTAAGTGAAATAAGACAGGCACTAAATGATAGATATTATTAATATTTGGCTCCATTTACATGAGGTACTTGGAGTGAATTCACGGAGACCAAAGAGTCAAGGTTGTCAGGAATGCCACAGGGACAAATGGGGAAGTCAAATTGCTTAATGGGCACAGAGTTTCTCTTTGGGGCAGTGGACAAGTTGTGGAAACAGAGAGTGGTGACTGTTGTGTGGCACTGTGCTTAATACCTCGAATTATAAACTCAGAGGCTAATTTTAAGTTATATACACAATATGCCAAAAGAAGTACATATGTTTTAAGAAGGGGGAAAAACTGTAGTAAGATTATAATTCTAAACACATTTGACTTCGGCAATTATAAGAGACATAAGATACAATATACAAGATAACAAGTGTTATCAGTATATACTGAGCATTACAATTTTAATAAGTTTTTCCTTTCTTAAAATGTGTATATGTAATTATCTAGTTATAATAGCCGTCTGTGTATTTTGTCATAATAAAATATATAAGAAAAGGCATACAAATAAAAACTCACTCTCCATCTAATCAGTTCCATACTCCATGCAGCTAAAACACTAATTCACTTCTTGAGATTCTTTCAATATTTTTTATTTATTTATTATTTTTTTTTTTTTGAGACCAAGTCTAAGTTTGTAGCCCTCAGTAGAGTGTCGTGGCATCACAGCTCACAGCAACCTCAAACTCTTGGGCTTAAGCAATTCTCTTGCCTCAGCCTCCAAAGTAGCTGGGACTATAGGCGCCCGCCACAGCACCCGGCTATTTTTAGAGATGAGGCCTCACTCCGGCTCAAGCTGGTCTCAAACCTGTGAGCTCAGGCAATCCACTAGCCTCGGCCTCCCAGTTTCTTAGTGTTTTTTAATGAAAATACAAGCAAACAAATCTAGTTATTCTCACTCCTCCCCACTTCTTAAAAGTGGGCCAGTCATCAGTGGGTAAGATCGTCTCTTATCTCACTGTGCTCACTCTCACGCTCACTGTACGCACAGAAGCCTTACAAGAGTAAACTTCCCTACGTTTGTGTCCACAGTAACTATCTTATTATCATGTCCAAAATGATAATATTTGGTGCAAGAGAGAATTTATTCTGTCATACCTGGTTCATTTATTCTGCCAAATGTATGCCTGGTGTTGTGTTTTCTGGTCTTGAAACACGTTTCACAAAAATCAAAGTCATCACAGTTTCTACATTTGAATCTGGATCCATTGATAGGAAACATTTGACAGCCATCACATCTGTTTTTAAAATAGCCGTTTAACAGATAAGAAAAAGATGAGATCATTTATTAAACTTAATTCAAAAGAAACCCATTCTTCCGCAAACAAATCTAGCAATGATAAAAATCAGAACTCACGTGACCCCAGGATGAACACTGGGCACCAGCTCCATCTCTGATAACAAGCCTGTCCAGTGAGACTGCTGGGGGAAGTCCACAATGATGTCTTTTCCATTAGCACTGAAAGCTAGGACAGAGTGGAAATCACCTGAATATCTTCTTTATCACCAATAAAAATCTAAACTGGAAATTAAAACTATACCTAGCCATGTGATATTATATTATAATTGTTTATGTTTTACATAGAGTACTAATCTTTTAGAGATAAGTACTGAGACACTTATGGATGAAATAACACATGATGTTAAGGCTGTGTAATGGGCACATGGTGGTTGATTCTATAGGTGGTCCCGAAGTCACGGGTGAGGTAACATTCCAGAGAATGTCTTTGTACGTAACTCAGATCTCTGAGGAATAGTATGTATATGGTAATAATAACAACAACAAGAATACTCTAGGGGTGCATATGTGATAATAATACCACATAATACTATAATAACAATAATATCCCTGCACTGTATTAACAAGTTACAGAAACTATTCTACTCTTTTAATTCAAACAGAACATAAAATTATAAAAAAGTTTAGATAAGAGACAGGAGAAATTTCAGAAAGGAATATTAAAGGTTAACACTCACCTAATGTTGCATCAATCTTAGGCTGATAGAAATGTTACACTTATTTTGATCTTCTAACCAAACCAATAATAAGTAACCTTTCCACTTCAGCAATTAATCCACTACCCTACCTAGTAATGACTCATGGTCTCACTGCAGCACTGCCTTTCACACGTTCCCTTATTCTCACTTTATCCTTATCATCATTCCCATACACCTGCAGCTGAAAGAAGCCCCAGGCTCTCCCAATGAATGACAACGTCTGTCCTTTCTCCAAATGCTTAACTGTTTCTATTGTGGTCTTCACTGTTCACGACCTTTCTCCTCCCTGCAGGGCCATCTGGATTTGCAGTGGACTTGTCACTCTGCAGGCACTGTCACCTGGTAATCACAGACTCAAAAATCAAATCAAGAAGCTACCATCAGAGGGATGGTATGCATCAATAGCCACAGAGCAGGGAGACCTGCTGTGGGCACAGAAACCCTGTGCCAACATGCTGTTACTCCATGTAGATGTTTACATGTGGGACAAACAAGTTCCCAGATTATTAATTTAATTATTTAGTTACAATTATCCTTAAGCGCCTGTTCACACATATGAATGTCATAAGCCAGGTCACCCTCAGCCCAGGGACTGCCTGTACTATACTCTTTTCTTCTGTATATGTTTAAAATTTTCCACCGTAAGAAACTTCATGTGTTCGATTTAAATTACAGTGTCAAAAATCCCATTTACTACATACTTTCAGCAGCTTAGCATATAAAAACCACACTCATAATGTTAAAACTTCTATTCTGTGACAAATGCCATGTGCCACTCAAAACATTAACCTAGAAACTAATTCTTGTCTCTAAACCTAAATTCTTGTTTTTAAATCTTTTTATGTTTATAAATTTACTAAGAATTCTTAAGCAAAGACAAATGTTACAATAAAGTGAAATATTAACTAGGCCATTTTTTTTTTTAGAGACAGACTCTGGGACAGCGCCTATGGCACAAAGGAGTAGGGCGCTGGTCCCATATACGCAGGTGGTGGGTTCAAACCCGGCCCCGGACAAAAACTGCCAAAAAAAAAAAAATAGAGAGAGACAGAGCCTCACTTTGTCCTCTCCATAGAGTGCCATAGCGTCACAGCTCACAGCAACCTCCAGCTCTTGGGCTTAGCTGATTCTCTTGCCTCAGACTTCTGAGTAGCTGGGACCACAGGCACCCTCCACAATACCTGGCTAGTTTTTGTTGCAGTTTGGCCAGGGCTGGGTTCAAACCTGCCACTCTCAGTATATGGGTTGGCGCCCTACCCACTGAGCCACAGGCGCCGCCCTAGGCCATGTATTCTGATGTTACCTGAGAAACTTTAACACCATCCTTATCAACTGGGGAAGCACTGTCAAATGTGACTGTTTTCTAAGCAATCTGATATAAAGAGCTTTCTACAGCACAGTCCATAAAAAAATAAATAAATAAATCATCTCTTTATAGTACCAAAAGAGTCTGAAAATAAGATCATGTGCATATTTGATTAATTCTCATGCGATTGTTAAAATGGACATAATATTCCTTTCAAAGTGAGCCAGGGGAATGGCTAGAAAGGTCAATAATATCACCATAAAACCTGAGATGGGCATGTCCACTTCCTAACTCCCATCACTAGTATATTGACATTTCTTAAATTCAGACCTAAATTTTTATATGGCATGAGAAAGAAAAGCAGTCTCTGATAGCTGCCTGTCCCTCAGACCAGACTAGTCTGTGACAGACAGATCAAGACAGAAACAAAACAAAACAGCTCCTTAGCCACCTATGATCCAGGTCATGTCTAATCCATACCACAAACACACATCCCCTTTCCTGGTGATATAAACAACTGTTTCCTGACCAATCATAACTTCAGTCTTGCTCCATTCTCTCTGCTTTATAATCTCTCTACATAAGATTTATTAAGACACTTCAGTTCTAAATCAACCCCTCCCAACCCATGCTTCCTTACACCCTGCCCAAAATACCCACCACGAGCCTCATTAGTCCTTACTCACATCTTCTGATGGAGACACCCTGTTCCCTAAGAACAGTATCTAAGCACATGTCCTCCCAAATTGCAATGGGTTAACAAATCTGACTTGGTTCACCTGCAGGTGTATCCTTTGTGGCCTTTGGATGGAAGGCACTGACAAGCCAAAGAATACTACATATCGTACGACCTTCTTCACACCCTTTTCTTGCCCATAAAGGAAAAAATTCACATTAGTTAATAAAAAGTTAACAAGTGGAATTTTGTTGCCTAGATAATATTACCTTTCACAACCCCCACGCTTTGATGCGTCACAGACCCCCATTTGTATTTTGGAGTGGTAACAGAGGCTTTGACCCGTACTTTATCACCAATCTTGATGTGAGAAGAAGAACTTGGTGGAGGATAGCCTAAAGACAACAAAAATAAATGCAATGTAATTAGCATTCATTTCTGGGAACTATGTCTGTAATTAAGAAAAAGCAGAAGAATGTAATAAAGAATGAGCACCTATCAATTCCACGTGAATGTACCTAACCCAGTAGGTGCCCCCTTTCTGCTGCCAGTCACACTGCACGTTGAGGTCGTGCAGTCCATCTCTATCCAGCTTGATGACTTTGCCCACGTCACCTTCACACACTTCTTCATAGGTTCGACAGCATCTAACCATCATTCCCACCTAAAATTAAAATGGAATTGAACATCCAGTCCAGTGACACAGATGAAACAAGCTACAAGCAGCATTATATTCTTAAGAAGGAATTCACATAAGCATCACTTTATGCTAAATGGAACTGTGGCTCTTCAGAAAACTGGTTGGCTCTATGTCTCAAGCAGGAAACAGACAACATGATCCTGGATCGCCTTGTGCCACAAAGCGAGGGAGCCACCAGAGATCACTGAATTCCTCAAAAGGACACTCCCACATCAAAAGGAATAACAGCTGACACACATCCAGGTCTAAGAGCCCACAAATTCATCATGATAATAAACACCAAAGCATCCTGGTCACTTTTATAAGCACCATAGCCCCAACGGATCATTTTGAAAATTAATAAAGCCTCCTTATGTTATAAAGAGTAATCAGGGTTGATAAAATAGTTTTCTTCACTGAAGAGAACTCCAGCTAAATTAGTGGTTCTCAACCTGTGGGTTGCGACCCCCAGGAAGGAACTGTATTAAAGGGCCGCGGCATGAGGAAGGTGGAGAACCATTGAGCTAAATTCAGAAACCACGACAAAGTTAGAAAATCACCATGGGGAAGTTTCTCATGATGGGTCTAGGACAGTGATTTACATCAGTGTGCCCAATTTTTAAAGATCATTAATTAGATTATTTTCAAAAGATGTGCAAAGCACAGGGTCAGTGTCCGTAGCTCAGTGGTTAGGGTGCCAGCCACATACACCAGGGCTGGTAGGTTAAAACTTGGCTTGGGCCTGCTAAACAAACAACAACAACAAAAAATAGTAAGCTAGGCATTGTGGCAGGTACCTGTAGTCCCGGTTACTGGAAGGCTGAGGCAAGAGAACAGCTTCAGCCCAAGAGTTTGAGGTTGCTGTGAGCTATGACATCACAGCATTCTACCAAGGGCAACAATGTGAGACTCCTGTCTCAAAAAAAAGTGCAAAGCACAGTAAGTATATTCTTTTTTTTTTTTTTTAACTATATGTTGATCAATATAATTTAACTGTGCCATAGAAGTTTAACTACCGGTTCAAATATGCCATGAGATAAAAAAAAGGTTGAGAAACGCCAGTCTAAGTGATGACACCAGTGGCTATTAGAGCTGCAAGGTGAATCATGAACTTGATTAGGACGGTGCAGGTTGACAAGACCAAACCCGTCTATGAAGCAGGAGGAAACTGCCACCTATAGCGGCTTCCTACTAAGATGTGGTCTGTGTAGGTCTCCCCTCTAGCGCTCTCTCTCCTACTTTACTGGAGAAATGGAGAGAGAAAAGCAGCCAACGCAAGGCAGCTACCCCCAAATCCAGAATGTAAGGCATTCAGAGAACAAAGTTGGGGCCACAAATAAATAGTATCACAAAGGGATGACAGTGGAGAAGAGAGCTGTTACAGACTGAATGTCTGTGTTCCCACCAAATTCATAGTGTTGAATGAAGCCCCAGTCCCTCTGTACTAGGAGACAGGGCCTCTACAGAAGTAATAAGGTTAAAATAGGTCATAAAGGCAGAGTCCTGATCCAATAGGATTAGTCTCTTTATAAGAAGAGACACCAGAGCACCCTGCTTGGCTGCAGCTACCCCTATCCCAGCCCCACCTCCATGTGAAGACACAGTAATAAGGTGGCCACCTACAAGCCAGGAAGAAAATCCCCACCAGAAACCAGCCCAACTGGGACCCTGACCCAGCCTCCAGAGCCGTAAGTGAACGTCTGTTGTTAAGCTACTGCCAGTCCAGATTATTTTGTCATAGCAGCCGGAGCTGATCTGAGAGAAGGGGGAGCCATGTAACTTCAGAGACACATTACCCAAACAAATAAGGTTTATGAGTTTGTTTGTATTTAAAACACTAACCATAAAAAAACTGGGAAAGATATATTAGACTTCAGAAACACATTACCCAAATATAAATAAGGTTTATGATTTTGTTTGTATTTAAAACACTAACCATAAAAACACTGGGAAAATCTAACTTTCAAGAAACTGGGAAAACCTGAGCAAGCACCAGATGTAAGATCATATTGGGTTATTTTACATAACTGAGATTCATTATTTAAAAATAAAATGCTTTCTCTATCAGGGACACATACTGACACATTTACATAAGATGATTTGGGGGCCCTCCTCTGAAAACAAATGAAGTCGAAGCAAAGAAAGGATTTAAGATGGATAAGACCACATAAAATATAACTAGATTTTAAAAGTTAGATGACATGAGAATGATATAAGAAAACAAGCAAAAAAACATACAAAAAGTGTCACCATGAAAGTAACAGAGAAAAGCCATTTCTGTGTCACACAGTCTCCCCCTCCCTCCCCGACCACCCACCCATCTTCTGCCCCTCTGTCCTTTGATCCCTCTAGATTGGGTGCCATCCTGCTAAGCTGTTCACATACCCTCACACCTCTTCAAGGTAGCCCCCACCAGCCCCAACAACACACCCCTCTCTCTGATCCCTTCCCTCCACTCTCTGCTTCTAACTTATCTCAGCTAACTGCCCAGGCCTGCCTTGGGCCACCAGCACACAGGCTCCCTGAGGATAAGCACCTCTGTCCACTCACGCCTGGCTTACTGGAGATAGTAGTGATTAAGGCTCCAGTCCAAGATGTTGACTCACCTGAACACTCTCTCTCACATACACAGCATAGTCATCGTTGCTCAGAAAATCAGATCGTGTTTTGTAGGTCCGGCTCTCTGTCACAACAGCACCAGTAGACTACAAAAGATGAATACAATATTTTTTTAAAAAAAGAGAAAACTAGATCAATCTACTTAAAAAAGAAGTCTGTGAAATCTATTAAAAAGTATGGGCTCAGCACCTGTAGCTCAAGTGGCTAAAGCACCAGCCACATACACCAGAGCAGGTGGGTTCCAATCCAGCCCGGCCCTGCCAAACAACAATGACAACTACAACCAAAAAATAGCCAGGCATTGTGGCAGGTGCCTGTAGTCCCAGCCACTTGGGAGGCTGAAGCAAGAGAATCACTTAAGCCCAGGAGTTGGAGGTTGCTTTGAGCTGTAACGCCACAGCACTCTACCCAGGGCGACAGCTTAAAGCTCTGTCCCAAAAACTATACATAATGAAATACTACATTATATTCCATACTTCAAAAATACTATATATTTCATACTATAAAAATCTTCATTTATAGAAGATTAGTATAGTAGCATGGGAGAAAGAAACAAATCTCAAAGCTGAAGTAACAGATTTTGGAGAAATTTCCAAATTAATCCTATAAAACAATTTACTCAGGTCAGAAATCAATCACACAGAACATGACATTTTAATCAATCACACAAAACATGACGTTTTAATAAAGTATCTTCTCTTTTTCTTTGAGAGACAAGAGTTTCACTCTGTAGCCCTGGGTAGTGTGCCATGGCGTCATGCTAGCTCACAGCAACCTCAAACCCCTGGGCTCAAGTGATCCTCCTGTCTCAGCCTCCCAAGTAGCTGGGGATACCAGCACCCACCACAACATCTGGCGAATTTTTCTATTTTTTGTAGAGACGGGTCTTGCTCTTGCTCAGGCTGATCTTGAACTACTGAAGTGATGCTCTCACTTCGGCCTCCCAAAGTGCTAGGCTTACAGGTATAAGCCATCACGCCCAGTCCAATAAAAAACATCTTCTAGTGACTACCCAACATCATCAGATGTTTGAGCAAGAGTCTGTTTTGAACCTAATAGTAATTTTGATATAGAAAACCCAATCATCACTTCAGTGTTGAAACAGACGGCTTTGTCCTGTGCCCAGCAGAGCTGCAGGTAAGTAGCTTAGGGACTCCAGGGACAGAGGAAGGGAGCACACAGGACAGTCATGACATAAGGCAGGAGCAGGTCAGGGGGCAGGCAAGTCATGGGAGGCACTGACCACAGGGTAGGCTGTGTCGTCCATATCCTCCACCTCCTCCTCATCTGAGTACTCCTCAGACGCTGTGTCTGCATCCGAGAGCTCCGTGACCTGGACGTCAGAGTGATCCAGCAGCCACCCGACCAAGGCTTCCACACCTAAGAGCAAGCACACATAGCACACCATGGGCCATGTGAGGACTCCCAGCCTGAAATTTGAACCCCACATCAACGAGCGCTGGCGAGGAAACACACTACCAGGCAGGCCCGACGCGTTCCCAGAGGTGCCCGTGAGCGACTTCAGTGCAAATTCGATGTTCCTCCGGGGAAAGCCCATTTCCATGAGCTGCCCCACAATTGGCAGAGCGGGAACAGGAGGCTGCTTGCGCCGCTTCACCCTGGTGGGGCGGACGTGCTGCACAGTCACAGGCGTGGTGGCCTCACTGGAGCTGCAGTCTTCAAACCCTGGGCTCAAAGGGTGAGTGGACTCCACAGCTAGACACTGGCACACTGCAAGGGCAGCAGCCTGCGTAGACAAGAGGATTCCAGAGGTCTGTGACACGCCTCAGTTAACGCACAGTCTACATGAGGAGCGGATGAACTGCAATGCAGAGGCATCAAAAGCCCAGATTTGCATGCATTATAAGTGAGTCAATAAAATGTTAGAAAATGACGAAGCCAGGTTTGACAGTTTAATAAAAAGGGAAGATTTGGTGATTAAATAACTTCCATGACTGTTTCAGAACACCAAGAGCCTAGTAAATTAGCCCAGTGTCAATATTCAATATGGAAAACTTCCCAACAGCCCAGAGCTTGACTGAAAGAGAGTGCAGGGAGGAAGGACATGCCCCCCTTGTCACAGCCAGGCACCTGCTCTTACCTCTGTAACACAGGCCAGAAACAACATGCGACTCTCACATACCACTAACTCAACCTCAGCTATTTAGGACTAAAACACCTGCTTTGGAGGTTTAAGATGGTGTTAAAAAATAAGAGAAATAAAGAATATTAGTCAGGAGACACATTGCAGTGAAACAGTGAACACCCACACCGCCACTGTGTGCAGCACACGCCCTGATCATAGCCCCACACCACTGTCTGATCTACTTGCAACCCCTGGTCCCCAACCCCAGCCACTCTCATGGTGCTAAAGACCTGCTATTCTGTTAAGCTGAGCATATGAGGAAGAAAGGAGGATGAAACCAAGGACACTGCTTAGGAAGTTAAGAAGCCTAGGGTTTTGTAGCAAAGTCTAAGTAAGACGAAGTGATGGGTTTCATCCCTAAAGTTTGTAACTCAGAATCAGATTGAGTGTTCTGGTTCTGGAAATAAGTAGTTAGGAAGTATTAGACTAATCCTCTGCTATTAATAATTATGAATCCTGGGCAAAATAGTTTTAAAAATTGCTTGAGGGTACTGGAGAACAGCTGAAGGAATCAGAACTGGAATGAGTGCAACATGGATGCAGGGAGACGTGCAGGTCACCACAGACAGCAGCAGTGTTCCTGGACTGCAGGTGCAGGCTGAGCTTTGGAGCTGCCCGAACAATTAAGAGAATAAGGGGAGTGACCCTGATGGAGAAAGCACAGAGGGAAAGGTCACAAACGTGTATACAGACTACCCTCAAATCTTTGGCTGATTCCAAAACACAGCATTGTGTGAATAGCCTGGCTCTTCCCAAGGGACTGGAGAAGGCCAGAGGGATCTCTGCAGCTGCCCAGGACTGGGCCATATTTGAGATTCAAGTCCACCTGAGTATGTGTCAGGAGAGAGGGTGTTGAAGCCTCCACTAAAACCCAAAATTGATTTTAAATTCCTTAGAATTAAGGACCTGGAACTAGAATGGACAGAAACAAAATAAACCATCATTAAAAAGCCTAGCGCCAAGTCTCCTCAGGACCGAGACCTGCCAGGCACTGACTGCCTGTGAAAGGAAACCCACACGCTCCAGTCAGAATCCAGACCCAATACGATGTAAGGTCCCAAACATCCAGAGTACAATAAAAAATTCCTAGGGCGGCACCTGTGACTCAAAGGAGTAGGTTGCCGGCCCCATATGCCAGAGGTGGCGGGTTCAAGCCAAGCCCTGGCCAAAACTGCAAAATATAAATAAATAAACAAATAAATAATTCCTGGATATGCGAAGAGCAAGGACCAACAGCTGACTGTTAGTCAGGAGGAAAGTGCTGAGACTGGCAGGGTGTGGCATCAGAAACAGCAAACAGGAATGCCAGAAGGAGGCTGAAAGTGTGAAGTGAAGGCAGACGTCAGGATGAGGAGAGCTGTCAGGAGAGGGATCAAACTCTAGAACGAGCACAAAGTGGAAACAGGAGAGCTGAACAATGTGAAGCATTTCTTGGATAAGCAAGACAGCAGAGCAGACCCAACAACGCAGAGCACCCTGACCTTTAAAATAGATCGCTACAAATTAACTAAGCTGATTAGTAAAGACAAAAAAAGATTTTGAAAACAATGGAAAGAAACTAGCAGTCTCACATGTGTAATGGTAGTCCCATAAAAGAAAAAAAGGATACCAAGAAAGGAAAAAAACAATAGTCAAAAGTTTCCACATTTCGGCTTGGTGCCTGTAGCTCAAGGGGCTAAGTTGCCAGCCACATACATCAGAGCTAGCGGGTTCAAATCCAGCCCGGGCCTGCCAAACAACGATAACTACAACCAAAAAATAGCCGGACATTGTAGTGGGTGCCTGTAGTCCCAACTACTTGGGAGGCTGTAGCAAGAGAATCGCTTAAGTCCAGGAGTTGGAAGTTCCTGTGAGCTATGATGCCACAGCACTTTACCTAGGGTGACAACTTCAAGCTCTGTCTCAAAAAAGAAAAAAAAAAAAGTTTTCAAATTCGATAGGAAAAGAGGAATCATGTCATGGATACAGATAACACAAGCAAATCCCAAAAAGGATGGAGGACAACACCATGCATACATAGGCGCATCTAAGCCAAGCTGCAGAAAACCAAAGAAAAATAGAAAATACTAAAAGTGGCCAGAGAAGAGACACAGGTGAACAAAGGTTAAGAATGATGGCCAACTTCCCATCATAACCAATGGACTCAAAACAACAGAAGGCCTTTGCCTCTCTTTGCAATGACAGCTCTACCTTCCGTTCTTAGTCTTAACAGGCAGCCTCCTCGCAGCTGGGCACAGGCTGGGCCCCGCCTGACACACTCTGAAACTGCTCAGCTTCTTCCTGCTCTTCCTACCAGGGAGACTGGAGACAGCCCCTGCAGCCCCTTTACATTGAACCTTCACCTCAGATTTCCAGGCCTAGCAGGGAGCTGGAGTTCGACACCAGTTCAGAAAAGGCATGGCCACCTCCTCCTTCCCTACCCCATGCCCCAGTTTCTTGCTGTCCCCCCCTCATCTTTACAGCTCACTCAAGGACTGAGGAAAGCCCTCCCATGGGCCCCAGACAGACACTGCCTCACTCTGGATCCTGGCTCCATAGGGCCTTAGTGTCTGAAGACGTCTAATAGGGTAATTTCTGCCTGCCAAACCAGGCGCTGAGGTTTTTGCTTTTGTCTTTCATAGCCTACCCAGAACTTGTTTGAATTATACAGCAAGAGGATTTTAAACATCTAGTCCTCTAAATGCCTGCCAATGGAATCTCTTGTTCTTCTCAGACCCCGACACTTTGCCTCCTCTGTGGGAACATCCAGCAGCCCAGAGTGTGTGCCCCACTGTGTGGGAGGGCAGAGGGCCCGGCAGCAACAGAGCACACCGGAAGCTGAGGAGTGAAGGACATACCAAGCAAGTGCCACAGTCCTCAGTCTAACGGTCTCTTCCAGTCCTAGAAAAGGACCCTCTGTGAATATGTGAGTGTTTAAGCCATGCTGCATCTAGTGAGTGTTTGCAAACAATTTACACAAATCCAAAACTTCAACCTTTCACTTTTTGATGCTTTGCTGACTGTGCCCAAACATAGCAAAGTCTAACAGTCATAACATTTATTTGGGAATGACCATTTAAAATTCAGAATATATCCTTAATAGAATATACATCTTTTAAAAATTCATTAACAACTGAGTACTCTGAAGTAGAAACTTGCCAGGTGTGAACAACTATACCTCCAGTTCCTGTTTATCGAATATGGCCTTCACAGGGGATGGCTGGGTGGCCGCAGCCAACAACTGCTGCAAGAGGATCATGGGGGGCTGAGGCCCTTCAGGGGACAGGTCCCCGGGGTCAGGGGATGCGACTGCTCCATCATCTAAACATAAAAACAAAATATGCGCAACATTCTATTTTCAACTGCAAACATCTCTATTATTAAACAGGACATATTGAGCATGTTAAGCTAGATAGATCTCTGCCTCATTATAGACAGATCACCAAATCTTCAAGACTC
Source organism: Nycticebus coucang (assembly GCF_027406575.1). Taxonomy (NCBI): domain Eukaryota; kingdom Metazoa; phylum Chordata; class Mammalia; order Primates; family Lorisidae; genus Nycticebus; species Nycticebus coucang. The sequence goes on from NC_069781.1 coordinate 144,008,365, forward strand.
AGATATCAAACAAACAAAATTAGACTTTAAACAATTTTCCACTACCTTTTTGGTCTCTGTCCTTCATTAATTCATCGGTCTCCTAGTCTCAGATTTCTGCCCTTGGTCCAATTCTCTCACACCATTCTTCCATGCTCACTGCTTCAGTAGCCCCTACAATGGACACCTCTCAAGTCTGCATTTCTGCTCTGGCTTTTCCCACTGAGCCTTACTCAAATCACATAATGCACTAATTCCATAGGGGTCATGTGGTCAGGGTAATGGTGTCTTGTCTATTTTAAGTGGGCTTTCCGTGAGGACTTTCAGGCTCCCTTTGCTACAGCACCAGGTATCCAGAGCCCCAGGCACCTTTCACACAATTCAGTCTATCTAGCAGTGGGAAATCTTTCTCTTAAAGGGTCAGACAGTGTACAGTTTAGGCTTATGGGCCATCAGGTCTGTGTGACAGGTACTGGACTCTGCCAACAAGGAGACGCCTGCCTTCCAAAAAACTTTATTTACAAAACCAGATGCCATGAGTTTGTTGGTCCTTACAAAAACAGGTGCCATGGTAGTTCCACAGCTCCACCTAGAGCACCACTCCCACCCCCCTGCCCCGTTCAGCCCAACACATAACCCTGAGTCAGCTCTGTTATCAGGGTCAGCGCACAACAGCCAACCCAATTCCCAGGCTCCAGTTTCCCAATCCCTTCAGGTACGAATTATCTTCAACATCCCTACCACCTCTAATAAGAATGAATAAGAATGAAATCACTTTCTCTCAAACTAGGCTAAAGGTTTAAAATTAATTTCACAGTATCCTCTCATCTTAAGATAAAGAAACAAACTCAAACTCTCCACATTCTGCTAGACTCATCTTTGCAAATGCACTACTCACTGTTCTGCCCTCAACCCAGAACATCAGCCCAAATGTGAAACATCAGCATCTCTGACTTTCCACTGGCTTCACACAAAGTTATCATCTGTGTAATACAACATCACAGCGCCCCCAGGAACATTCTCCACTTTTCTGCCTTCCCCTGGAAGGCACCAGCTCACTGACAGAGTAATTCTCCATGCCCCTGATCTCCCATTTCAAACACGCCTACACCTTAATAGCAGATCCGCCACGCCTCTAAACACCAGTCCACCCTTGTCACATGGCCCCCCCCACAGACTCCTCAGTTGTCCTTAATCCCACCCTGGTCTCCAAGGCACCCTGCACCAGGATATCACCTGCCTCTCCAGCTGTAGCCTTGGACTCACCAAGAGCCCTGAGCTCCAGGCAGAGGGGCTGCTCAGGACTCTCCCAAAGACTCACTGCTTTCATCTGTGCTCCTTCTGTCTCCTCCACCAATGCCAGACTGTCACCTGGCACCTGTACGCCATACCCTTCAAAGACTGCCTGTGCCAGCCTCAGCTGCCACTGTCCCCAGATGCCTTAGAACTAACGGGCCTCACAGCACACTGGTCCCATAGGACAGAGCCACCAGCATTCATTCTCTCCCCATTCCAAACCTAGAAAATAATCATCGTAACACATACACCATGTCTTTTAATATTAGATAATCAAAAAACAGTTTGTAGCTTTTTATTCTGTTAGAAGTGGTATGAGCTCATTCTAGAAAAAGGAATATAGAGAAGCATAAAGAAAATAAAATCAGCCCAAATTCCACCAAAGATTACTGTCACTACTTTGCTAAATAGATGAAGCCATGGCATGTCTGTAAACAGATAAACACAGCACTGTGCTTTTCTGTCTACACATCATTTTCATGTCTCCATGGCAATAAACATATGCAGTTGGCCCACCACATCCACAGATTCAATCAACCACAGATTAAAGATACTTGGCGTGAGGGTGCATAGCACACCTCCTGGGTGAAGGGCTCAACTACAACTTGACTTTACCTTAGAAATACAAAAATGTGACTTAATCATTTGTACCCTCATACTAATCTGCAATAAAAAATAAAAATAAAAAATGTTTTAAATTTACTGAATTTTTAAAAAAATTTGGAAAAAATTTAAAGTTTAAAAAGTACTGTAACAATATAATTCAAAAATACAGTTTTTAAAAAAAATACAGCATAACAACCATTTACATATCATTTACAATTTTACAGTACACAGGAGGATGTGCACAGTTATATGCAAACAACAGGCCGTTTTATAGAAGAGACCAGAGCGCCAGTTAGTTCTGGCATTCTCGGTGGGTCCGGGAACCAATCCCCATGAACATGGAAAAACAACTGTACACGGCCCATCATTTTGAATGGCGCTGTAGTTTTCCACTGCATGGATATCCTACAAATAATGGGCATTTAGCATCTTTAGTTTTTTTTTTTTTGTAGAGACAGAGTCTCACTTTATGGCCCTCGGTAGAGTGCCGTGGCCTCACACAGCTCACAGCAACCTCCAACTCCTGGGCTTAAGCGATTCTCTTGCCTCAGCCTCCCGAGTAGCTGGGACTACAGGCGCCCGCCACAATGCCCAGCTATTTTTTTGGTTGCAGTTTGGCCAGGGCTGGGTTTAAACCCGCCACCCTCAGTATATGGGGCCGGCGCCTTACTGACTGAGCCACAGGCGCCGCCCAACATTTTTAGTTTTTCAACACAAAATATATGCCATGATGACACTGTAAGTATGTTATCTTTACAGGCTTTTTTGTGTGGTAAATTCCCACAAGAGGACTTGCTAGGTCCAAGTGTATAAGTACAGATATTTATGCATCTTAAAATCTGATGTGTTTCCTCAAATGCCTATGAGACGGGTATGCCAACTTCAACTCCCACTCACGTGTTCACAGAGTGCCGCTTTATGTGCATAGGAGGAGCCACTGTCCAGGTTCTGATTTCTCTGATCTGGGGCAGGGTGGGATCTGCATTTCTAACACTTTCCTAAGTGCCGGCAATGCTGCTGGCCCACCGGCATGAGGATACTGTTTTCTCTCCTCACCCACCCAGTCTCGTCCGTCTTGTAAGACAACAATCACCAGTTGACCATGTATCTTTCTTGACATTTATAAGCCATCTAATGTGACCCTTTTATGAACTGCTTGTTCATGTCCTTTGACTACTTTCCCACTGGAGAATCTGCCTTTCTTACAAATCTATAAGAACTTTAGTAAAAAGATACCTGCATGAACAGTTCCCGCCTCCTGAATAGCTGGCTGAGATAAGATCTGCCTCAGTTTGTCCTGGTGGGAGAGCAGCGCACGGCCAGCTTTCAGGATGTACAGCTTCAGCTGCTGGGAGCGCAGTAGGTCCAGATCCACTTGTCCTGTGGAAGGAAGGCCCAGTGAAAGGGCATGCCTGCTCAGCTCCCCTCACCACAGTGGCCTCTGCAGTGAAGACAACAATCCAACCACACACAGACACTGTGCTTCTGAGTTAGTGTCCTCTGACCCCCAGGGTCTTCTTCCTTACCTGCTCTCCTGGTGCCTCCCTCAACAGGCTGGAATGAAGATTAAATGGTTTACCATGGTTAGAACCACATTAGCTGTTAATATAATCAACTGTTTCCCAAATTGCTAGAATTTCAGCCACATACAAGGTCACAAGCAAGATACTATCACCTTTTCTTGCAAGGCTCCTCTGAGAAAATTTTGTCAAATACACTAGTTCTTTAACTGAAGGAGCTCCCAGCCATTCCCCCACAGTCCTATCTAATCCAGTGATGTGCAGAGATGACACAGGCCAAAATGGAGGAGCAGCCAGCAGAGTCCAAGGGCCCGAACCACAGACCTGGTAGCAGCACTGAAACACAGGGTGTGGCTGGAGGCCAGGGGAGCCCATGTAGGACAGGGTGGGAGATCAGAACAGGTGCCACCTGGACACTGAGCTTGATCAACTGGCAGACAGCGTTCTTCACCATCATGGGACACAGTGGCTACTGGGGAAGGCTGGCTGAGTTTTGGACATGCTGCGATATACACACACTGGACCTCCAAGCAGAGATGTGAACTGGAGATTCAGAGTTGAAGGTGGTTACCATCATCAGTGCTGGAGCGCAAATCACAGATATGGGCAGGAAATAAGTGAGAAAACTCAGAAAGAGTGGTCAGAATGAGCCAAAAGTTACTGGTGACAACAACAAGGATTCCTGGGGTACAAAGAATAGGCAGAGAACTCTCTAAGACCATGAAAGGGTATGCAAGGAAAATCAGTAGGGTATTCTAGATGCAGAGGAAAAGTTTAAGTGTAAGTGGCCACAAGTTTAGCCCACCTTGCACATCACAAAGCAAAGCAGATCCTAATACAAAAGCCTCCTGTTCCTGGCAACTAAGAGGCCATGAGTAAAGATCCAAAAGGGTGACTGGGTCACACAGCCACGGGATGGAGGGTTAACAAGTAGGAATAGAATGCAGCACAGATTCCTCTTTGAAAATATGCTCAGATGAAGTGCTGAGTAAGAGGGGTTGGGCCAGTGGGCGGTCTGCAGATGTGGCTCCAAACAGTGTCGAAGGTTATCCCAAAAACACTTCCACCACACTCAAAGTTACAATCCCAACTGTAACTCAACAAACACTAAATCCACATGAAAGACTCCAGCAGTCACACAAACTCCCAAAGAACAAACACTGTCCAAACAACACCAGTGAAGACCGAAATCCCACACGCTGACCTGCAAAGTCTGGCTTCCGAGATTTCTTTATTTTGTGCTTTTCCAGTTTGCTCCCAGCGAGGTTCACCAGCTGAGCCCAGACGGACAGCATGGGCTCCGTGAAAGGCAGGTTATGCACACTGAATGCCATGGCAGGAAGCTGAGGACAGAGCACAGAAACCTTCACATGTGGCCAAGGAAATGAACAAATAAAACATTCGAAAAGCTATAACCATGCATCTTAATTCTGGAACACCACATATACCCAGTAAGTCTTTTTCTATAAGAGAATGATCATTTCAAAGGATGCCATTAAAGACAAGTTAGAGACTTATACATATAATAAATATTATCTGTATTGATTTTTCTTCACCAATTTGTCAACAATAATCACATCAGGGTGATGGTTATTATCTTCTTAGGTATTTTCTATACACATCCAATTTTCCACAACATATAATCCTGCAATAATCAAAACAGTCCTTTATTAAATCCTGTAAACAGCTCACTTCCCTATGCACCCTGATTCACAGGTTTAAGGTAATGGCAGTTACCTACCATACAGGCCATGTCACTCAACACAAGCAAGGTTGCGAACACTGCTCTGTGGGCCCTGTGAGGCAGGCTCTGCTTATCACAGAGGCACAAACTAACACAGATAAAATGGAAGTGGTTTTCCTGAAGTCACAGTTTCCTAGAGGGCAGACACCAAGTTTGAGAACCAAGTGCTCCAAGTTTTAATTTCAGAACCCAGTTCTAATCCAAATCTACTTCCTTGTTATGCAGAACAGCACAAGTTCACCTACTGGTTTCAGCTGATTCAATGGGCACACACGGCGCATCCGCATGTCTGAGAACTGCACCGTGATTCTGCCTTTTGGAGTAATACGGGTCACAGTCCCTTCTCCAAATTCATCGTGAGTGACTTGGCCCCCGAGGCGCAGGCGACCGTCGATCCCCCCAATCACAGCCAGAACCGCCATGAGGCCCCCCACCTCTGGATTCTCAGAGTCGGGGAAGTAGTCCTCCAGCAGAACCTAGTGTAGACAGCAGATGGCAAGCTGGACAAGGGAGTCCACACACTGCCCAGCCCTCATCAATCTAGGGAGAAAAGTAGAACCCACCCCCTCTGACAGCTTTCCCGAGTAGCTATGCGTGACCAGGCAGAGCTGGGAGTTGATGTACTTATTGATGAGCCCATTCCACTGGGGCAGGGAGTGCAGCGTGCGGAGCAGTGCCACCACCTCCTCCGCCAGAGTGCTGCTATGAGTGGCCGTCAGCGAGGCCTGCGGGCGGGCCCTGCGCCTCCTCAGCATGGATTCTGAGGAAGAAACACAGAGAAGCTGCACTGTGCACTGCTCTCCAACCACTGCACAGGCAGGGGAGAGAGCCACCCACCTCTGAGCAAGGGCACGTCGGAAGAACAGGTACTGAGCAGACTTCCCAAGAAGCCAAACAGCTTCTCCACAAGGCACTTCATGTCCCCTGCCCTCTCTGTCTTGTCCCATGATGGGAGGACTGCTTGTAGTAAGTGCACAGCCAAGATCTGATAAGACAATCCACAATGACAAGCATTAAAAATAACTTATCTGATAGATTAAGAAATTACAGATTGCTATTTGCTCTTTTTTTGTTTCTATAATGCAATTAATCATGTGAAAAATTTTTTTCTTTCAAGAGAAGGTCTCTGAGTACAGTGACATCATCACTGAAAATTTTGACATACAATATTTTATAGCCAGATTATACCTAAGGTGATTAATGGTCAGGATTATCAGAGGTTAAAAGACATTGCAAACAAAAGATATGTCTGCTCAACTCAAAAGAGAATTCCTTTTCATTTAATGCTTCTTAAAACAGTAGATGAGTGAAGATGTGAAGCAGATGAGAGCAGATGCAGAATTTATCACTTAACAAAAAAGCAAGTACACTAAAGCTTGGCAATGTACCCAACTCCAAGTGACTAGGCACCTCCCTCCTTGCCTCTAGAATCTACCCTGCATCCCTTCTAATTCTTCTCTGCATGTATCACTGAATGAAGGCCCCTGCCTTGGCGGCCTGGGAGCCACAGCAGGCTGGGGTCTGCCATGCTCAGCAGGCTGGGATGGGCCCACAGCACATTACCTGCCTCTGCAATGAGGCGGCGGTGAAAGGCGCATGCCCTTCCATGACCTTCATGAGCAGTGTGATCCACTGCGGGGAGCTGAGGGCACCGCACACCTGAGGTGTGAGTGCGATGCTCCTCACAAACCCGAGTGTGCACCAGCTACGGTGCTGTTCTCGATACACCAGCCTATTTGGAGGAGCTGTGGGAAGAAAACAAACACACTTAGCAACAAATCCCTGAAAGCACATCATTAGTGCAACCCTCCAGGGCAAAGAGGGACCCTTCTCCAGTCCCTCTCCCCCCCCCACACAATCAGGCCCATTTCCCCCACCCTCCTCCAGCTTGCCAGGGTTACAGAGACACCCACCTTCTTTCAGCCCGGGACACTCTCCCTGACATTTAGTCAGACACCTCCTCTGACACCTGCTCACACTCACTCACACCCTCGTGCATGCTCACACTCAAACCATTCACACACCACAGTGCAATGTCCCTGCCCCTGACTTGGCCCACATGCAGCTCTCCACCCACTCCCACACACCTAGTCATGATGACACCCCTAAACATGCACCTCATGCTGCCCATAGACTCCCACCATGCTGCATCAGTCACTGACACAGTCTCCCACGCATGTTCATCCACACACAATGCATACTGACACACACATCATACTCATTCTAACACACAGTGCACAAGTATTCTGAAATACACTCACATACATTTACACCCACGCTTATGTTTGCTCACAGTCACACACACTCACCCTACTTGCTCAACTCACACTCCCTCACTTACATTCACATTCACACACAAACACTTTATGCATTGAATTCCACCCCAGAACCATTCCTGGAACCTCAGAATCTGATCTTATTTGTAAACATGTTTCTTACAGGTATGATTAAGGTTAAAAATTCAGATGACGGGCGGCGCCTGTGGCTCAACGGAGTAAGGCACCAGCCCCATATGCCGGAGGTGGCCGGTTCATACCCAGCCCTGGCCAAAAACTGCAAAAATAAATAAATAAATAAATAAATTCAGATGATATATTGGATTAGAGTGAACCAATCCAGTGAAAAAGTCCTTATAAGAACCAGAAAGGACACACTGACACCTAGGGAGGTGGCTTTGTGAGGAAGAGGCAGAGCCCGGGTGATACAGCAACAAGCCAAGGAAGCCTAGAGCCAGGAGCTGGACAAGACAAGAAAGGTCATCACCGAGAGTCTGCGGAGGGAGCACGGCCCTGCCCACACCTGGATTTGGGACTTCTGATCTCCAGAACTCTAAGACAACAGATTTGTTACTTTGAGCCAATGTTATGGGCTGAATAGTAGCCCCTTCAAAATTTGTATGCTGAAGCCCTAACCCCTACAGTACCTCAGAACATAATATATTTGTAAATAGATTATTTACAAATAATACCACAAATAGTTTAGATGCGGCTAAATAGTGTCCATATAAAAAGGGGAAATTTGGACACATACACACAGAGAATGTCATATGAACACAAAGGTAGAAATTAGAGTGATGCTTGAACAAGGCAAGGATTACCAAAGATCACCAGCAACCCACCAGAAGTAGCGGAAGGGCTGGGGCACTCTCCCTCAGGGCTCTCAGTAGGAACCAGCCCAGCCCTTGGACTTCCAGCTCCCAAAGGTAGAACTTCTGCTGTCTGCGCCACCCAGTCCCTAGTACTTTGTTATGGCAGCCAGAGGAAACTCATACATACACTCACTCACACCCACAAACACACTTGTCCCTCTCCACATTCACACTCACAGACACACATTCTCTCTCTCACACAGACACACACATACTCATTCATGCACTCACACACAAAGACACTTGCCCCCACACACATTCACACTCACAGGAACTCAGACACTCATTCAGATACACACAGACACACACACACATTCTCTCTCACACACAGACACAGACATACACACACACTCATAGATACAACACAGACCCACACACTCTCTCATACACACATATTCACTCAGACACACACACCCACAAAACCCTGGCCAATCCGCAGCCCCTGCACTGACTCCCGGGCCTACAGCCACTCATTTCATACGTGTCTTGTCCGTCGTTCCACTCTCCACTAACATGCGCAGCAGGCCACACAGAGTCTTGGTGGCTTCGCTCTGCATGACCTCAGCATGCACCCCAGCAGAGAGGCAGAGGGTCTGTAGCAAGTTAACAGTGCTGGTGAGCATCACTGCAGTGGGGTGAATGTTGCTTTCAATTTGTTCAGCTTCTGAAAAAAATAATCAAAATAAGAAAATACATTCCCAAATAAAATCAAATGATGCCCATGTACATAATTTAAAGGATTCAATATCACATTTCCTCCTTTTGCTGACACAGTAAAATTAAGACAAAGGTACTGAGATACATCAAATGCCCACCATGATCATTTCTGTTCCCATATTCCTCAAAGAAAATGAGCCTTTAATTTTTTTAAAAGAGCATCAGCACATGTATACACATAACTCAGAAACACTGAAACGATTCTAAGGTTTCACTTCTTTAGAAAGACTACTTATTAAACGTCAAAAGCAAGTTTCCAATGAGCTGGCCAGGACCTGCATAGTGCAGGGAGATGAGATATTCACATGTACAGCCTGGCCAGCTCTGAAACAAGGTGAAGGTGTGTGACCGCAGAAGCCACCTTTGCAGACATGGCCATCCCTGCCCAGACTCTGACATCCCTGTGGGGAAAAGCCCTCCCAGCAGGTGGCCAGGCCTGCCTCCACCTATCAAGGTGGGCAGAGAAAGAGTTGGCTCCTACTCTGGAGCAGCAGGCTGCAGGTGAGACGCAGCAGCAAAACAACTGGCACCCACTACCAGGGTATGGGGACTCGGCACGCATCACCTCTAACAGCCCCGCACAGCAGGTATCACTTCTGTTCACATCTGAACGGACTGTACCCAGAGTGGTGATATCAGAGTGAGTGCTGACACTGCACTGTGGGGCACAGACTCTCACCCCCACAGCACCTGCTCTCCACTGAGCACACCGCAAAGGTCTTCTCTGCACCTCACCCCAGCAGTGGACAGTGAGGGCCTCTTGGATGGTTTCACCAAGACCAGCCATTTGAAGCTTCCTTCCCACATCCATCCCAAAGTCTTTCTGACACAGCTAAAACATGTCATGAAGGATCTAACTTCCTAGGTCTACCCCCAAGTCCTCACCTCTGATTTCATAGAAACAGTAAAATACTAACTTGCTTCACTCTGTAGTCAGGGACTACAGAGGAGAGGCAGAGGCAGCAGGCAGGTGGACCATGCTCTGCTGGGGACCGTAGCTATGGAAGGAGGCAGAGGGACTGCAGGGCATTGCCCACTCTGCAGAGCCCCGGCTCACTTCCTCGAACTCAGGCTCAGCAGCAAGCACACACCGCCAGCAGAGGTGAGGCTGCACCTGGCCTGCCATCACACTCTCAGAGGGGTGAAAGCACAAATGGAGGGAAAGTGCGGGCAGTTGTTCCAGCTGGGTCGCTAGTCCCAAAGTCTCTTTGTGCACTGGCATCAGAGTCACCTGCAGAGTCAGAGGCTAGTACGGCCTACAGATGACCTCAGATACACTATTTAACTTCCCACATGAAAATGATAGCCAGCCAGCACCTGGACAATTTGTTAGGCTGCCCTGGACTTGATGCCTCCAAGAACCACCCACCAGAGTCGTCCTCTGTGTCTGAGTCCTCCGCCAAGGGCTGTGTAGAGGCCGGCAGCTCTGCCAGCTTGAGGTCGTACTTCCCTTCTTTCCCCATCCGGTAGGAGTTGGTGCTGCCTGTGTCCCACTGGACCCTTATCCACCCGTCTTCTCCTAGCTCACCAATCACTCGGCCTAGGCCTGGAGGAGGTCCATCCTGAGAAAGTCAAAATAACGATCCATTAAGAGGGCATGTGTACTTCCCCAGTCCCTTCACACCAGTTGTGCCACCCAGGTGGCTCCATAAGGGGGTCCACCACTGCACACACATTCATGTTAACAGACTCCCCAAACCTACCTGCAAAATGACAACTCAGATCACTGTAAATTAAATGCTATGAAACAACATGCTCATATCCTTCAGCAAAGAAACAATCATCTCAGTGAGGATCCTCTCTGGGCAAAGGTGGGCCTCCCCAGCGTGGTCCTAGCAGCTTGCTCTGGCCCTTCAAGCCCCCATAGGGCTACAACAGCCTAAGTACCCTTACACTCCTACTTCTGTTTGACCCCTGGGCCCTATACTGGAAGCTCCATCTGTCCTTTCTATAGGAGAAGGCAGTTTATAGGATGCTGGTCACTGACTACACTTTCATTTCTAAGATAACTGGAACAAAGTCTGTGCTGAACAGTATGATTAAGAAACCCCAGACAGAGCTATGGGAAGGTGAATGCTGTCCTCAATCAGCAAGGACTGTGGTAAGCAACCTCCCCATAGGAGCACCTGACACAGATTTGGAAGCAGGAGCCAGGAGGGAAAACGAGAGGTGGCCACCCACCCAGCTGGTACACCAGAATTGCTGGGTTTAGGCACTCAAGGCGCATGGCCAACAGCTCACAGGGGCAGGGGCACAGGGAGCATTCACAGTCGTATCATTCAGCATGTTCACTCTCTTGTTTGAACTGCACATCAAATTGAGCCTCACACCAATGAGTTTTCTGAAAATAGCTGCGACTTTTTGCAGACTTGCCCCTGCTGGAGATGCCCTCACAGCAGACTGCCATTACTCTGTCGGTTTTGACTCTTCAGTTGCTCAGAAATCAACACCTACGTTATCCATGGATGGCACATGTCCTTAGCTCCACCGCCCACACCACAGCAACCAGGATGCGACTAGCACATTCGAATCAAGTCTCTGAGTACCTGATCGCCCCATTTCCAGTCCACACCTCTCATGACCCTGGTCCCAATCTTCATCATAGCAGCCAGTTCTGGCCCTGAGACAGGGAGCTGCGCAGGAGCCGTTTCCTTCCTCGTCTCCTCCAAGACTGTGGCAGAGGCTCCTTGTGCAGAAGCGTTCATATCTTCCTCAATACTATCACAGCTGGGACCTGTTGGCACAGTCACAACGTCAGCTGAACAGGTGGGCATCTGCAAAATTCTCTATTGCACACATGAACAAAATCAGCCCAGTGTTAACGAAGTAATTGTAATTGTAAATCCATAGTATATCTTTCATGAATTAGTATAATAAGCACTGTGAAAATTTTATTGATTGTATCTAGGACACAGAGAAGGTAAAGGGAAAGAAAAAATATATAAATATGCTCAAAAATGCTCAGAAAAGGTATTGGCTCTACTTCTAGGGATTAGTCCCTCTGAAAGACAAAATGATTAAGTTAGCAAGACACCATATTTTTAATAATAGAAAAATAAAGATAACCAACCCTAAATGTCTAATAATAGAAATTAACAAACTTTAATTATGGTTCTGTGCACAAAAGAGCTGACAGCCAGTCTGAGACGTGCCCTCCAGCAGGCCAGCCATCTGGGAACTGGATTTCAGGAGGGCTCTCTGCTCCCTAGGTGATAAGAGTGGCTCACTGGGCCTCATCTGTCTGTACACACAGCGAGGTCTGTGCTGAAACCTGCCTTCCCCTGGGGTCTGGCACATGGTACTTGCCAGGCAGAGGGGTGTCTGTGCAACCAACCCTAATCAGCTTCTCTGGTAGGAGTTGCTGCAGCTTGGTGCTGGGGGATTAGTGTGTCCTTGAAACTCCTCTGGGAGAAAGATCTGGAAGCCTGTGCCTGGCTTGCCCAGACTTGGCCCATGTGCCTTTTTCCTTTGATGATTTTGCTGTCTCCATTTGCTGTTATCAATCACAGACTTGAGCACAACCACACGCTGAGTTTATAGAGTCCTCCTGGCAAATCATGGATCCTGGGAGTGATCCTAGATAGCCCTGACAAGACTGGGCAACAGGGCTCTCTAGATGGTCCTAACACAGACAGGGCAGTGGGGCTCTCTAGACGGTCCTAACACAGGTAGGGCAGCAGGCTCTCTAGACCAGTGGTTCTCAACCTTCCTAATGCCATGACCCTTTAATATAGTTCCTCATGTTGTGGTGACCCCCAAGCATACAATTATTTTCATTGCTACTTCATAACCGTAATTTTGCTACTGTTATGAATCTTAATGTAAATATCTGATATGCAGGATGGGTTAGGTTTTAGGGGTCGCAACCCACATGTTGAGAACCACTGCTCTAATGGTCCTGACACAGATAGGGCAGCAGGTTCTCTAGACAATCCTAGACACCAAGACCACAAGTTGTATAACTCCATTTACACGATATATCCACAGAGAGAGAAAACAGCCCTGTGGTGCTGGGACTGTAGGTTGGGAGAAATGGGGAATAAGTGCGAAATCAGGTGCATTTGAGGTGATGAAAATGTTCTAGAACAAGACAGTGGCAATAGCTCCACAAAATTATGAAAGTGCTTAGTACCAAGGAATTGTAAACTTTATTATTATTTTTTTAGAGACAAAGTCTTACTTCATTACCCTCAGTAGAGTGCCGTGGTATTAGCACTTGGTCACAGCAACCTCCAGCTCTTGGGTGTAGGCGATTCTCTTGCCTCAGCCTCCCGAGTAGCCGTGACTATAGGTGCCCGCCACAATGCCTATTTTTTTGTTGCAGTTTGGTCAGGACCAGGTTCTAACCCGCCACCCTTAGTATATGGGGCCGGCGCCCTACTCACTGAACCACAGGCACCACCCAATGAATTGTAAACGTTAAAATGGCACATTTTATGTCATTTATATTTTACCACAATCTTCAAAAACTTTTTTTAAGGAAAGAGAGAAAGAAGGCAAATCTTGGCATTTTCTTGAGGCCCTAAAGCCAGTGCCGACCTACCAATCAGTCGCAGTGCTGTCTGCGTGAGGGCGAGGGTGCCAGAGTTGAGCAGGAGGTCGAGGTTGTTTGCCCCGTGCTGCAGCGTAAGCATGCTCAGCATCACCAGGAGGAAGCGTGCTTGTGGGATGGTCCCTAGGCTTGGTCCTGACGGGTTCTCGTTGGTGATGGTTTGCAGGGGAACAGGCTGGATACCTAATAAGCATTGGACCCACCTAAATTTCTTATGCATTGATACCAGAGTATAAATGCTACAGAAAGCACTGGAGATTACTTTGTGCTTTTATTTTTCAGGGAGTATCCATGAAAAATAGTAATAGTATCCATCACTATCCTGATGGAGTGTAGACGTCAGGTAGCTCTGTCATGCTTTGCAATTGTCTTACAACCCCCGCACATGGCTCTCTCCACCTGTCTATAAGACTTAATAGCCTTGGAGCCCTATTAATTTCAAATGCAACAGTTATGTTTCACTTTTCTTCCATAATACTAATCCTAGCACTTGTCTGTGAATGCTCAAAATATTCAGAAATAAATATTAATATAGGACACAGACACTCTGAGGTACATGGTATAAGTGATATACATAAAAATGTGAAGCTATAAAAGCTTTTTAATAAAGTACTTCGAGATTGTCTTCTAAAGTAAACAGAACACTAAAAGCAGTGCAGATTATCAAGCTAATGTACAAAGTTATTAAAGTCTTTCCCAACGTGAAAATGGCACTTGCAAATTTCCACAGCATATAACTAGGGCCAAGCTATGAAATAACGGTGACGTAATCACCGACACTACTACAACATCAATTTTATTAGTCTTTTATTCATCAGAGTTTTTTTTTAAACTCACCACGCTCTTTAAATTTGGCATTTGCATCCATCAAAACATTTCGAATATTCTGAATAGCCCACGCATATAGCTTGCCAAAAGTTACTTCCAGCAGCATCCGATTAAAAGGTGGAATCAAATCAACATCCTTTAAACAATCTGTAAGGGGTTCCCTTTCAAACAAAGATAAAAAATTTTACTTAGGACACCGGCAGACTTTTAATTGTAATAGAATAATGTTTTGTTGTCATAATTCCCTTAATTCAGAAAAAAATGTTATAAACTTTTACCCTATATCAATTCCCTCAGGAATAAGTCTTTGCCATCCACAAAACATAGCATACTGTACAGACGGAAGTAAGAAATTTTTGCTTGCCAGTTTTAAAATTGTATCTATCCCTTCCAGGCGAACCTCTGCTCTTTCCAACTGCAAAATATCAACACACACAGTTAAACGCTATACAAATACCCAATGAAGAGAAACATGATCTCATCATATTTTACCTGTTTTAGTAGGCACTTTCTCATTTTTTCCACATCCACTGGCTCTTCTTTAAGGGCAAATTCAGCAACTGTGCTGAGGAGTGCAGACTGAGGGTAAAGGCCCTGCACATTCTGTTTCAACCATCTGTATCGGTGGACACCTGTAACTGTACTCAATAGTGGCTGCCACTTATCCTAATGAAGGAAAAGAATTTCCACAATTAGCCTACTCTATTAATAGTAACTTGTGCTCTGAAACAGTACGCAAATATACATGTAAATAAATAATGCGACTAGGTTTAAATTGGTTAAAATATGTCAAATTTAGTAACTAATACATGGTTTAAAAACTATGCTATAGATATGACTGTAACTGAATTAATCTCTACAGAAATACACTTTCGTTTTTTTTTTTTTGTAGAGACAGAGTCTCACTTTATGGCCCTCGGTAGAGTGCCGTGGCCTCACACAGCTCACAGCAACCTCCAACTCCTGGGCTTAAGCGATTCTCTTGCCTCAGCCTCCCGAGTAGCTGGGACTACAGGCGCCTGCCACAACGCCCGGCTATTTTTTGGTTGCAGTTTGGCGGGGGCCGGGTTTGAACCCACCACTCTCGGTATATGGGGCCGGCGCCTTACCGACTGAGCCACAGGCGCCGCCCCACAAATATACTTTCAATCAAGCTGACTTGTCATACAAAGTTATGGTTCACATTGGGGACTAATAGAGTTTCCAGAACAAAGGATACATTCAGTGAACTGAATGGTGAATAAATAATGCTACAACATAGTGTTAAAAATGAAAAGAAAAACACTTCTCCAACTACTGCTCTGAACAAGGAACCATCAAACATCCCTAGGGCCTCCCTCCTACACCAACTACACTCACTGCCCTGGAGATGCTTAGGGACAAAGGTACAACACCCTTCCCCACTCATGGATTCCTTTGCTATGTTTCTAGTTGGCCAATCTCAGAATCACAGAAAATACTTCACCTTGGGTGATTTAATAGTAATGGGTCTTTTGTCCACATTTATTGGACTATGAGGCAAAATGCAAGCTTCTTCTACATCACTCTCTTCATTTCCAATTTTTTCTTCATCATCAGTAGATTCTGGCTTCTTAGGAACTATGTTTAAAAACATCATTCGTTATAAAAATTATTTACTTAATAAATTTTTTAATTAAGAAATACTTAAATTTGCAAGAAAGCTGAATATTTTATTCAAAGAAACATGTGAACAAACATTGCAAAATATAATGCTCAAACAAAAAAAGTAAGAGCTATCACCTATCTCAAGTGGTCTCACAGGACAGGCAATGACAGCACTTAGTCACCGTGTCAGCACAGGCGAGTGCTGTGAGGGAGCAGCCGGAGGAGGGCAGCCCAGGTGTCAGCAAGCTTTCCTACAAGTGCCAGACAGTGAACATCTGAGTCTCTGTGAGTCATTTAGTCCATTGCAAATAGTCGACCCTGCTACTGTAGCACTAAAAGTATGGCTGTAACCCAACGAACTTTATAGATGCTGCCACTTAAACTTCATGTAATATTTATGTGTCAAAAATATTACCCTTCTTTTTATTTTTTAAAACAATGTGAAACTACAAAAACCACTTAGCCCATAAGCAACACAAAGCAAACCACTGGTCACATCCGTCCCACAGACGCTGGCCTGTCACTAGCTAGATCCCTTTTGTTCTCTGTCAGTGCACAGAGGATTAAGCTGGTGCCTTCTCAGGGAAATTTCTACTGAATCTGCAATGTGATGTGTGGTATTTCTTCCCTACCTTTTTTTTAATACCTTTACAATTTTTTTCTAAATCTCTTCAGAATATAGTATGAAAAATTAGCACCATAGACCTGGGCAGTAATAGGCTAACACAACAGGCCTGGGCTGCTCAAGCCCTGCAGATTTCCAGGAAAGGCCTGTCCCTGCAGGACTGGTGCTTCTAGAAGCTGATTTCTGAACCACTGGAATATCCTGCCTTGCAAATGTTGTGGTATACCTGAAGTCTAGCACACCACATACCACTGGTCTGTCTAGGTTTATAATGTGACTTACAGGGATCACCTTGTTCTGGGCTTGGATGAGCCCCTCGGCTCAAGAGCTCTTCATGCATAATGTCGTACATGACTGCTAGGAAAGCTATGCACGTCCACTGCTTAGCTAAGGGACTCTACTGGGAAGAGACATTGCAAACTGAAGCCTAGTTTCTTCTGGACTTTCCACCTTGCTTCTGCTCATTTTAATATTTTTGGCAGGAGTAAGTTATAACTGAGTATAACTGCTCTTCTGTGTCCTGCCAGTGAAGTCCTTTTAGTGAATCATCAAGCCTGAGAGAGGGCTTGGGGACCCTGAACACAGCACCAGGAATACTAATTATAACACTTATACATCATAAGTTACTTAATTTTCACACATATTTGATCTCAGCCAAAGGGGTGAGAGGTAATGTTACTTAATTTCCAAAAAAAAAAAAAAATGAAAACTAGTTTCAAATATCACACAATAAATCTATAAACCCCAAACAAGGAACTTTCAAAGATGACACTGTGGGCTCAGAATCCATGAATATGAAGTGACTGGATGGGGGAAGGAGTCAGCCCTGTCATGCTGGGACAGGCCTGGCTGGCTCCCACGCCTGTGATTTGGCTGAGTTTCCTGGATGCCTAGGTTAAAGGTATCTCCGAAGTCAGCGCTGTGACTCCCTGATCCAGAGCACTTCTGGGATTCAGACAAGTTACTGTTGGTGAAAGGTTTGTTCGGGAACAATTTGGGATGGCTTCTAAAAACACATTAGTCTTTTCATAATTCCAAATGACCATCAAAAACTCCATGATTAATATTGTTTATAAGACTGTGAATAGTGGAAGTCATAAGAATATAAATCATTGTTTCTATAGTTTACTTATCACGAGTGACCATCTAAAGTATTCTATGCATTTTTACTCAAATTTGGATTACTTAAGGTAGAAAATTTTTTTCTGTACCCTTACACTGTTGCTTCCATGAAAACAAAAGTTAAGTCTTTAAGTTCCCTTTTATAGTAATTCTCTGTGTGTGATAATACTTAGTATTTCCAAACAAAAAATATTTCTTGGGCAGGCGAGGTGGCTAAAGCCTATAATCCTAGCGCTCTGGGAGGTCGAGGTGAGTGGATTAGTTGAGCTAAAAGTTCGAGACCAGCCTGAGCAAGAGCAAGACCTGTCCACTAAAAATAGAAAAACTAGCCAGGTTTCACGGTGGGTGCCTGCAAGTCCCAGCTAGTCAGGAGGCTGAGATAAGAGGATCATCTGAGCCCAAGAGATTGAGGTTGCAGTGAGCTATGATGATACCACGGCCTCTACCCAGGACAACAGAGTGAGAGACTATGTCTCCAAAAAGAAAAAAATTATTTACGTTGGGGCTGAACACAGCAGTTCACACCTATAATCCACATAACCTTGCTTCTGCTCATTTTAATATTTTTGGCAGGAGTAAGCTATAACTGAGTATGACTGCTCTTCTGTGTCCTACCAGTGAAGTCCTTTTAGTGAATCATCAAGCCTGAGGTGCTAATCTTAGTACTTTGGGAGGCTAAAGGGGGAAGATCACTTGATGCCAGGAATTGGAGACCACCCTGAGTAATAGCAAGTCCTGTCTCTACAAAACAATTTAAATACGTGGGTGAGGTGGCATATGCCTATAGTCTCAACTACTCAGGAGGCTGTGCAAGAAAGATCACTTGAGTCCAGGAGTTTGACGTTGTGGTAAGCCCAGAGTTATGATTATGCCTCTAGCCTGGACAATAGCTAAGGGAAGGGGAGGAGAGGAGAAGATGAGAGGAGGGGAAGGAAAGGAAGAGGAGGAAAGGGAAGGGGAGGGAAAGGAAAAGGAAAGGAAAGGGAAGGGAAGGAAAGGGAAGAAGGAAGGAAGGAAGGAAAGGGAAAAAGGGAAGGGAAGGGAGAAAGAAAAGAAAGGAAGGAAGGAGAGGGAGAAGGGAAGAGGAAGAGAGAGGAAGAGAGAGAAGGGAGAGAGAAGAAAGAGAGAGAGAAAGAGAAGAAAGAAAAGAAAGAAAGGCAAAATTAAATTTTAAGGCTCAGCACCTGTAGCTCAGCTGCTTGGGTGCTGGCCACATACACAGGGGCTGGCAGGTTTAAACCAGGCCTGGGCCTGCCAAACAACAAAGACAACTACAACAACAAAAAATAATTAGCCAGGCATTGTGGTGGGCGCCTATAGTCCCAGCTACTTGGGAGGCGGAGGCAAGAGAATTGCTTCAGCCCAAGAGTTTGAGGTTGCTGTGAGCTGTGAAGCCACAGCACTCTACCAAGGGCAACACAATGAGACTCTGTCTCAAAAAAAAAAAAAAAAAGATTAAGTTTAAATTCCCCATTACCGGGGGGAATTACCAGGACAACGAATTTTGAAAAAAATATGTCCTTTTCCCTAACAATTTAGTAAAGTTTACCTTTACCAGCATCAATTTACTAGTTCAAATCATAATAGGTTCAATTCCTAAGTTGCTTCATTATCTGATCTCAAAATGCACAATTTCTACATTTAATCATAAATACATGTAAAAATGATGGCAGTAGGTGGAAATGACACATGTAATGAACGGTAACAAAACTCCACTCAGAAATCACAGATCTAACAACACGGTCTAAGTACACACTTCAGCAATCATTTCCGTCCTTTTCCATACTTACCTCTCTTTTTCCTTCGTTCTCGAATTATCTTCTGAGCTATCCTCCTCCAACGGGGCAGAGAACTTAAGGGTCTAAACTTTGACATTATAGAGAGGTCATTGCAAACAGCAGGTCTCAGTTCATTGAAGAGGAATCGCAACCGTTCAATGACAGGAGCACAAACCTCCTTGTAAGAACGGCCTTGTTCTTGATGAGTCTGCAAGGTTATATAGAAAAAAGACAACTTTAACAACGAACATCTCAGAAACTGCATGGCACAAAAGAAGAAGAATTAAAATCTGTTCACCTTAATGAGTGAGCACTTTGCCTGGTACACAACTCTACACACATCCACCACCGACTTAGGCAGCGTCCTGTGCTTCACTTGCTCAATCCCCAGAGTACCAGCATGAACTAAGGACAACGCCACGTGACCTGTGAAGATGGGTGGGTGGGAAAGACGCGTGAGAAGACATGTCGGTCGCAGGATGCACAGCACAGCTCAGGCACATGGGCATCAAGCTACATACCTAAGTCCTCATGTTTTAAGAGACAACATAGCAGCAAGCGGCCAACCTCCTCCACAGGATGCTCCGGAGGAAATGTGATTGGCGTGGTCAAGTGGCACTGCCGACAGCACCTCTCGATCTGACACAGGAAGTCCTGCAAAAGAAATGACTAGAGGTGACTTCAGAGGCACCCAGTGAGTCCTGACGAATCCAGACGTGTCACAGCTTCTGATACGCTGGCAATCAGTAATGCTTCTATAACCTCCCTGGGAAGTAAGCAGAACCAGTCTCTCACCTCAAAGCCACCCCTCCCAACATGTGAAACAAAGTCTGTGCTATGTTAATCCAAGTGCATGTGGATATTCCCATGTCAAACTTCTCAGCCAGACAGAATACTCATGGGTGGGTGGGTGGGTGGGTGGGGGTTCCTAGTTCACCTTCACATTGTGGTCCTGGGTGTTATTGTCAGCGATGGCCTGCAGGAATGCCTGGGAATGGTCACCCAGTGCTCGTCTGTGGGAGCAAAGTCGAGATTTGCTGGCAGGTGTACCCCCAGGAGAGCTGCTGTGGTCCTCATCTTTCTCCTCATTATAGCTGTAGTGGATCTGGCTGGTCTGCAGGCCCCCAGAGAAGATGGATGATTGAAGCCACTCTAAAAATGCATAGGCAAATATTAAAGAGAAACTCGAGTGCACTACTCAGGAGTAAACATGGAAGAAAAGATGCTCGAGTAAATACTTGATTCAAAAGGTGGATGACCACGCCTCCCTGCCAGAGCCCATACCACCTTCTGTTCCTGCTACCCTGGAGCTCTCTAGTTGGACTCTCCTTGCCAATCTATGTGAAGCCTGTCTTCCCAAGGTATAGCATGTCTTCAGAAGGGCAGGCAGGCAGCAGGAAGGGCGGGCAGCAGGAAGGCCGGGCAGCATCAAGCATGCGCCCAAGGGCCCACTGAGCATGAGGCTATGCAGCACCAACGCTGTCCACACCCACCAGCCTGCCCCTGACACTCCTGCTGCTCCTAGCAGTGCCCTTCACACCCCCAAGGTTCTGCCAGAACACCCACACCTGATTCCAGGGTTGCTGCCATTGCAAAGCCTTTCCTCCCTGAAAACCATCATTTACAGCCATTTATGTATCTCCAGCTGCTTAGCATCCTGGCTCATCGTCAAACAAGCAATAGCTGTGTACAGAGGCACGTCCTGGCTGCCTCTGTATCCTGAACTCCCAGCATGGTGACCCCACAACTACGGGTCAACAGATGCTTCTTGGATGAATACATGAACAGACAGATGGGAAATGTGCAACTACATGAAGAAAAATTTAGATCCATCTTATAGGGTATGGATGGAACAACTTCCTCATTTTAAGTGATTACAAAAACTGCCATTCCAAAATATACCTGCCTTGCATTTGCTCTCAAGCAGAATGCTATTCCCCAGTAGGAACAGCTAACCACATTCTGTGCAACTTCCGGGCACACAGGAAGATGACAGCTACCCTGGGTCCATCTGTGAGAGGATGTGGTAAGCGAGACTCATGGCGCTGAGACCTTCCTGCACACTCGTAGCTTCCTCTGTGGCCCAGACCATGACAGCAGATGATGGTCACTTATAGCTGTCTCTAACTAAGAAGCTGCGTCTCCCTATACTCATTTTTTGTCACAAAGAACTTCAGTGATTCTTCTCCCTCTCTTACTTTCTGGTGGCACTTTATAGTTCATCTAAAATAATCTGCTAATCAGTTAGCAGAAAACAAAATTTTCTTACTGGCACATTCGACCTCGACAGGAGACAGTGGCGTGCTCATTGCTAAATAGGAAGCATGTAATCCAAGAAGCAGGCCCAGATTCCGCTCTGTGTCTATCAGAGGTGAAGACAGACTTCCCAGATCTGGTATGGTGACAACCTCTTGGTCAGGCTTCAAAGAAAAATTCATCATCAGTCTGAGAAAATGAAGTTCATTAAAAACATCAACCTAAAGAAACAGCTTATGTCCTTAAAATGTGCAGCCATGTTGAAGACAAGTGGGTGCTCTGGGCCCCTGTCTACATCCTACAATAATGAGATTATACTGCTGTGTACAAGTTAACCACATAAACCCTGCACACCCTATAAAGCAGACAGTAAACACACAGCTATAATGGTGGAAAAATCAAAGTACACATAAACAACTTAGCTAGAACATTTCTTAGAAAATCAAATAGTTTCCAAAGTGATTGTAGACAATGCTTCAGAAAATACCCCATGTAATGAGTTGTTACATGACTAAAGAACCTAATGAGAGACAAAAAAAAATGTGACCTAACAAGCCTAAGCTGAAAAGTGTGACAACCATGACCACACATATGGAGAAAATACATTTATTCTAATGAAAAGCAAACTCACCAAACAAATGTTAAGAGTTCAAATATTCTTAAACTTTTCTAGTCACACCAATTTACAAACCAAAGTTAATCTTCCCCAGGGCATTTAATGAATTTTATTACTTCTGGACATCTGAATATTTAGAAGGCCAATCCCAATATATGAACACCAGTACTCATGAATACATTGGAAGGACATATTTCTACTGTAAAGAATTACATTTCTCACCAGGCACAGGGGCTCACGCCTGTAATCCTAGCACTACAGGAGGCCAAGGCAAGTGGATTGCTCGAGCTCAGGAGTTGGAGACCAGCCTGAGCAAGAATAAGGCCCTGTCTCTACTAAAAATAGAAAAACTACCCAAGCATTGTGGTGGGCGCCTGTGTTCCCAGCTACCTGGGAGGCTAAAGCAAGAGGATGGTGTGAGTCCAGGAGTTTGAGGTTGCTGTGAGCTACAAAGCCACAGCACTATAGCCAGAGGCAACAGAATGAGACTGTCTCAAAAAAAAAAAAAAAAAGGAATTATACTTCTATACAATTCTTCCCCAAAAATATATACCTCAATATAGTAAGCCATTCCAAATTTCTAAATAAACTTCCAAGAAAATTGTAAAGACGGAAGTTTAACCTCTTTTTCTATGTGAAAATTGCTTCATTTCTTACAAATTAATAATTTCTAAAATAATTTTTCAAGACCAGCACATCATAAATCATAACAAGAATATATGTAAAGTCATTTATGAAATAATTTCTAAAGGATCTTTATGTTTTTCACTTAATACGCCACAAAGGTATCAGGACTTTAGGGTCAAACCATTCTATCATAAATACACATGCGGGGTCTCCCCAATGCACTCAGGGAACACAGCCTCACCTCCAAATACTGGCCAACACAAAATGCATGCATTGAATCCCGTGTGTCTTCAAACTGCAAAGCAGCTTCCAAAGCTACCACTGGGTCTTCCCCTGCAAATTGAGCTAAAACAAAAATGAAAAAAGCAATGTGACTTCAATACGATTTGCCTAGACAGACACAGTAGAAATAGCAAGTAGGAAATAAGTTAAGCAGGTGAACTCCAAAGTGAGGTTACCAGAGTATAACAATCTCTCACCCTCTTCCCAGAGTTGTCTGGGCCAACTCAGAACTGGCAAGTCCCCACAAATATTGAAACAAAAGTTATATCACAGTGAGAAATTCTTCAAATGTACCTGAATTTCTTGGTAAGTCACACATATATTAAAATATGCAGGGACTGGAGCAGAATTAAAGAGATCATTTATAAGCCAAACGCTCTTGCATAAAATGACACGTTGCAACTTTTAACCATGGAGTGAAAAATGTGGCCTTACCCAGAATACTATTTCCTGTGAGCGACTGTGTCTGGAAGTCCTTTATGTCATAGACTTTCCCGTCAATCACAGTCCAGAAGCCTCCATCTTTGTTGTGGTTCTCTAGATCAGCTTTGCGTATAAGTGTCACTTCCTCGTTATTTCTACAGTTCTGACCTGTAAAAAATGACTCTGTATAGAAAGAAAGCAAAATCAGTCAGTTAACCAATCAATACAGTTTGAAAACAACAAACCGTGTGAAAGAACCACAAGGAGAAATAGATAAATCCCAGTCATAATGGGAAAATAACATTTCTATCTCAGTAACTAATACTACAAAGAAATTTTTATTAATTAGAAAATGATTTTCGTTTAAAAAAAAAAAAACATAAGCATGACTATCAAATCAGGCCATATGCTAGGCCATAGAACAAATCTCAATAGATTTCAAAGAAGTGAAGTTACAGAACTTACAAGATGCCATTAAACTAGAATATAAGTAGGTATTAAAAACAATTCCTCATATATTTAAAAATTACAAAGTACATCTCAATGGAACACAAAATTCCAAGGAAAAATAACTTCAGAAATTAAAAAATACACTGAAATAAATAAAAATACTGCAAATCAAATCTGGTGACAAACAGCTAACCATGTGCTTGAGGGCATTTATCCCTTTAAAGGTATATATGCTGAAAGGACAAACCAGAAAATAAAAGTAAACAAGTTAACATCAAATCAATAAAATTTTAATTCATAACGATACTTAAAAAAAAAAAACCTAACTGGGCACCTTGGGAAGTGCTAGGATACCAGCTCAGTATCATGAAGAACAGTTAAAGGGGAGTAGGAGAGAAATCTCCCATGGATCATGCCCTCCCTGTGCAAACTACAACTCATGTTACCCAGACAGCAGGTGCCTAGATCGGTAAAGAATTTTAAGAGGACAGACACTGTAGAACTAAAGGTGGGCACCCAGGACCATGGCCCTCACCCAACACAAAGCACACAGTAAGACTTCAGATGTGATTCAGACCCAACAAAATAGATACAAAGACAAACCTCTAGATCTGACCAGATCAGAGAAAATATAACTGATAGAAGAACATGCTGGACTAGGAAGGGAATGTGATCAACCAAGTTCAGAAAATGTGAAATTCTCCAGAACAAACACCCTGCTTCTCCGAAGAAAGAACAGTATGGCCAGACACTGGGAGAGGAGAGCAGGGGCTCTGTTGCTGGGAAAGGCAACCAGGGGTGAAGGTGCACAGTTTTCTGCACCCCAGAAAGGTGGCTTTGTCTCATAAGTGCTCCTTGTGGTACGAGAACCTAAGACGGGAAAATTCCATTCTTGGCTATAAGCTAGACTCGGGGGTTAATTCCTCCCTGTTTGCTAAAACAGCAGAGACACAGGAGTTAATTCTTCCCTTCTTGCTGATAAGGCCTTGAGAAATGTTTCCCCAAGACAGCTGGAGATTTAGCACCTGTCTGAGGTTGAACTGTTGCTCTTCATTCCTTAACTTCAAATTACACAAAAGTTTCATTTAACCTTTTAGGGAGGTGGGTGAACAGAACAAACAGCCTGGGGTCCCTGTAGTTTATCTTTAAATTACATGCTCCAGACTTAGAAATGACGTGTACGGGCTTTGCAACATTTATGCTGAGGAGAAATTTTTACGGCAGTTTCAACTAGTGCTTTTGTTCTTTATTGTTACTTATTCTTATCTGATGAGTTTGGATATATAATACAGTGAATAAAGATGAACAATCTCTGTCAGCCCGAGTGAGCCCACAGTCTTCCCTTAATAAATAATTCATTCCATCTGTGTCGTTGACTGGGCTAGAGGACAGCAACACAGGGGCATTAGCCCCCAATTCCCAGGTACACACCCTGCTCAGACCCTGCCTTAAAATCACCACCAATAAAAAGCATTTTTGAGACAGTCCAGGAAAATTTAACGTGGACAGTGTGTTAGATTAAGAAATCACTATTAATCTTGTGCACTAGCCACATACACTGAGGCTGGCGGGTTCCAACCCAGACCAGGCTAGCTAAATAACAATGAAAACCGCAACAGAAAAATAGCCAGGCGTCGTGGCACGTGCCTATAGTCCCAGCTTCTTGGGAGGCTGAGGCAAGAGAATCTCTTAAGTCCAAGAGTTTGAGGTTGCTGTGAGCTATGATGCCATGACTCCACAGCCCTCTACTGAGGCAACATAGTATAACTCTGTCTAAAAAAAAAAAAAAAAAAAATCTCAGGGCTGGGGGTGGGGGAGGGGTGTGTGTGGCCCCTGTGGCTCAATGGAGTAGGGCACCGGCCCCATATACTGGAGGTAGCAGGTTCAAACCCAGCCCCGGCCAAAAACTGCAAAAGAAAAATCTTGTAGATAGGAGAATGATATCATGGTTTTGAGTTTTCTTTTAAAGTTCTTGCTGGGTGAGGCACCAGCTACTCAGAAGGATGAGGCAGGAAGGTCACGGGAGCCCAGGAGCTCAAGGTTGCAGTTCACTGTGAGGACACCTGGGAACAGATGCTGCATTCCAGCCTGGGCAGCACCGTAAGACCTCGCCTCTAAATAGGTAAATAAATGAAGTTCCTTACCATTCAGAAGTAAAATGTGTCCTAGAATGTTTTAAAGGAGATAAATGCTTTAAAATAGCATAAAAGTATGGGAGGAGGATGTAAACATTTGTTAAAGTTGATTCTTTTACTATTTTATCTACTTTAGTATGTATTACAAAATTCTCATAATAAATAGGTTACAAAACATCGGTGTGATAATAAGCATCCATTTCTCAAAAGGTTAGAAAAATATCAGATTAAAACCCTAAGAAAGGGGCGGCACCTGTGGCTAGGTGGGTATAGCACCAGCCCCATATACCAAGGTGGCACGTTCAAACCTGGCCCCAGCCAAACTGCAACAAAAAATAGCCAGGCATTGTGGCAGGCGCCTGTAGTCACAGCTACTTGGGAGGCTGAGGCAGGAGAATCACACAAGCCCAGGAGTTGGGAGGTTGCTGTGAGCTGTCATACCAAAGTACTCTACCAAGGGCGATAAAGACTCTGTCTCTAAAAAAAAAAACCCTAAGAAGGAAGGAATAAAAAGTGTGATAGCAGCATGAGATAAACTTATAGACCAATGCAAAAGAACAGAAAGCCCCGAAATAAATCCTCACATAGTTAGCGAAATGGTTTTTGAAAAGACAACTAAGATCTTTCAATGGGGAAAGTACAGTATTTTTGCCAAATGATGCAAGAAAAACCAGGCTCAAAGATATAACGTAAGAGCTAAAAGTATAAAACTCTTAGAAGAAAACACAGAGGAAAAACATCATGACACTAAAAGCTTGGGCAATGATATCTCAAATATGGCAACAAAGGAAAAAAACAGCTGAGTTGTTCTGTGCATCCAGTGACACTACTAAGAGTGAGAAGACAATCCAGGTGCGAAAAAACATTTCAAATCCTACAAATCTAGAATATATAATGAGCTTCTATAACTCAAAATAAAAAAGCCATCCAATTCAAAAATGAGCAAAGGACCTGAATAGACATTTCTCCAAAGCAGGTATGCAAATAGTTCTTCAGCACATGAAAAGATGTTCAACACCACTAATTATCAAGGACTTGTAAAACAAAATCACAAGGAGATACCACCTCCTACTCATTAGGGTGGCTACTATAACAAACAAACTCAATGAACCTGAAAATGAAAAATAAAAATTTGGTGAAAGTATGAACAAACTAGAACCTCCATGCACTACTGATGGCAATGGAAAATGGTACATCTGACATAGAAACATACAGTTATTCACCAAAAAATAGAACATAAAATTACCATATAATCCACCAATTTTACTTCTGGCTGTATACCAAATAGAAGTGAAAGCAGGAACTTGAAAAGATAGTTGTACCCATATGCATGCGAGTCAAAAGGCAGAAACAACCCAAATGTTCAATGACAGATGAATGGCAAACAAAATATAGTATCTATCAATATACACACAATAAAATATCAAAAACTTAGCCTTAAAAAAAGAAAATTTGAGCACACTACAACATGGATGAACCTTGAAGACATGCTGAAGAAGCCAATCACAGAAGGACAGACACCATATGCTCTTGACATGCAGAGAGTCCTGAGTGGTCAGGGTCATAGAAACAGAACATACAACAGTGGATGCCAGGGGCTGGGGGAGGGCAGACTGGCTAAATATTGCTTCATAGGCACAGAGCTTTAGCTGTGAAAAATGAAAAAATTCTAGAGATGAATGGTGGTGGTCATGGATGCACGATAAAAGAAAAGTACTTAATACCCTTGGAACTGTATACTTAAAAGGGGTTAAAATGGTTTATTTTGATCCTGCAATCCCATCACTAGGCATCTACCCAGAAGAAAAAAACTCATTTTACCATAAGGACATTTACACTCAATTGTTTATCACACCTCAATTTATAACTGCCAACGTGTGGAAACAACCTAAATGTCCACCAAGCCATGAATGGATTAGCAAACTGGGATATAAGTACACCATGGAATACCTACCATTCAGCCATTAAAAGAGACAGAGACCTTACATCTTTTGTATTAACTGGAACTGAGTTGAAACACATTCTTCTTAGTAAAGTATCACACAAATGAAGAAGCAACAATCCAATGTACTCAATTCTAATATAAAGCCAGCAGACAATCTATTATCCACATAAGAGAAAAACTCCAATCAATTCAAGATGGGAGGCAGGGGCATGAGGGAGCGGAGGCAGGGGATGAGGGAGGGAGATGAATATGCTCCCACTTAATGGGCACAATATTAGGGTGTATAGCACACATCTTGGGGGAAGAACACTATTACAAGAGGGACTTAACCTAACAAATGTAAACACTATAACCTAATTCTTTGTACTCTCAATTAAACTGAAACAATAAAAAATAAAAAATGTTAAAAATGGTGTATTTTCCCACAGCCAATATTTTACTGAATGGAGTAAAACTGAAAGCTTTTCCTCTTAGAACTGGAACCAGACAAGGTTGTCCTCTGTCACCTTTACTATTCAACATAGTGCTGGAAGTTCTAGCCAATACAATTAGGCAAGACAAGGAAATAAAGGGAATCCAAATGGGAGCAGAGGAGGTCAAACTCTCCCTCTTTGCTGACGACATGATCTTATACTTAGAGAACCCCAAAGACTCAACCACAAGACTCCTAGAAGTCATCAAAAAATACAGTAATGTTTCAGGATATAAAATCAATGTCCACAAGTCAGTAGCCTTTGTGTACACCAATAACAGTTAAGATGAGAAGCTAATTAAGGACACAACTCCCTTCACCATAGTCTCAAAGAAAATCAAATACCTAGGAATATACCTAACGAAGGAGGTGAAGGACCTGTATAAAGAAAACTATGAAATCCTCAGAAAGGAAATAGCAGAGGATATTAACAAATGGAAGAACTTACCATGCTCATGGATGGGAAGAATCAACATTGTTAAAATGTCCATACTTCCCAAAGCAATCTACCTATTCAATGCCATTCCTATCAAAATACCAACATCATACTTTCAAGATTTGGAAAAAATGATTCTGCGTTTTGTATGGAACTGGAATAAACCCCGTATAGCTAAGGCAGTTCTCTGTAATAAAAATAAAGCTGGGGGCATCAGCATACCAGATTTTAGTCTGTACTACAAAGCCATAGTGCTCAAGACAGCATGGTACTGGCACAAAAACAGAGACATAGACACTTGGAATCGAATGGAAAACCAAGAAATGAAACTAACATCTTACAACCACCTAATCTTTGATAAACCAAACAAGAACATACCTTGGGGGAAAGACTCCCTATTCAATAAATGGTGTTGGGAGAACTGGATGTCTACATGTAAAAGACTGAAACTGGACCCACACCTTTCCCCACTCACAAAAATTGATTCAAGATGGATAAAGGACTTAAACTTAAGGCATGAAACAATAAAAACCCTCCAAGAAAGCATAGGAAAAACACTGGAAGATATTGGCCTGGGGAAAGACTTCATGAAGAAGACTGCCATGGCAATTGCAACAACAACAAAAATAAACAAATGGGACTTCATTAAACTGAAAAGCTTCTGTACAGCTAAGGAGACAATAACCAAAGCAAAGAGACAACCTACACAATGGGAAAGGATATTTCCATATTTTCAATCAGACAAAAGCTTGATAACTAGGATCTATAGAGAACTCAAAGTAATCCACATGAAAAAAGCCAACAATCCCTTATATCATTGGGCAAGAGACATGAATAGAACTTTCTCTAAAGACGACAGACGAATGGCTAACAAACACATGAAAAAATGTTCATCATCTCTATATATTAGAGAAATGCAAATCAAAACAACCCTGAGATATCATCTAACCCCAGTGAGAATGGCCCACATCACAAAATCTCAAAACTGCAGATGCTGGCGTGGATGTGGAGAGAAGGGAACACTTTTACACTGCTGGTGGGACTGCAAACTAATACAACCTTTCTGGAAGGAAGTATGGAGAATCCTCAAAGCACTCAAGCTAGACCTCCCATTTGATCCTGCAATCCCATTACTGGGCATCTACCCAGAAGGAAAAAAATCCTTTTATCATAAGGACACTTGTACTAGACTGTTTATTGCAGCTCAATTTACAGTCGCCAAAATGTGGAAACAGCCTAAATGCCCACCAACCCAGGAATGGATTAACAAGCTGTGGTATATGTATACCATGGAATACTATTCAGCCATTAAAAAAAATGGAGACTTTACATCCTTCGTATTAACCTGGATGGACGTGGAAGATATTATTCTTAGTAAAGCATCACAAGAATGGAGAAGCATGAATCCTATGTACTCAATTTTGATATGAGGACAATTAATGACAATTATGGTTATGGGGGGGGGACAGAAAGAGGGAAGGAGGGAGGTGGGTGGGGCCTTGGTGTGTGTCACACTTTATGGGGGCAAGACATGATTGCAAGAGGGACTTTACCTAACAATTGCAATCAGTGTAACCTGGCTTATTGTACCCTCAATGAATCCCCAACAATAAATAAAAAAAAAAAAAAAAAAAAAAAATGGTGTATTTTATGTTGTGTATATTTTACTGCAATTTTTTTAAAAGTTGGGTCTCCACTCTGCCCCACCCCATCCATCAGATTGGTCACAAAGAAAACTACAGGGCAAGATGATTACATGGCAAATTCTAACACTTGTATACACATGATTCCAAGAAAAGGCGTGAAAAGAACATTCTCCAACTCACTATATAGCACTGGCACAATATGGGTACAGACCCCTGAACGCCTTTTATGTTTTCCTACTATGTGGTCCATCAGCTAGTTTCCCCCAACTAGCTAACATTCTCAGATGGAAAGACTGCTAATAGAAACTAACAAGGGTGAGCTACCCTCTTCCTGAATTATAGCTTCACTGTTAGCAAAGGGTGGTTATCAAAAACTTATAGGGACAGTTGGCCAGCCACATGCACCAAGGGTGGCAGATTTGAACCCAGCCCAGGCCAGCCAAACAACAACAACTGCAACAAAAAAATAGCTGGGCATTGTGGCGGGCCCCTGTAGTCCCAGCTACTCGGGAGGCTGAGGCAAGAGAACTGCTTGAGCCCAGGAGTTTGAGGTTGCTGTGAGCTATGATGCTCTAAAACTCTACCAAGAGCCACATAGTGAGACTGTCCAAAAAAAAAAAAAAGAACTTATAGGGCTTTCACCTTTCGGCTTGCAGGAGGCCAAGGTGCAGCTTTCTTTGGTCGTCCCAAATCCAGGTTCATCCGACACCAGCCACCTCTACCACGCCCCTGAAGTTTGACCACAACAAGATCAAAATCGTGTACCTGAAGTGCCTGGTGGCAAAGTCAGTGCCACATCTGCCCTGCGCCTCCCAAGATCAGCCCCTGGGTTTGTCTCAAAAAAAGGGTGGTGATGACATTGCCAAGACAACCGGTGACTGGAAGGGTCTGAGGATTACAGTAAACTGACTCTCCAGAACAGACAGGCCCAGACTGAAGTGGTACTTTCTGCCTCTGCCCTCATTATCAGAGCCCTCAAGGAACCACCAAGAGACAGAAAGAAACAGAAAAGCAGTAAACACAATGGAAATATCACGTTTGATGAGACTGTCAACATTGTGACTAAAGATGCTGCATCAATCTTTAGCCAGGGAACTCTCTGGAACCATTAAAGAGATCCTGGGGATGGTCCAGTTGGTGGGCTGCAATGTTGATGGCCACCACCCTCATGACATCATAGATGATGTCATCAGTGGTGCTGTGGAATGCCCAGCTAGTTAAAAAGTACAAAGGAAAATGTTTCAATAAAGGAGCATTTGACACCCAAAAAAAGAAAAAGAAAAAAAAAAAAAACTTACAGGGGCAATATAAGAAAAGAAAATGGGACAGCACCTGTGGCTCAAAGGAGTAGGGTGCTGGCCCCATATGCTGGAGATTGCGGGTTCAAACCCAGCCCCGGCCAAAAATAAAAAAAGAAGAAAATAACAGGTTATAGAAAAAATTATAGAAAAATGACAAACATAGATGCAAAATTGTTTTTAAAAAAAGAGCAAACCAGGCCAGGTATGGTGGCTCACACCTGTAATCCAACCAGTCTGAACAACCAAGCTCGAGCTCAGGAGTTTGAGACCAGCTTGAGCAAGAGCAAGACTCAGTCACTACTAAAAATAGAAAAATTACTCAGAAATTGTGGTGGGCACCTATACTCTCAGCTACTTGGGAGGCTGAAGCAGGAGAACTGCTTGAGCCCAGGAGTTTGAGGTTCCTATGAGCTATGCTGAGGCTATAATACTCTAGCCTGGGCAACAGAGTCAGACTATCTCAAAAAAATAAATAAATAAAAGGGAAACTAAGACCAGCAATATGTATTAATATAACAAATATATTACGACTAGGCAGCTTTATTCCAGAGATAGAAGGCTGATATACCATTTGAAAAGTCAATAATTCACCTATTAATAGAAAAAAATTATGTCATCAGGAAATGCAGAAA
Organism: Nycticebus coucang; assembly: GCF_027406575.1. Classification (NCBI taxonomy): domain Eukaryota; kingdom Metazoa; phylum Chordata; class Mammalia; order Primates; family Lorisidae; genus Nycticebus; species Nycticebus coucang. The sequence goes on from NC_069781.1 coordinate 144,041,127, forward strand.
AATCTTTTGATGAAATTAAACATCAAATCATAGCTGGGTGCGGTGGCTCAGGCATGTAATCTTAGCATTCTGGGAGGTTGAGGCAGGTAGACTTCTGGAGAACAAGTTCAAGAACAGCCTAAGCAAAAGCCCACCTCTACTAAAATTAGAAAAACTGAGGCAAGAGGATCACTTAAGCCCAAGAGTTTGACACCATGGCACTCTCGCAGGGCAAAAGCTTAAGACTCTGTCTCAAAAATAAATAAATAAATAAATCATAACTGAAACCACATCACAAAGCACAAATAGAAGGAAACATCCTTAATATTCAAAAATACCTACTAAGAGATTCCTACTCACAAACATCATCCTTCATGTATGAAATCTGGAAAGCTTTCCCTCAGCTACTAGGAAAAAGACAAAGATTTCCTGTCACTATTTCTACTCAGAAAAGCACTAGAAGTCTTAGTAAGTGCAACAAGAGGGGAAAGGCTGTGAGATCAGAACAGAGACAGGTACAGAGAGTCACCTGACTGAGACGAAGGCAGCACTACAGAAGAGTAACCAAGTATGGTCTTTTCACTCAAAGGTGCTGACACTAAGACTTTATGATCAGAAACCCTACCATGAAAATGACATGTGACCCATACCTTACAACATGCAAAAAATCAAGTTCAAGTGTACAGTAGCTTTAAATGGGAAAGACAGTATGATAAAACTTGTAAAATATGGAAGAAAATTTGAAAAAGAAGATTTACTGAGAAAGAAAAAGGTTTACAGAGAAAGAGCAAGGTATAGGCTTACACCTTAGACATTCACCATAGACAATGAATGGCCCCCATTGTCCCAACAAGGAAAAAGCAGAGGCAGGGAAAGGCTTCCCCCTTTAAAACATTTTAATATTTTAAATTCTTTATAGGTTCAACTATATATATTTTTTTATTTCCGGTTAAATGAGGGTACAAACAACTAGGTTACAATGTTTTCATTTGTTAGGTAGAGTCCCTCTTGTTGTGCCATACACCCTTACTTTATGCCCAGTAAGTGGGAGCTCACCCATCCCCTGCCCTCCTCTTCTCTCCCGTCTTCCCTCTCCCCAAACTTGAATTGACTTGAGTTTTTCTTATTTGGGAATGTATTATATCATCTATTGGCTTCTTATTGAGTACTTGGATTCTTACTTTTCCAATTCTTATATTTTACTAAGAAGAATGTGTTTCAACTTCATCCAGGTTAACACAAAAGATACAATCATTGCTCTTGTGGCTGAATAGTATTCCATGGTACACATATTCCACAATTTTGCAACTGTAAACTGAGCTGCAATAAACAGTTTAGTGCAAACATCCTTATGATAAAATGATTTTTTTTCTTCTGGGTAGATGCCTAGTAATGGGATTGCAGGATCAAATGGAAGGTCTAATTTGAGTTCTTTGAAGATTCTCTATACTTCCTTCCAAACAGGCTGTTTAGTTTGCAGTTCCACCAGCCGTGTAAAAATGTTCTCTTCTCTTCACATCCACGCCAGCATCTGCAGCTGTGAGACTTTGTGATGTGGGCCATTCTCACTGGAGTTGGGTGATATATCGTGGTCACTTTGATTTGCATTTCTCTGATGATTAGGGACGATGAGCATATTTTCATTATGTTTATTAGCTATTCATCTGTTCTTCAGAGAAGGGTCTATTCATGTCTCTTGCCTAGTGACAGATAATATTATTTGCTCTTTTTTTTGACTAATTTGAGTTCTCTGTAAATTCTACATATGAAGCCTTCATTAAATTTGAAATATGCAAATGTCTTTTCTCATTCTGAAGGTTGTCTTTTTGCTTTACTTACTGTATCTTCAGTTATGCAGAAGCTTCTCAGTTTAATAAGTCCCATTTGTTTATTTTTATTGTTCTTGCAATTGCCACTGAAGTCTTCTTCATAAAATCTTTCCCAGACTGACATCCTTAAGAGTTTTTCCCACACTTTCTTCTAGGATTTTTATCATTTTATGTCTTGGATTTAAATCTTTTATCCATCTTGAGTCAATTTAAAAAGTGGTGAAAGGTGCAGGTCCAGTTTCAGGCTTTTACATGTGGTTACCGAGTTCTCCCAACACCATTTACATGTGGTATCGATTCTTTCCCCTAGTGTATGCTTTTCTTTGGTTTATCGACGATCAGATAGTGATGCTAGACTGATTTCATCTCTAGGTTTTCTATTTTGTTCCATACATTTGTGTCTCTATTTTAATGCCAGTACCATGCTGTTCTGACCACTGTGGACTTGTAATACTGCCTGAAGTCTGGCAAGGTGATGCCTCCAAGCTTTGTTTTCATTACAGAAAATTGTCTTGGCCATATGGGTTTTTTTTCTGGTTCCATACAAAATAAAGAACTATTTGTTCTAGGTTTTCAAAGTATAATGTTGGTATTTTAATGGAGATTGCATTAAATCTACACATCACTTTGGGTGGTATAGACATTTTAGCAATGTTGATTATTCCCAGTCAAGAGCAGAGTATGTTCTTCCATTTGTGGGGGGTTTTTTTTTTTTGAGACAGAGCCTCAAGCTGTCACCCTGGGTGGAATGCCGTGGCATCACAGCTCACAGCAACCTCCAACTCCTAGGCTCAAGCTATTCTCCTACCTCAGCATCCCAAGTAGCTGGGACTACAGGTGCCTGCCACAATGCCTGGCTATTTTTTGGTTGCAGCTGGCATTGCTGTTTGGCAGGCCCAGGCTGGATTCGAACCTGCTAGCTCAGGTGTATGTGGCTGGCACCTTAGCCATTTGAGCCATAGGTGCCGAGCCGTGTTCTTCCATTTGTTAATGTTTTCTGCTATTTCTTAGGATTGCAGGTAAGAGAAGATTAAGGGCACTGACATGTGGGCAGAGGACATCAAACTCTCCCTCTATCCTGATGATATGATCTTATACTTAGAAAATACCAGAGACTCAACCACAAGACTCCTAGAAGTGATCAAAATATACAGTAACATCTCAGGATATAAAATCAATGTCCACAAAACAGTAGCCTTTGTATATGTCAATAACAGCCAAGATGAGAAGGTAATCAAGGACACAATTCCCTTCACAGTAGCTTCAAAGAAAATGAAATACTTAGCAATATACATAACAGAAGAGGTGAAGGACCTCTATAAAGAGAACTGTTAGACTCTAAGGGAAAAGATTTCTGAGGACACAAAATGAACCACCACAAAAAGATGAACAAATTTGGGCAGCGCATGTGACTCAAAGGAGTAGCGCGCCGACCCCATATACCGGTGGTGGTGAGTTAAAACACAGACCCAGCCCCAAAAAAAAGAAACCGAAATTCCGTTTCATTGTATTAACTAACTTCTACTTATAAGGAAGCATATTAAGAGAATATACATCTTAACACAATAACTAAGAGAGTGCTGTGAAGCCTATGTTAACCAGTTTGATGAAAATATTTCAGATTATACATAAAACCAGCACATTGCACCCCATGATTGCATTAACGTACACAGCTATGACTTCATAAAAAAAAAAGAGAGAGAGAGAGAGAGAATATACAGGCCAGAATAAGAGAAAAGTCTCTACAAAAAGCAAAAGCTGAAGGCTTTTAGCTCAAATATACAATAACACTCCTATCGATCATTAAAAAGAAAAAAGATAACCCTATAGAAAAATGGGCATAAAGTTTGAACTGGCAACTTGGTGCCAGTAGCACAGGGGTTATGGCTCCAGCCACCGAGGCTGGCAGGTTCAAGCCGGGCCTGGGCCAGCTAAACAATGACAACTGCAACAACAACAACAACAACAACAATAATAGCTGGGCGTTGTGGTGGACTCCTGTAGTCCCATCTACTTGGGAGGCTGAGGCAACAGAATTGCTTCAGCCCAAGAGTTTGAGGTTGCTGTGAGCTGTGATGCCACGGCACTCTACCAAGGACAACATAGTGAGACTCTGTCTCAAAAAAAAAAATCTGAACTGAAATTTTACAAAAGAGAATATCCACTGGTCAATGCACACATGAAAAGGTATTAAACCACACTAATAATCAAGGAAATGCTCACTGCAACCACAGTGAGATTCCAATGTCCATCCACCAGAATGGCTGCAACAGGAAGTGCCAATCATGGAGAGTGGGTCTTGTGGGGACAAGTGAGAATTCCCACAGTTTGCAGTGGAAATGATTATCCGGACAAGTCATGACTAAAGGAGCATTTCGTATGGAAGCATCCTCTACAAAGCAGCAACTCCACCAAGAAACAGACCTAAGAATGTTTAAAGCCAAGTATTTACCCTAACCTACTCCTGGAAACCACCTGTATTTCCAACAAAAGTAGAATGAATAAATTGTAGTATATTCCAACAGTAGCATACTATGTACATAGCAATAAAAATGAAAGAATTCACTAATGGAATGAAACTCAGAAACCTAATGCAGCAAGAAAGAAGCCAGACCCCAATCACTGGTGGGTACATGCTGTGTAATTCCACTTACAGGAAGTCCAAGAGCAGAGAAAAGCAAATCTGTTCAGAGGCACACAGTGAGAAAGAAGGTGCCAATGACCTCACAGAGACACCTTCTGGGGAGATGGCGGCTGTGTTTTGGGAGGCTAAGACCCATTCTTTAGCCCGGGTGGAGATAATACGGGGTGTGTGTGTGTGTGCGCGTGTGTGAGATTAATCACAGAGCTGCTTTGGGTACTTTTGTGCATGTGTTATACTTCACAATTAAAAAAGGACCTTAATATGAGTAACCTACTAATCAAGTTAATACCCTAAAGCATATTTCATATAGAGACAAAAGTAACAAAAAAAATTTAAGTTCACTGTTAAACAAAAAGAAAAGAATGTGCTGAAAGTATTAACTATTGAAAAATTACAAAATCGGGAAGAAAATTTGGTTTCTCCTTCGCTGTGTAAATTCTGAGTATGCTGCCACATTCTCTGCATCCTAATGACCTACAAGTACTGAAAAATCTGAAAGGAGGATGCTGAGACAACATGAAAGCCAAGAAATAGAACCGTGGATGTTTAGGGATGTCACCACAGAATTTACTCCAGAAGAGTGGGAATACTCGAACCCTGCTCAGTGGAACTTATGTAGAGATGTGATGTTAGAGAAATATAGAAACTGGTCTCTGCGGCACCCCCTATTACAGGAAGCAATGACCAGTCTTTTCAAAACCCCAGAGAAACTCAGGCCTCTGGGCATATGTTTGGATTATGTGTTCAGCCAAATGTTTCTGAAAAGAAGAGATTTAAAATTGAAGAGCATATTTATGAATGTCGTCAAACTGATGAGGCATTCAATAAAACATTGTTATCCTTCCACCAACCGACATGCCAAAATCTACAACTGGGATTAGTATGCTAAGATGTTTTTCCGGTCATCGTTGCTTAATCATTATCAGGGAATTAATAATTAGAAAAAGCATTACATAATCAATAAAATTTTGATATCCTTTTTACAGAATTTTACTTAAATAATTACCTAGGTGATTATGCTGATGAGAGAAATTATGAATGCAATAAACTTGAAAAGACCTTGAATCAAGTCTCATGCTCTATAAAATCTCTAAAAAGCTCAATATCCAGAGATTTAGTATAAATGTAAACAATGTGAGAAAGTCCTTCATCAATGTTTAAAGCTTATTACCTACCCATGATGATGTCCATAACCAAGAATATTTCTATTAAGTGTGCTGAATTGTGGAAGCTTTTCCCCAGTCAGGGAAACATTCTAAAACTCAGGGAATTCATACAGAGATAATGGAAAAAACTCATACAGACATAATAAATGCAAGAATGCCTTGGAGTAGTCATCCAATCTAAAAAATTGTGATGCCCTAACTCCATCCCTTTTGAGCAAGTGGAACCAGCAAGCAGCAACGCTGCAGAAACAGGAAGGAAATTTAGCTGAGAGCTGCAGAATTCTGTGAGAACTGAAAAAATCTTGCAAAAACCACAATACTGTCACAAGTCTGCCTGGTCTGTCTGTGAGCAGTTTTTAGATGTGTAAGAGACCCTTCCCTATAATTCTAATCTGGCAGATATTGGCTTCTGTATAAGTGTGTTTATGCTAGAGCTTCCCATCCCCCACTTGAAGTGCCCTGTAAAAACACTGCACCCCCCCCCCCACTTTAAGGTGGTCACGAGACTGTGGTGTGAGCCTACTCTTAACAGGCCAGCCTAATAAAGGATCCTGGCTTAATTCAAGCTCAGTACGCTGATGTTTCTCTATAATTCCACTCACAGGTACAACAAAATAATATAGTTCATAGTTGAGAAAACTCCTAGAAATGTAAAGAATGTGGCAAAGCCTTTAATCATTTTTCAAATCTTAGACAAAGAATATCAGAGGACTAACACTAGAGAGAAACCTTACAAATGTGAATAATGTGGTAAAGCCTTTAAATGGGGCTTAACACTTATAAAACATTAGAGAACTCATACTGAAGAGAAACCCTACATACATGAAGAATGTGGCAAAGCCTTGAACCAGTGCTCAAATCTTACAAAACATCAGAGAATTCACACAGGAGTGAAACCCTAGAAATGTGAAAAATGTGGCAAAGCCTTTAAATTCTGCTTAAACCTTAGTAGTCACAGCAAAATTCATACCTGAGAGAAACGGTACAAATTTAAAAAAATGTGGCAAGGCCGTTATCCAGTATTCAACCCTTATAAAACATCATGTAATTTATAATGGAGAGAAACCTTACAAATATGAAGAATGTAGCAAAGCCTTTAATGGTTGCTCAAACCTCATACAACATAGAGAATTCATACTAGAGAGAAACCCTACAAATGTGAAGAATGTAGCAAAGCCTTTAAATGGGGCTCAGACCTTACAAAACATCAAAGAATTCATACTGGAGAGAAACCTGACAAATATGAAGAATATGGCAAAGCATTTAACCAGCGCAGAAACCTTAGACGACATCAGATAATTCACACCAGACTGAAACTCTACAAATGTTAAGAATGTGACAAAGCCTTTATTTAACTAGTGCTCAAACCTTACACAACATCAGAGAATAAATACTGGAGAGAAACCCTATAAATGTGAAGAATGTGGCAAGGACTTTAAATGGGGCTCACACTTTACAAAACATCAGAGAATTCATACTGGAGAGAAATCCTACAAATGTGAACAATGTGGCAAAGGCTTTAACCATACTTCAAGCCTTACATAGCATCAGAGAATTCATACTGGAGAGAAACCCTACAAATGTGAAGAATGTGGCAAAGCCTTTAAATGGGGCTCAATACTTTGATAACATCAGAGAATTCACACTGGAGCAAAATCCTGCAAATGTGGGAAAGCCTTTACTTCTCATTTTCGCTTTCATAGACATCAGAAAATACATACTAAAGAAAAAAAATACTAATGTAAATAATTTGGCAAAGCCTTGTCACATCTTTCTCAACATCAAAAAATCCATAATACTGAGGAGAAATGCTAAAAATTTGAAGAATGTAGCAAAACTTTTAACTGTTTTTCAAGGTTTATTCAACATTAGAAAATATATACCACAAAGAAACCATAAATATGTAAAGACTGGCATATTCTTTACTTAATGTTCAGGCTTTAGACAGACAGGAAGAGAAACCCTACAAATGTAAAAATATCCGAAAATTTATATTGCAGAAACCCTACAGATGTAATACAAGTAAAAAGAGTTTTATTACAAATATACAACTTGGACATCACCAGGGAGTTCATACAAAGAAAAACATTTACCAGACAACAAATGTGTGGAAGTATTTAATTAAAACTTAACTGTAAGTACCTCAAAGGATTCACACAAGTAAAAACTAAAGGACATTTCTAGACTTTACATTAACTTCGTGTATTCACTGTAGAGAAAAATGTGAAGATCACATAATTTGATTTTATTTTTCAAAAGAGCAGTAACTTCTATGTTTTGATAGGTATAATTATTAATATATTCATGGATGCTTTGTACTGAAAATATTTACAATTATTCAAAAGTGGTCAGGACAGGTGGCGCCCATAGCTTAGCGGGTAGGGCACTGGCCACATACACCCAGGCTGGCGGGTTCAAACCTGGCCTGGGCCAGCTAAACAGCAATGACAACTGCAACAAAAAAAAATAGCCAAGATGTGGCAGGTGCCTGTAGTCCCAGCTACTTGGGAGGCTGAGGCCAGAGTATTGTTTGAGTCCAAAAGTTGGAGGTTGCTGTCAATGAAAACGCCATGGCATTCTACTCAGGGTGACAGAGTGAGACTGTCTCACACACAAAAAAATACTCAAAAGCAAATACTGATGTAGTTTAATCCTCAAATTACGAGTCCTGAATATTATTTGATGTAATAGAGAACATAGAAATCTTTCTCTTTTTTTTTTTTTTTTGCAATTTTTGGCCAGGGCTGGGTATGAACCTGCCACCTCCAGCATATGAGGCTAGCACCCTATCCTTTTGAGCCACAGGCGCCAACCCTAGAAATCTTGAATATTAATTGATGTGATATGAGTAGAAATAAAAACATCTTTACAGATATCAGAGGAAAATAAAAATAACTCCTATATCTTTACAGATATCAGAGGACAGTAAAGTTAACTCCTATCTGAAAGGTCAATATTCAAATCAATGTGCACTAAATAGCCTCCATCTTTAAATAAAGCATAGCTCTAAGAGTACTATATTAGACAAAAAGTAATGCTTCTTGAGTGTATGTGACCAAGTAGCACATAGTGAATTTCAAAATGCTTCATTTAGGCTATGGATTAATAAACTCATCTCGTTTAATAAAAATTATAATATCTATGTTAAATATCCTAAGACTATTTTCTTTATTTTTTTGAAATGAAGTCTTACTATGTCACCCTCGGAAGAGTGCCATGGAGTGACAGCTCACAGCAACCTCAAAGTCTTGGGCTTAAGCAATTCTCTTGCCTCAGCTTCCCAAGTAGCTGGGACTATAGGAGACTGCCACAACACCTGGCTATGTTTTTTTTTTTTTTTTTTTTTTTGGTTGTTTTCATTGTTTGGCAGGCCAGGGCTGTTTTCGAACCTGCCAGCTCTGGTGTATGTGGCTGGCTCCCTAGCCACTGAGCTACAGGCGCCAAGCCCCTAAGACTGTTCTCCTCAGGACAATTGCTAACACTTGTTTTAGGTCTCTGTGTTACAAAGATCTTGGTGCGTAGGAGCAGAGGAAGAGAAAGGCCTGAAGATAGATGATTTCAGTCCATCTGCCTTTTTTTTTCTTGGAAGAAATTATTTAAGTCTTTAAGATATTGAAATTAAAGGTCCTGTTTTCAAATTTGTATTCAGATTGAAGGAGAGTCTCTGTTCAGGGGGCTGAAAGGGTCAGCTCCCATGTCTCAGATGTCATGTCCTTCTCCTATCTGGGTAGAAAAAAGGCATCCCTTGTTTCCCAAAACCCAGGAGCCAAAAACGAAGAAAGACTGAGAAAGGCCAGGTGTCCCTGTTTTTTCTCAGAGAACTTAAGGTCCATAGGACCTTAAAAAGCCTAAAAGAAGATCTAGCTTTGGGTTTGAAGCAAAAACAAAAAAGGAAAAATGAAACAGTTTGGGGTCCTTCTAGTTAGACACACAAGAAGCCTAAATTGGGATTCAGTGGTGGGCCTGAAGTGAGAAACGAAAAACCAAACAGGCCCCAGAAGAGAGCACAGCACTGTGACAAAGCCCTCTAATTAGGTTCAAACTGACAAAGGAGTGAAGAAAGGAACCAGGGGGATGTGAGGACATCAGCAGTTTGGAGCAAGGAAAAGAACTGAGCCTGGGGGCTCTGTGTGAAGCTGTTTAGAAATCTCACTCACATCTGAATGGCAGTTGGGGCAAAATGCTCTAGGACCCTCAGATAGGCGGATCAGCTGAGCCAGGTCTAGGTACAACCAGACTAAGTTCTCAGACAACTGAGGTGACAAGGGAGGCAGCAGACAGCTCCAGTCAACCACCAGTCCGGGTCTTTAGCACTATATGAAAAGGGTCTCTACCTGCACCCAGGGCACAGGCTCCATCTTTGCATTGCCCATGTAGGTCGCCTTCCCCTTTCAATAAACCTGGCCTTACTATCTATCTCCTCTGGGACCTCATTCTGGGCACCACTGTTTTCCTCTTTCAGTAATGACTTAGATTCAAGAATGCCGGAGCTCAACATTTTGAGAAGATGAGTCTCACCTCAGTTCGACATGCATTACAAACAGTAATGGGATATGCTCAGCTGACTCCAAGAATTCCCTACCTCATTAACATCAAATAGCAAAGATGACTTTGTAAAGTCTTCCTGCATTAATTTATGCCTCCTGAGCTGACTGTTTATAAACCACCCCAATAATACCTTCTAGAGACATCTCCCAGGAAAGGGTTTCCCAGAACTTTCTAAAACGTCCTTTTCAGGATTTAACAACTACCAACAGAAAATATTCCTTAAACACAGCCCAAAGATCTGATTTGGACTATCTTCATTTTCCACTTTCCTCAGTGGACATGGCAAGTAATTGGTTTTCCTTTGTAAAATATTCTTTCAAACAGAAAGGCAACAACAGATCAGACAAAGACCAAATTTCCCTCAACTTTAAGTCCTATAAGCGAAAACAGCATACCCATTATGCCAGGCCAGGCTAACTCTTCATGGTCGTCCCGCTCCTTCCCTGGTGCCAGGTGGTTGAACCGGTCCAGATGCTCTAACAGGCCGCCCAGCAGAGGAACAGCACCAGCTTCCTGCATGAGCCCAGCATTTTTACTGAGCAGAAGCACTATAGAAACCACCAGTTCTGGAAGGAGAACACCTATATTTTAAAAGGGGAAAAAAAAAAACAAAAAAAACTAAGATTTAAATAAAAGTGTTTATCCTATATAAGCCACTAATAATTTCCCCTATGTTTACATTTTAATAAGTCACAAAATAAGGATTATCTCTACTCTTTTTTTGAAACAGGGATAGCTATCAAACAGAAATCTTTGGAACTATAAAAATATTTTCCACAAAACACTGTTTCAAACACAGAACTATGAACTTTTATTCAGAAAACTAAATTTTTTTTGGCTCAGCGCTCATAGCTCAGTGAATAAGGGCTCCAACCACATACACTCAGGCTGTCAGGTTTGAGCCACCCCAGGCCTGCTAAACAACGATAACTGCAACCAAAAAATAGCCATGTGGTATGGTGAGTGAGCCCAGATACCTGTAGGCCCAGATAATCACGCTGTGGTGAGTGAGCACCTGTAGGCCCAGATAATTGGGAGGCTGAGGCAAGAGAATCATTTAAGCCCAAGAGTTTGAGGTTGCTGTGAGCTGTGATACTACAGCACTCTACCAAGGGCAACACAGTGAAACTGTCTCAAAAAACAAACAAACAAAAAAAACCCAGAAAACTAAATTTTTTTGTTTTGTTTTTGAGACAGAGTCTTACTCTGTTGCCCTCCATAGAGTGCCGTAGCATCACAGCTCACAGCAACCTCAAACTCTCAGGGTTAAGTGATTCTCTTGCCTCAGCCTCCCAAGTATCTGGAACTACAGGTGCATGCCACAACACCTGGCTATTTTCTTGTTTTTGTTGTTGCAGTTGTCATTGTTGTTTTAGCAGGCCAGGGCCAGGTTCCAACCCGCCAGCCTCAGTGTATGTGGCTGGCACCCTACCCAAGGAACTACAGCGCTGCCAACTAAAGGTTTATTGTTATGTTTACTACCAGAAAGAAACACTCAAAAATAATACTCTAACATCAAAAAATTAACTTCATGTTTTTTTTTTAAGACACAGTCTCACTTTGTTGCCCTGGCAAGAGTGATGTGTGGTGTTGTCCTAGCTCATGGCAACCTCAAACTCCTGGTCTCAAGCCATCTTTTTGCTTCAGCCTCCCAGATAGCTGGGAATAGAGATCAGGATGCTCTTAAGGGATCCACCCACTTCAGCCTCCCAAAGTGTTAAGATTACAGGTGTGAGCCACTGGACCTAGCCCCAAAAAATTAATTTTAAAAAGTATTACGTAACAATTATTAGGTAACTTTATTAAGGTCCCAAAGGGGGCAACTAATTCTTATGTCATCAAAATAAAAGTAGACAATTACCCTGGACCTCATCATTGAAGTACTAATAAAGTATATATAAATCTAAATCACCAATTATATTTACAGTACTATGAGTTCCACAACTGATGACATACAGAATTGCCAGTAACTAACAAAACTAAAGGAAAAACAGCAGGATGACAAGAAAATTGATAGAGTAAATGCAGGCAGATTTATTAGGAAAGGGTACATTTCAGCTTTCATCAATCTCCCCAAATAAACATTAAGTCCATAGGCAAGAAATAAGAAAGATACCAGTGAAGTCTCCTTCCACAATGCAGGCCACCTCTGCAAAGTGCCGCCAGCTGGTGGAAGCAACGCTTGCTGCCACAGGCAGTATGTCCCCGATGTGTGTGCACAGAAGAGCTGTGTACTTCTTTAGCAAGGAGCCCACACCCATTAGCTCAGGGCCTTGAAGAAAGATTGTCGAAAATTTCATTTTCACTATTAAAAATTTATTCTGTGAGGCTCTCTACCCCTCCCATATGCTCCCTTTACACATTCTCCACCTGGAATAATTTTCTCTACTAAACCTTAGGACCTGGCTCTTCCTACATCACATAACTTAAAAAATAGTGAATGTTTTTTGAAAAATAGTGACATATTTTATATTCTGAACTACATACCCAGGTACCTGGATATATAAATACAGAAGTCCTAATTTACAGGGTTTTTTTGGCTGGGACTGGGTTTGAACCCACCACCTCCATTATATGAGCCACAGGTGCTGCCCTACAGGGTTGTTTTTTTTTTTTTTTTAACATGGTCTTGCCATGTTGCCCAGGATGGACTCAAACTCCTAGACTCAGCAATCCTCCTACCTGCTAAGTAGCTAGGACTAAAGGCGTGCACTACCTACCACACCTGGCTCTAATTTTTTTTTTTTTTGTAGCAACAAAGTCTAACTTACCTCCCTGGGTAGAGCGCCGTGGCATCACAGTTCACAGCAACCTCCAGCTCCTGGGCTTAGGCGATTCTCCTGCCTCAGCCTCCCGAGTAGCTGGGACTACAGGCGCCCGCCACAATGCCCAGCTATTTTTTTTGTTGCAGTTTGGCCGGGGCCAGGTTTGAACTCGCCACCCTCAGTATATGGTACTGGCACCCTACCTACTTAGCCACAGATGTCGCCCACTGGTTCTAAATTTTTTTAATTTCACATATAGTACACAAGTGTTTGTTTTCTTAAAGCTTATAGATTATTCCCAATAAACAAATCTAAACATTTTTTCAGTTTCAAAAAATCTTTGATTTTCTGCCTATATGGCTCTTAATAGCTTTTCAGTCCTTGTGACTTTATGCCTTCAAGACAATCACCTCTTTCAGACTAAAACTCACCTGTTTAAATATAAAGTTTCCATCAATAATTGTGTAACTCTTTTCAGGAGGTAATTGAGTTACTTTAGAAAAAACTAGCTATAAAAATATTAACAAAAACAGGCTTGGCACCTGTAGCTCAGTGAGCTGGTGGGTTCAAGCCTGGCCCGGGCCTGCCAAACAGCAATGATAATTCCAACAAAAAAATAGCCAGGTGTTGTGGCAGGCACCTGTAGTTCCAGCTACTTGGGAGGCTGAGCCAAGAGAATCACTTAGGCCCAAGAGTTGTTGTGAGGTTGTTGTGAGCTGCGACACCACGGCACTCTACCTAGTGAGATTCTGTCTCAAAAAAATATTAACAAAAGCAGTAGGCCTTCCCATGCTTCGCAGAGAAAGCTCCTTGGTGGAGAGGCAGCCTCCGCCATGGGTGCTGGCAGGGCACCGCTCCCTCTCTGGTGCACGCTCGGCCAGAGCACTTACACACTGCCCTATTTCCACCTCATTGCTCTCTCAATTCTGCAGGTGAGAAGTCTCTGGCCCCAGAAGACTTAGTCCAATGTCTAACAGTAATTAAGTGGACCTTTAGCTGAAACTCCATCTTCCTCCCCTACACCCAGCTGGCCCCAGTGTGCCATGTGAACAGTCTATCACTGCTCAGTCCCCACGTCAGTGTCCAACACTCCATCACTAACACATGCAGATGTGACAGATCCTCTGTGAGACCACCCAACACACCCATTTCTGATGGCTTAACAAGTTAAATGTTAAGACAACAAAATTAACAATATTGATGAGTATAATAAAGAAATATTTAACCAAAACGAAGCCCCCAATTCACTGCATTTCATAGTATAAGAACCACACACATCTTGAAACACAGAATCGACACATCAAAAAGCTTACATCGAAAAGTTCTAAATACCTGGAAAACACATGTTAAGAAACTTACTAGAAATATCTGAAGTCTGACCAACACTTTCTCCTGGATAAAGTTTACTGATCAGTAAACGCTGAAAACGAAGTAGCAAATCCAGTGAAGCAGATCTTTCACGGCTGTGTTGTTCAAAGTCCAGACATGATGAAATCCGGCGAGCAACATCTTTCAGTCTCGCTACAGTCTGAGAAGCAATGTTTCTATGGAGGAAAAGGAGGATTGAAAAATTAAACAAGAAGAGGCAAGGGTAAATGCTAACATGAAGGAGCATCACAGGTCTGTATGAGGTGGCTGCTGCTGGCTTCATCCTCAAACCTATGTCATCCTCAAACCACACAGTGACAGGAGATGCTCTGTGCTATAATGTGCTCCCAGAGCACTGTGCAAAGTGACCCAACATGAGAAAGGATCCTGCTTGGAAAGAAATACTTCTGTACAAACCTCTAGAAGAAAAGACAATTATGTCATTGTCTTCTGTCCAAAGCCGCACTTCAAATACAAACATGATGCTATTCTTAAAGACAAGACTTTCCGGGTTGCTGTCCCTGCCCTTCAAGTCTACCTTGAGCACCTACTCAAGGGCAGAGCTGGGTTGGGCCATGTGGGGGGTGCCCCCGGCTGAGGAATATGGCAAGGAAGCCCCGAGTAGGCACAAACACCCCAGAACACAGCAACAAAGGGGCATAGGCTTCAACTCCAATGACAATGTGATGTGAGCAAGGAGCCAGCAGCAGGTGAGAGAGGAGAGCTCCTGCAAGGTGCAATCAGAAGAAGTAATGTTCTGGTTCCTGGTGCAGTCTTCAAGGGGACACGGGCAGGAGAACAGGACAAGGAACAGAGAAGGGCAGGGCACCCCCATCCCCAGAGTCTAGGACGGGATTCTGCAATGCTGAGCCAGATGTGAAACTTAGTAAATGCGGAATGTAACTGTCTTAGCACAATAACTAAGAAAATGCCAGGAAGGCTATGTTAACCAGTGTGATGAAAATGTGTCAAACGGTCTATGAAACTAGTGTATGATGCCCCATGATCACATTAATGTACACAGCTATGATTTAATAAAAAAAAAAAAAAAAAAAGGAAGACAATGACGACTTGTCTACATTTAAGGAAGGGACATTTTCTGTCAGCGTGAAAGCATATTAGAGGGGGTGGGGGCATACCTGATAAAACCCAGTTGTCACACAGGTGAACCAGGCCTAGTCATAGGTACTGAGGATGAGGATAAAGAGAAGGGACTACGTGACTGGAGGTAGGAAGCTGGCAGAGGAGAAAAAGCTGAAGCAGGACGGGATTCCAGATCCTTCCCACCAAAAGTATGTGTGGCTGGGGTGGCCGACGCCTGGCACCTGGGGATCTCTGCACACCAAGGGCAAAGGCATGCTTTTCACGTCACTTCTTTGATTCATAATGTGATAGCAGGTTTGCTGAAAGCTGTCAATTTGGCCAACCCCTATGACTCACACTAGGAAACTACCAGCAGTGTGACCAAGGTCAGGAGACAGAGGAGCCAGTAGTTGGGAGTTCCACAGCAACTCAAGTTGTACCCAAAGGTCTGCTAAGAAAAAAGTATACCTGAGCCTGGCCCCACAGCAAAGCCATGCACTGGACTCTCCACTGCTTGCCACCTCACCTTTCAACTTCAATACCCAACATCCTGACCTGGTAACATCGTAACAGAGGAACAAGTCTAGAGTCTGGCATTTATGCTACTGAAGGGGCAAAAGTCAATAATATAATAATAATTTTTAACTTATTTCCTTTAATTTAGAGCCATAATTAAAATGCATAATTTTAAAGGGTTTACTACTTACAGAAACTACACAGGTCTTTCTTTTCAAATAGAAATAATATTCTGTGGCTCTTTGCCAAAATAAGACTAAAAAATTCCTCTTGAATCTGTTTCATAGCTTATTTTTGGAAAGCAGCAATTTATTCAACCCAAGTTTTCCAAGGAAAAAAAGGCATGAGATGTCTCAAAATCTCTTACATCCTTATACTAATTTTCAACAATTCCATTAGCCAAGTCAACACATTAAGTATCCTTCAAATACCAACACTTAAGGTAAGAAAATAATGTCTATCTGTGCAAAGGGGAACACATTATCTATGCTTATAAAATGTAAGAAATGAAATTATGGATTACAGGTGTGCTGTTAGTGAAAAGGGTATGCAATTTTCTTTTTCTATTTTCCAAAATTTTTGTGAGGCAGTATTTATTTCTATGCCTAAGTTCTCGTTTTGTATTTTTTTAATAAGTTCATGTTTACTATAAATCTGCAGTGGAACCAATGTGCTACACAGGACTGCATGTACCACCATGGCCAAAAAGCCACACTCAGTGCAGATGAAGACACAGCAGACAGCTGTCCCACACAGACAGGGCCGCAGTGGAGCAATGGGAGCAATTTAAAATTTTCTATTCATGACATTAATAAAAGAAAAAACACACATAACATTAATTATAATAATGTACAACATTTATAGCAATATATTTAAAATATTTTAATTTAAGATGAAACCAAAAGAAGAATTATTGAGACTTTCTACACTGGCGTTTCACTCCAAGTCTTCAAAAGCCACTGTGTATCTTACACATGTAGTTAGATACATGTAGTTAGATACATTCATATAGTTAAACTGCATTGAAAACACTTGATCTGCACTTAAATTCACAAAATGTGCAGTTGAAAGAGTATACTGATACAGTCAAGTTATTTCAAACATACTTTTAAAGTTCTCTAATAATTGAATGTAGTTTTTAATTTTCATTTTAATTGATAAAAATTAAATGGATGAAATATTCAGCATCTTGACTACACTGGACACATTTCAAGTGCTACACAGCCAACTGCGGGTATACAGCTGGATGGGGTCGGGGCAGGCCAACACAGCTGCAGGTAAAACAGAGCTGGTCTTGCTAAACCGACTACCAACTTCTTTCCACTACCACTGACTAAACTAATGGACCAGGAAGAAAGGCCTCCCCTCCTGAGAACAAATGACCCACAGAGGAAACTCAGCACTAGCCCTCTGCTAGGGACATTGACAGACCAGGACACAGCCTCCCCAGTGAAGGAAAGTGCACTCGACACCTAGAAAAGCACTTCTGGAAAACATTCACTTTAAAACTTTTGCACAGAACTCTACATTTTAATTACAAAGCACTTAACATCCATGTTGTCATGGGATCCTTAATTAACTCATGAAAGGGAACCTAAATCTTATTCTTACTCCCATAATCAATGTGCTAAGTGTTGACCCTTTTTTTTTTTTTATTATTAAATCATAGCTGTGTACATTGATATATTCATGGGGCATCATTCACTAGCTTCACAGACCGTTTACCAAGTTTCACATATAGTGTTGACCCTTGATTAACTCCATGAAAGTGAACCTAACTCACATTCTCACGCCCATAATCACTGTGCTGGGTGGAGGTTCACCTGCCAAGTTTATTCTTGGAATTACAACTGAAATTTTCTAAACCGACTACCAATTTCTTTCCACTACGACTGACTAAACTAGTCCAATCCTCTTCACTTCAATCTATTAATTTAAAGATCAGAGTGTGTGAAATATCCATGAAGATAAACAATCATGAGATCTGAAAAACTAAATTCAGAGAAAAGTTTTTCAAAATAAAGTTGGGACTAGCACTAAAACATCCAGTTTCAAACTTTCACCACATACGCACTTAATTCTGGTTTTCCTAGCAGCACAAAGCAGGCCTGCTGGTGCCTCCCACCACACAGCTGAGCACTGCAGCCCTGCCCAGGGCCTCTGCTCTCTGCCTGGCAGCTGAGGCAGTCATTAGAGAAAGCAGTACATGCAGAAACTAATCACACCAAGGAGCCTAAGCTTACAGAAAGCAGTTTTTGGCAGAGCTGGGTTTGAACCTGCCGTCTCTTGCATATGGGGCCCAGCGCCCTACTCCTTTGAGCCACAGGCGTTGCCCAGAAAGCAGTTTTTTTTAACTAGAGGTTCAATTGTTTTTCATTTCTAACGAATCCCGTACATAAATAGATCCCTTGCAATGTATTTTTTCGCTTTTTTTTTTTTTTTCCCTCACAGTTTTTGGCCGGGGCTGGGTTTGAACCCGCCATCTCTAGTATATGGGGCCAGCGCCCTACTCCTTTGAGCCACAGGCACTGCCCTATTTTTTCGCTCTTTTTGAATGAGCTGCTCTAGCAGACAGTGTCCCTGGCCTTTGTCAAGGTCAGCTTCTAGTTTATTCTTACTTCCTTCTGATCTGGCCTTCCCAAATAATACTTACCATTCTTTCGTTTACTTTATATTTCTTTTTTTTTGAGAAACAGTATCAAGCTGTCACCCTGGGTGGAGTCAGCCCTGGCCTCATAGCTCACAGTAACCTCCAACTCTTGGGCTCAAGAGCTCTTCTTGCCTTAGTTCTTCTATTCTTAGTAGAGACAGGGTCTCACTCTTACTCAGCCTGATCTCAAACTCATGAGCTCAAGCAATCTACCTGCCTCAGCTTCCCAGAGTCTGGGATTATATGTGTGAGCCACAAGGCCCAGCCACGTTTACTTTAGTTTTTAAATTAAAAATAATATAGATACGGCTTGGTGCCCATAGCACAGTGGTTATGGCACCAGCCACAAACTCTGAGGCTGGCGGGTTTGAACCTAACCCCGGCCAGCTAAGCAACAACGACAATTGCAACAGAAAAATAGCTAGGCATTGTGGCAGGAGCCTATAGTCCCAGCTACTTGGGAGGATGAGGCAAGAGAATCGCTGAAACCCAAGATTTTGAAGTTGCTGTGAGCTGTGATGCCATGGCATTCTACTGAGGGTGACATAGTAAGACTCTGTCTCAAAAAATAAATAAAAAATATATAAATCTATAACATACAGATTGAGGCCATGATACAACCAATTAAAAAAATAACCTTACAGGAATGATTTCTACTTGCATCTACCTGCTTATTAATGAAAATCTTCTTATATGTTCATTGCATACTCCAATTTTTCAATTTCTTTTCCATGAAAATCTTTAGAATCTCCTCACTCAACCTCTCCACTAACCTATATTTTTAACTCTGTTCTTTACCTAAAGCCTATCCTAGCTAATTCTCAGAATATTTATTCAGTATTCTTGCTAGATATTGCTACCTTAGTATGAAAATAAATAATTGTCCCTTAAAACTGAACACCATTAATCTTACTTACCTAAGAAGCTGCTGTACAAGCTGAACCAAAGGCAAACACTGTTTGCCTGAAGACTCATAGATCCCAGTGTTAATAAGGTCTTTATCCAATGGAGTCCTGCTTCTATGAAATGTTGAGGCACTGGCTTCCTGTTCATCAATTTCTTTTTCCTTCTGTGCTTCTTTTTTGGCTTCAATATCCTGTAATTCATAAAACAGAAGCTGGTTTCCAGAGAGCTCATTAGCAAGCAGGAAGGCACGCTGGGCCAGGCCCTGACCCCAGTGCCCAGCTGGCCCAGCCTCATGTGCTAACCACACACTGGCCCGTCAACAAAGGCTCCCACCCTCCACCAGAAACCCACTGTTGAGGTGCTCAGTTTCTAAGCAGACTATTCTTCCTTTGGATCCAGTGTCCAGTCTCCTCTGTGAAGTCCCTAAAATCTTTATCCCTGATATTGGCTCTAACGAACACCCAATGTGATTTGCCCCATGCTCATGGAGTCTATCACTCTAACACACGGGTTCACATGTAAATAGCAAAGCCACTCTGGGAAATTCTACTACAAAATATTTACTCAGGGGGAAGACATGTTACACTAAAGGACTTGTATATAACATGTCGCTCTATAAAGTAAAAACCAAAACAATCAAAAATCCTTCAAAAGAAGAAAGGAAAACCGAACACCGCTATAACCATGCAAGGGATACCTCTGAACAATATAGACAAAGTTGAAATATACGCAACAATATGCATGAATCTGAAAATCATGTGAGGCAAGAGAGAGCAAACACAAATGCCATTCATGGTATGCAAGCAGGAAAAATTAATCTGATCTGAGGGACCAAATGCACTAGGGTCTTTCTGGGTGATGGGACAATGGAAAGATAATCGATCCATCAAGCTTACTGACAATGACACTTTCAGCAGAAGCTTGTTGATCACACTTCAATAATACCTCAATGATTTTTTTAGAATTATTAATAGCAGGATGAAAAAGTTTTAACTTAAAAGAAAATACTTATACTTAGACATGACTAAAAGCTTTGTATTTTAGCTTTCCATTAACTATGGCATCCGATCAACTCCTCATGTGTGAATGTGGTTGTTTCAATTCCAGCTCACTGGTCTGTAGCACCACTGCGCAGGCTTGTGTGAGCTCCTGGGACCATACCTGGATTTCTGCAGTGATGGCTGCATTGAGGGCAGACTCTAACCCTCCATCAGCCATCAAGCTGCCCACCAGAAGATCAATCATGAATCGACGACCTGGACTTATATTCACCTCATTGCCTGAAACTGGAAAAGAAAAAATGTTGCTAATGTGAGTGACGTGCCATCCCCTCTGGCAGCCCCACCTACGCCCACTCCTGTGCCCTGACCAAGCCCACCTGCACAAGGCAACAGAGCAGAGAGTGCCCGGGCCCGCTCCTCAGCTGTGGGCAGCAGCACAGACCAGCCGCTCTGCAGCACGGCCTGGGCAGCTGACTGCACGGTGCTTAGCACACCCGCGCTGCTGGCCAGGGTCACCACAGTCTGCTTCAGGCTATTCAGGAGGATGCTGCCCAGACCTAAACCAAGGAATTCTGGGTCAACCTGGTGACTAATGGCAGCATGCAACTGAAAGGAGAAAAACAATTTTCACTCAGAAGCTCTAAAACAGAACGAATACCAACATCTTATAAAAGACTGAACAAAACTCAATTGAAATATTAAATAATTTCTCAGTACATATTATTTTTATAAGTTGTACTAAAAAAGAATCTTACCCACGCTTGCCAAAATCCATTGTAAGGTACTTTACAAGAAAGAGGAATTTTTTCTAACCCAGCTATGAATACAGACATGGAGAGGCTCAAGACAGCCTAGAAGGCTAAATGATACAGACACAGCACCTCATCCCACCCCGCACTCTGCAAACAGACAAACAAGGATATGATAAACCAAAAATGCAGTGAAAGATTAGATAGCCAAGCTGAGAATACAGAAAGCACTTCCTCAAAGGCAGACCCAGAACCCACGTATGTTAGGGGCTAAGCCCTTCCTGACCTCCCCTCCCAGAACAAAAGGCCTACCTGGCCCCATGCCAAGAGTTCCCCTGGAAAGACCCTAGCCTGCCAAAGCCTTCCAGCAACCTGTGGAATCTTTCTCCCCCTACGCCCAGGATAAAAACAAGCTCCCAACTATCACCATTGCAGCTACCATCTTTGCCCAGGTGGGTCTCTGTCCCATTTCATTAACCTTGGCCTGAACCTCTCCTCGTCTCTGGGTACAGCTAAAACCCACAGCAGCAGGCAAACAGTTCTGGGCTATGACAGCTGGGCCAAGACCACGGGGGAATGGGGCAGCCCCCTCTGCAACAATCCACTGCCTGCAACAACCCACTGAACCCAAGCTTCCTGCAGAAGGATGGGAGCCACTCAGGACCACCTACCCACCAGCTAGCCCCAACCAGAAGGCACACATTGCCAAGCCTGCCCTGTGACAAGAGGTGAAGTCAAACAGACACCAGTCATCGGTATGGATGTCACACATCATGAAATGAACACTAACTCAGCCAGAACCTGTGAAACCCACAGAATCCCAAGAAGTGGATACAAAACTGTGCTCTGGGGAAACCTCAACAGCCTAAGACATATATGAAGTCAATCTCCCCAGCACTGACCAGAACAGCAACATCACCACAAACCATACTAAGTAACAAACAGCTGGAGCACATCCACAGAAAGGACACGACGCCACAGGTGTCACTAACAGATGAGCTGCCCCAGAAGGCTCTGGAGGAAGACACGTCTGCTCCAGACCTCTGCTGATCACCGCAGTAAACACTGCGTTCAATTCTGTGCTCTGTAGAAGCCAATGCCAAAAAGGGGAGGGGATGTGATGGGTTACACAGAAATCATTGTGTAGTAAAAGGGAAAATGTATTAATGCTTTGTCCAGAAAAACTGTGGTTTTGTCATAAGTTTATAGAATTTTATTACAAAGAAAGATATAATGACCAAAGATTTCAGTTATCGTTTTATCAGGGAGGGAGGGAGGAAGATTTCTGGAGCTTCTATTTTGACACTTCCCTGTCACCTCCACCTTGAGGAAAGGAAGGTATTGCTGGGGGCGCTATCTCACTGAGGATGGTTTCACAGTCCAGAGGAGACTGGCTAGTGCTGTCAGCTGAGCTCTCTCTCATCTCTCTCAGTCACCGGCTGTTTCACCCAGTCACTTCTCCATACACAACAACAGTAAACCCAAGATAGCCTGCCCCATGAATGCCAACAAGCAGATTACAGCAGAAATAACACAGTCCACAGTCTCTTACTTGCATGCAGACACTGACTCCAGGATAAACAAAATAATCACATCGAGTTTTTTGAGCCTCATACATATGACTTCATCATAATCTTCCCTTAAAATATTTTAGGTTTTCATTAACAATTCACCAAACAGGCTAAAATCCATACATATAAACTTTCCTTACATATAAACCTTCTTACAAATCCCTGAGACACTTATGAAAGGAGCAGGAGGAAGGGAAACCAACACCACCTGAAGGCGCAGAAGATTCAACGTGGCCACGGCCACACACTCCTTCTCCTGGGGTGGGGGCCAGTCAGCAGTGCCGTCCATCCCCTCGCTCACTTGCCGTAGCAGGAGGTCCAGCTGTTCAAAAGTCATTGAGCAGACGTCCACCACAAAGGGGACACGGAGGCCAATGGACCACTCAGAACAAGATGACCAAGCAAAGCTCTGTGGAGGAAACAGAAGAACCTAAAATGATTCTCCAAATTCATCTGCTGGTCTGTCCCACAGGAGAGATTCACCACTGTGTATAATGAAGAGGCCTTAAATCATTATTTATCCTTCCTCTAACAGCCCAAATGCACATGGACTCCCACGGCTATCTAATTCACACATGTGTATACAATCAGCTTTCAATTTTCTCTCCCATTTCACTAGTCCCATTTCATTTGCCGTACCTAAAAAGTAAAAAGGTCTTAAAAAATCTTACTCTCAAAATTATTAATGGACATTGGTGGACAGGAGTGAGGATCTCGATCCACTTGAAGTGGTACAGTAGTAACTCTAAGTAGACAGTGGAATACTGGATATATAATATACAGGTATATACTACCCTCCTAGTCAGAGGACAAATAATCAGCAAGGATCTAGAAGAACTGGACAATATGATTGATAAACCAGATCTGACATCTATAGGACATTCCCCCCAACAAAAGCAAAATGCATATGCTTTTTAAGCACACAGAGAATATTTACTAACAGAACACATTCTGAGACATAAATCCAAACAAATGTAAAAGTGAAATCATTCAGAGTTTATTCTCCAACCACAAAGGAATTAAAGTAGAAATCAGTAACAAAACAGTAACAGAACAGCCTCCAAACACTTCAAAATTAAATAACATACTTAATAATCCATGAGTCAAAGAGTACCCAAGAGAAATCAGAAAATACTGTGAACTGCACAAAAATGAAAATACATCAAAACGTGTAGATGCCTTTTATATTACAAAAGAAAAAAAGCCTAAAATCAACAATCTAAGCTTCTACCTTAAGAAAATAGAGAAAGAACAAAGCAAACCTATAACAAGCAAAAGGGAAAAATAGCAACAGGAGCAGAAATCAATGAAATCTTTTTAAAAAAACGTAAAATTAAAGGAACTAATGGGTGGTTCAACAAGACTGATAAACCCCTAGCAAAACTAACAAAGAAAAAACAGAAAAGATAAAATTATCAGTGTCAGGAATGAAAGAAAGGACATATCACAGACCACACAGACTTCAAAAGGTAAGAAGATACCAAGGACAACTTCACACACAAAACTGGGTCAACTTGGGCGGCGCCTGTGGCTCAAGGAGTAGGGCGCCGGTCCCATATGCCGTAGGTGGCAGGCTCAAACCCAGCCCTAGCCAAAAACCACAAAAAAAAAAAAAAAAAAAAAACTGGCTCAACTTAAGATGAAATGGAGCAACTCATGAGTGCCACAAACCACAAAAACCAACCAGAAAAAAACAGATAACCAAAATAGTTCTATTATCTATAAAGGAAATTTAATTTGTAGTTAATCATCTAAAAATAAATCCCTAGGCTCGGATCAATTCACAGATAAACATTCAAAGAAATAACACTAATTCTACACAATCTCTTCTAGGAAAAAGAAGAGGAGGAACCAACATTGTGTATGAAGCCAGCTTGACCCTAATAGAAAGTCAGGCAAAGAAATAAAGAAGCAAACAAAACCACAAACCGGTATCCCTCACGAGCCATCAACAGAGAAATCCTTGACCAAGTATTGGCAAATCAAATTCACAAGTATGTAAATAGAATGACATACCACGACCAGATGAAGTTTACCTCAGTAATACAAGGCGGGGTTCCCATGTAAAGATCCAAAATGTGAAGAAACTAAGGAGGAAAACTACATGACCATTTCATTTGAGAAGAAAAAGCATTTGACAAATGTCACCATCCAATCAGGACTTATTTAAAAAACTTCCAAAAATTAGGAATTAAAGGAAACTGCCTTAACCTTACGGCATCTACAAAAAAATCCTCACAGTTGATGGTGAAGAATGGAATCGCAGCAGGGGTGTCCACTCTCACCTCTCATGTAAAACATCACATTGGCAGTAGTGACCAGGACAATAAGGCAAAGAAAAGACAGAAAAGGCAGAGATAGGAAAGGAAGAAATAAAAACGTCCCTGTTGTATACACAGTATAACTGTCTATAAGGAAAACACCAAGGAAACCACAAGGAAGTTCACAGAACAAGTGGGTTCAGTATAATTACAGGACATACGGAAAACACACAAAAATTCATGGTTTTTCTACATACTGAAATGAACAAGTGGAAACCAGTTCTACAGAATACCAATGCATGCTCTATATGCAGCACCTGTGCAGGCCCACAGGCGATTCCCACTATGTGCTTGGTGTCCAGTCCTGGTAGTGCAGTGGGTTCTGGCTTGGTCACGCGCAAGGTGTCAAAATGCTGGCACTGGTCATTGCTCCCCCAGCTATGGACCTCGCTGTCCTCGGTCAGAGCCAGGCAGTGGGTGGAGCCTGCGGCCACATCAATCACCTTCTTCCCTACAAGCAAACAGGGGTGTAGTTGTAGCGTCAAGACTAAGAATTCTGTGGCATGAAGATATCTACACCTGGCCATTCAGGTAAGAGACATTTAATTTTAACTTCTTGAGGGTAATTTGGGTTTTTTTGTTTGTTTGTTTTTGAAACAAAGTCTTACTTTCTCACCCTCAGTAGAGTGCCCTGGCGTCACAGCACACAGCAACCTCAGACTCTTAGGCTTAAATGATTCTCTTGCCTCAGCCCCTCAAGTAGCTGGGACTACAGGTACCCACCACAATGCCTGGCTATTTTTAGAGACAAGGTCTCACTCTGGCTCAGGCTGGTCTTAAACTCAGCCCCCCACAGTACTAGGATTACAGATGTAAGCCACGGCACCCAGTCTGATAATTTGTTGTTTTAATATTAAGAACAATTCATTTGCTTAGAGGATGTGATTTAAACTCTTGTGCTTTGTCAAATACAATTTGCTAAGACCTCCAGCCTACAAATAGAATAATGCTAGGGTATGAAAAGGATATGTCAGTTTTTCTCCTTATGCAGATTTTCATTTAGGAAGAAACAAGTATATTCTTTATTTTTTGCAGTTTTTGGTGGGGCTGGGTTTGAACCTACCACCTCCAGCATATAGGGCCAGTGCCCTACTCCTTTGAGCCACAGGCACCGCCAGAAATGAGTATATTCTTAACTTAACTAACACATCATATTCTCCTGCCCCAGACATCATCATGCAAAGCACATTCTTCACTGAGGAAGCTTTCTTATAAAAATAAATTTATTTTTCTCTCACAATTATATGATATAAATGTTACAAAACTTTTTTTTCTATTCAAGTGGTGTTAGCGAAGTATCATGTTTTTCCTTATTAGTAAATCTAACATGACCAGCAATAAGGATGTTTCTCAGAAATGCCAACATATAAAATTATACAGCTGAAAATCTCTATACTACCTTAAGAGTCTACCATAAGTTAACAAAGCAACTGGAAAAGATTTTACAACAGTAATTTAAATATTCTCATACTGAGCTATTGTTGCATCTAATAAATGCAAGTGAGAAAGCTGATTTCCTTCCCTAAAGGAAGAAACTATAAATAAGAAGGCAAACGCAATTCAAATACACTTCCATGACATACAGCAAACTCCTGCTCTACAACTTATCTCAGAAGCCTAAAAAATAATCAATACCACATAAGCACACAAACTCCTACTCATCAAGATATTAACATTCTTCAAAATAAAACTGACAGGGAAAGGAACTCGCCACTTAGAAGTTCTACTTCCAAAACCCCTAAATAAAGAAGCAAAAGCATAAGGAATGCACTATAGCACAAAATGCAGACCAAAGCCTGTGTTTGTGATTAAATTTGTGTTGAAACACAGCAGGCCCAACCCTAAACCAGTGAAGCCACTGAAGACCCCACTGGATGCTCTCTCGCTGACCTCCAACTTCTTCCGAACCTTGCCATCAGCTCACTCTGCTGGGGTGGAAACCACCTCCCAGCCAGCAGGCCAAGCAGGGTGGAAACCTGAGTTTCCCCATTGAAAAACCCCTCTCACAGGCCAATTCTCATGGTTTTGATGGTCCTCTCACTTCCTGTAGCACAACCTCCCCAGTAAAAGTCCCATAAAAGCATTCCAGAGCCTTCTTCAAGAAGTCCCTGCCCTCTGCCCACACTGGCAGCCCACACTGCAGGCGCCAGTACACACCCCACACAGCTTGGCTTCTCTCTGTCCTCTCCAGCAATAGCACATGCTGGACACCTTTCCAACGGATCAAGCAGGATTTACCCACCAAGGACAAGTTCAAATGGGAGCACCCCCAATCCCACCTCCCAGCACAGGCACACTCATGGTCTCACCAGTGTCTGCACTACAAGCACACAGAACCTCACCACACAGAAGCTCAGCCTACTGAGTGATGAATAAGTGCCTGCCACAGAAAGAGCTCTCAAATATTAATAAAACTGAATGGGTTTCAAATTTCATTCAGTGAGAATAATTCCAGGCTACTTTTTAACATAGACAAAACAATTTCCAATTATTATGTGTCCCTACCAAGACGCTCGTAAAAGTTTCTAATGATGGTCCACTCACGAAATGTCAGGTCAAGGGGGAAAACCCGTGCAAACTTTTAAAGATTACTAAAGAAACTGTCCCAAAGGGTTTTAAAAGTTTACCTCTACACTCACCTTGTAAGCCTTCCAAGAGTTTGGGATAACGAACGTGTTCCTCTGTTCCGTGCCCAAGTCTCTGGTTATCACCTTTCCCCCATGAATAAACTTGGCCATCTTTTGTCAAAGCAATTGAAAACTGACTTCCACAGCGGACTTTGACAACATCCAGGTCTTGAAGTTTCTCAATCAACTTTGGTGTTTTGCAGCCATCACTACCACCTCTGCCCAATTTCCCGTAGTCACCATCTCCCCAAGACCACACTTGCCCTAAAAAATACAAATGCATTTAGGTATAAATAAATGTGCATGAAAAATTTTAAATGGCTGAACAAAATAGTCCCCAATGTACAGAGTTACCACCACATGGGTAGCGGCTGACCTAATGAAATCCAGTTTACACCTCAAGTTGACATACAAGCAATTAACAAGCCAAGTGCAGTGTTCCCAGCACTCTGGGAGGCCGAGTCCAGTGGACTGCCTGAGCTCATGGGTTGGAGACCAGCCTGAGCAAGAGTGACACCTTGTCTCTAAAAACAGCCAGGTGTTATGGCAGGTGCCTGCAGTCCCAGCTACTTGGGAAGCTGAGGCAAGAGAACTGCTTAAGTCCAGGAGTTTGAGATTGCTGTTAGCCATGACATCACGTCATTCTACCAAGGGCGACAAAGTGAGACTCTGTTTCAAAAAAAAAAAAAGAAGCAATTAAAAAGGGAAAGTTGGGGTAGGCACGGTAGCATGTGCCTGTAGTCCCAGCTACTCGGGAGGCTGAGACAGGGAATTGCTTGAGTCCAGGAGTTCTGAGCTATAGTGCACTATGCCAATCGGGTGTCTGCACTGAGTTCGGCATCAATATGGTGACCTCCCGGGAGTGGGGGACCACCAGGTTGCCTAAGGAGGGGTGAACAGGCCCAGGTCGGAAACAGAGCAGGTCAAAGGTCCCATGTGATCAGTAATGGGATCACACCTGTGAATAGCCACAGCACTCCAGCCTAGGCAACATAGTGAAGACCCCATCTCTTAAAAAAAAAGGGGGGTGGGAGGTTGGGTTTTCGTTTAGTTTTAATTACATGAAACACAAAGTCCTGATTCTTACTGGGTAGGGTTCAATAATAATTGCTTCAACTATATACTGAAGCCCCCCTGCCTCCACTCAGCACTGTCACTGTGGCCCAGAGCACACTATGGCTCATGACTGCTCTCCAAGGAGGCCGTATGCTTCTGCTCCCACCATCCTGCGCACTGGTCGACCACAGTACACCACTGTATTTGTTCCCAAGTGCATCTGTCAGCGCGATTATGTGATTTGGTTAAATTGCACATAAAAGAACAAAATGTAACCGCAAAAATAAATACTTTTTTAAAACTGTGAACACTAAGCTGAATACTTTGTAAAAACTCAAAACACATAAAGGTGAATTGCTAAAAACCAAAATTGTTATATCAAGCATAGGAGAAAACTATAAAAAATGAGAAAAAATCAGAAGGTAGAAATCAGGTTGCTATATAAGTGACTATGTGACCCTTCTATTTTAAATAATCTATACCAAAGAGTGGTAAACTTTACTTCATAGGCCAGGTATCAAGTGTTTCTATAGCCTCTGTGCCAAGTACGGTCCCTGTAATAGGTATCTAGTCAGCTGTGCCACCGCCCCCCTGTGACAGTTATCTAGTCAGCTGTGCCACTGTCTCATGAAAGCAGCCACAGACAATACACAAGCCAGCTGGCAAGGCTATATCCCAATACAACTCTTTTTGCAAAACATGCAAACTCCCGATATACACTGAAAACTGTAGATGAAATACTATTAGGTAGCCAAAAAGGAAACACAGCAGATCCATTCACAAAAATCAGAGAGCATATGGACTTCTATATACTTTGGTCAAAAGTCTGTTGTTCACACAGCCCACCTTCAGATTCCCCAATTTCACCAATGTTTTCAGTGAGCTCATCACCCCAAGCCGGACTGCCTCCACCATACCAGTCATGGCAGAAAAAAACAGTATAGCCAGGACGTTCCCCTGTAAGATCTGCACCAAAGAAATACAGAGTGAGGCAGATGATGTCCACAGCCTCATAAGTTGGCATACCACCATGGAGCTGTACGAACACAGCAACTTCACACTCACACCAAGACTGCAAGGGCAGTACCCCAGTGCAGCTCAGTTAAGAAAATACTTTTTGGATGAAAGGTTTGCAATGTCTATCATTCATTCAATAATAGATATTTTAAAATGAGATGCCAACATGAAAACTTCATGGCAGAAACCCTGCAGGTGACACACAGACCATCTTTGCTCTCAGACTCCAGGAACAGAACAAGATGGCTCTTGCTTCTACACTGCCAGCGGCAGTGGGAATTACAGGCACCAAGTACATGAAAGTGTCTGAAAGGATTTTTGATCTTTCCCCAAAGAAACTCCCAGAAATAAGTCTTCATCTACCACTCAAACTCTATGGGGGAAAAGCAGATGGATTAGTTCTGATAGACAGACCTCGCAATGACAACCACAGACAAGATGTCAAAGACAGATCTCTGTGAGACGAACAGATCAGTATAGCTGCTTTTAAAAATCAATGTGATTGGGCGGTGCCTGTGGCTCAAAGGGGTAGGGCGCCAGCCCCAAATGCCAGAGGTGGTGGGTTCAAACCCAGCCCTGGCCAAAAACTGCAAAAAAAAAAAAAAAAAAAATCAATGTGATTTTAGCTCAGCACCTACAGCTCAAGCAACTAAGGCGCCAGCCACATACACCAGAGCTGGCAGGTTCAAATCCAGCTGGGCCGGCCAAACAACAATGACAACTACAACCAAAAAACATCTGGGTGTTGTGGCAGGCACCTGTAGTCCCAGCTACTTGGGAGGCTGAGGCAAGAGAATCGCTTAAGCTAAGGAGTTGGAGGTTGCTGTGAGCTGTGATGCCATAGCACTCTACCCAGGGGACAAAAAAAAAAATGTGATTTTAACCATCAAATCATCAAAATCTTTTTCCTCCCAAAAGAAAGTAAGTACAATCTCACAAACTAATGAACAAAACTAAAATTAAAAACAAACTCGGCAGGACATGATTACACGCCTGTAATCCTAGAACTTTGGGAGCTGAGGCATAAGGATCACTCCAGCCCAAGAGCTCAAGACCAGTCTGGGCAACACAGTCAGCAAGACCCCCATCCCTACAAAAAATTTAAAAAATCAGCTGGGTCCACGGGCATGTGCCTATAATCCTAGGCACTTGGCTGAGATGGGAAGATCATCTGATCCCAGGAGTCTGAGGTTCCTGTGGACTATAATCACACAACAGTGTCAGACCCTGCTTCAGTTAATCAATGAACAAATCCATCATTAACCAGCAAACGCTGTAGTATCAGACTGCTGAATACACAGAGTAGGATATACCACAGGGAATCAAGAGTAACTGAACATTTAGAAATGTAAATAACAATAATAACCAGAGACAACTCAGAATGTCAATTCCATTTTAACTCTCATTTTCAGTTAAAAAATAAAATGCCCACAAAGGAAGGACGGCAGTTGCTAACCAGCTGTCAGGCTCTGCACAAGCTGAAGCCTTGTAGTTTCCTGGGCCTTTTCCCTTAGGCTACCAACACCGATACCCAATTAAAGGTGGGTGACAGGGTGAGTGGCCTCTTGAGATTTCCTCTAAATCACCCTTTCCAGGAAAGCCATCCACGTCCTCAAGGGCCTGCCCAGACAGCAAGAGCTCTACTTACCATTCTCAGTCACAGCCAGGGTTTGAGCATCCCCACTCCCACATGCCACGTCAATGACCTTCAATCCTTTAAGCCCAGCTACCAGCATTGGAATGGCCTCATCCTCACTGGAGCCTTCAAACAAACAGGATTTCCATTACTCAAGTGCATAAGAAGCAGCTATCTCCCGCCTCACCCCCCAGCATGCCATGCTCTGAAGAAGCAACACACCGTGGCCTAGCCGGCCGTAGTTCCCGCGGCCCCAGGTGTATAGCTCCCCCTCGGCGGTGATGGCTGCGCTATAGGTGCTCCCACATGCGATGTGCACCACATGCTTCCCGGCCTGCTTCCCGGAGAAAGCAGAGATCACCTTAGGCTCCTCCAGGGGCCTGTGGGGAGAAAAGGAACAAACATGAATGCCCTTCCAGGCATTTCTCATTAGTGCTGGCAAAGTAAATTCACTACTGGAAAAAGAGCATCTGGACTCATTATTTTTGAGTCCTCTCTTAATTATTTCATAAGGCACTGAAGGTATGTAGGAAGGTGACCTTTCAGGTGCCTTATGAAATAATTAAGAGAGGACTCAAAACACCTAACACCTCCAACGCCAAGCATGGTGCCCAGTAGGAAGATCAAAGGTGTTCTATTGAACACTTGTTCAGGTAGACCCACTGCAGCTCTATTCACAATTGTCCAAGTGGTAGTCCATCTGCAATGGAAATGAACCAGCTGCTGACAGGCCCAACTACAGGGCTAGATCTCACACCGCCATGTGAAAAAAAGCCAGAAACAAAGTACAATATAATATATGCTATGTGACTTCATTTATATTAAATTTGAGACAACACAAAATAATCGTGACAGAGGGCAGATCCGAGGCTGCCAGGAGCTGGAGGTGGGCAGCAGGACCAACAGAAAAAGAGTTCCGAAACAGTGGAAATGCAATACATCTTCATTGTGGGGGCACCGACCACGTGCATTTGCCAAAACCCATCCAAGCATATACTTCAAACTGATTCATTCCTTGTAAGTTAACCTCACAAAGCTCAGTGGGGTCAATTCAAATCCTGCAGCTGCACATTCCCTGCTCAGAGCTCTGCCCTACATGACCTGGGCTTGCTGGTTCACCATGTACATGCATCCTTAATTCTAACTCTATGCCAACGCTCTCCCCAGCAGGCTCCACTCACAAAACAAAGCATAAGAAGGTTCCCATCACTATAAGGAAACTACCAGAACTCTTAACTTTTACAACCTGGCATTTATAACAAGCTTTATTTCTGTTCTCTCACTGTAATCAAAATATTGAGAAACTTGATTTTTGTACTTGTGGAAAAGATGTTATGGTTCAAGGAAAGAGCAAAGTGTGTGAATGAAGGGACAGCAGTGGGATGTGCTTCAGAGAGCTCTGACGATAGGGGGTGGGTTTCAGTAGATGAAACAGGAGGAGCACATAGCTGGCTATAGCTGAGCAAAGAAGTGGGAAGCCGATCAGTGCTGCCCTCAACTCGTGGGCGCACCGTGGTGCCACCCCACCCAGACACGCTTTGTACATTCCATCCTGCTCAGGACACAGTACTCTGAAAGGACAGGGTGTCAGTTATAGGAGTGTACAGTACATACACAGTGTCCCCATGGCCCAGCCGGCCGCCATCCCCACAGCCCCAGGAGTACACCTCTCCTGTGGCTGCCAAGGCCAGGTAGTGATGACCATCAGAATGGGCAGCAATTTTTACAATGTTTCTGGAGGCAAGTCCCTGAACCAGCTGTGGAGCCTAAAAGAGTAAAAATAGGAAGAAAATTAGTCATCAGTCCAAGAATAAGTTAAACAGCTTAACCCTGCTCCATCGCACATCCCCCATGAACAACTCTACTCTAACTGAAAAGATATGAGCCTCTGGCAGCTGCATGGCCAGTTCTCCAGCCCCCCTACCTGGTACCGACAGAAGGGTGGGCAGCCCCCAGTGTTCCGCAGTGTGACCAGTGCCTACTGGGGCCATGCTGGGCCACACTGCGGAGGGAACAGCCAGCCAGTGGAAGGGGCACCTTCTTGTAAAGGAAACATGAACAACCCAATGTGTCATCATCCCCATGAAGCCTGATTACCTCACTTGTTACCTCCCCAGCCCCCAAGTCAAATGAGTTTACACGTGAGAAGTCACTTTGCAACAGGAATAATGACCAGCTATGCATTTCCTTTTCTTTTTTTGACAGAATTTCACTATGTCACCCTCGATAAGAGTGCTGTGGCATCACAGCTCACAGCAACCTCTAACTACTGGGCTTAAGCGATTCTCCTACCAGGTAGCTGGGACTACAGGTGCCCACCACAATGTTGCTATTTTTGTTGTTGTTGTTGCAGTTGTCATTGCTGTTTAGCTGGCCCAGGATGGATTCGAACCCGCTAGCCTGGGTGTATGTGGCCGGCGCCCTACCCACTAAGCCACAGGTGCCACCTCAGTCATGCATTTCACTGTAAGGAGTTCCTAATGATCTTAACAGCCCAAATTCTTGACAGTAATAATTAAACTTAGATTATTAAACAAGACTGATAACATACAATGAGCAGCTGCTCATCAATCCTTTGAAGTCAAACAACTAGCAGCCATAGCAGAGGCCCCGCCAACCAAGGGGACAGTGCTGGCAAAACACCTAGGACACCCACCAGTGTGTCGCTATTGTAGGCCTGCGTGTACACACGGCCGTTGCGTGACAGGATCAGGAAGCGCTTCTCCGCACAGGCAATCTGCGTGATCCCCAGGCTGGCCAGGCCTTCACACTGGATTGGACCAATCACGTTGGCATAGTATTTCCATCCTATTAACCCCCAACCGATGACCTCTTGCAGTGATCCCTGTAAGATAACAAAGTAAACATTTTCTTTACAGCAGCAAAAAAAATGTCTAGGAGTATCACTGAGATAATAAACCCCCCCCCCAAAAAAAAGAAAAGAAATTAATTCAAAACATCAAAATAACACATAATATTCCATATTAACTCAGTTAATAGGTAAAATGAGGTGACTGAACATATCTTTCCATAACACTGCATTTTAACACAGCCCAGTAAAAAATAGTACAAATGACCCTTAAATGTGTTTTAAAATGGTCAAACTTACACCAGGTAGTTTTGTGCTCCAACAGGCAAAAACCCAACTACCAGACTGGGAAACAAGTGCTCTGTGGATGGGGGTTACAAAAAGCAATCAACCCACACTGGGGCCACTGGCACCAGTGTGCACACACAGGCACACACACCCAAAGTCCAGCACCAAAACACTGTATGTATAGCAAATTTTTGGCAATAACCCAGAGTCCACCTTTAGGAGATAGGAGACACATTAAAAACAAAAAGACACATCCACCAATGGAATACTGAGCCACTACAGCAAAAGAAAGCAGCTCCATTTACTGATACAGAGCGCTTGCCAGGATGCAGGGGCACCAAAAGCCTGCGTACACACTTTATAACAAATTCCTTTTTTCCAAAGCTGTATTAAATTTGTAATACTCAAGTCACACTTGACTTCTGCAATCACAAGACCTGCTCAACGTGACTTGTGTTCATCTTTCCTTTTTTTTTTTTTTTGGAAACTGCCTTTATTCTATTAGTTGGAAAAATTAACTGGTACAGAAAAAAGTTCAGTCAGCTAGCGAGAAGAGAGAAACTGAGTGTCACACTGAGAACGGGTGGCTCCTCTGGAAAGGAACCTGGATACAGTGAGGAGAAAGGTGTACTGTGAATTAGTGCCAGATGCTGCAGTCCAGGTGAAACAGGTTATACCACCTTCCAAAGTGTCTAACTGCCTCAAGTGTGAAACCAATTCCTATTAGCCCAGCTCTGGAGATGTTCATCTTTTCTTATCGGTACATATAGAGTATTATAATTTTTTTTTTTTTTGTAGAGACAGAGTTTCACTTTATGGCCCTCGGTAAAGTACAGTGGCATCACAGCTCACAGCAACCTCCAATTCCTGGGCTTCAGCGATTCTCTTGCCTCAGCCTCCCGAGTAACTGGGACTACAGGTGCCCGCCACAATGCCTGGCTATTTTTTGGTTGCAGTTCAGCCGGGGCCGGGTTTGAACCCGCCACCCTCGGTATATGGGGCCGGCGCCTTACCGATTGAGCCACAGGCGCCGCCCGAGTATTACAATTTTAATATAGATTTTTTCTTTCTTAAAATGTGTACACCTCCTTATGGCACCAACTGTGTGTTTAATGAGCAAAACAAGCTACAGAAGAAATGCAACATGCCACCACTAACACAATGTGGACATAAAGTTCATCCATGTTATGTCCACCTGTATATTCAGTCCAGACAATGGCAAACGGTCATAGAAAAGACTAGAAAGTCAGGACAAGTAGGCAGTGAAACCGGGAGGAGGAAGTAGCAGTGTATCTCTGCCTGTAATTCTGACTTCTCAACTATGTGACTATATTACTTATTTGAAAAAAAATTACTATTAAATGAAATGAATATTCTTTATATTAAAAATTAAAAGCTAGGCTAGGCACGGTGGTTCACACCTGTAGTCCCAGCTCTTTGGGAGGTAAAGGAAGGAAGAGCACTTGAGCTCAAAAGTTCAAGACCAGCCTGAGCAAGAGTAAGACCCCATCTCTACTAAACATAGAAAAACTAGCCGGGAATTATACTCCTAGCTACTCAGGAGGCTGAGGCAAAAGCCCAAGTTTGAGGTTGCTGTGAGCTATGATCATACCACCACACTCCAGCCAGGGTGACAGAACAAAACCCTGTCTCAAAAAATGAAAAGAAGGGTGGTGCCTGTGGTTCAAGGAGTAAGGTGCCAGCCCCATATACCGGAGGTGGTAGATTCAAGCCCAGCCCCGGCCAAAACTGCAAATAAATTAAAGAAAAAAAAAAAAAAGAAAGAAAGAAAAAATGAAAAGAAAACAAAAGTTAAGGAGATGGAGAGAATAAATAAATTAATGAAAAGTTAGAGAAACCTGAGTTTAAAACCAGGATTACTCCATATGACCCCAGCCATGAACACATTGGGGGAACATGAGGTCCTTAGTGGGCACCCAAAGGCTCTCTGCACACACAGACCACTATTATTACCATCATTATTGTAAATATACAATAATTGACAATACCATAACTCACATTCCTACAGAGACAGCCCATGCTCAAAGCACAGAAGAGTCTCAGGGCCTCCCTGCAGAAGGTGTGATGCCTAGAGCTGTGTGGATACGAGCAAGCTCTCCAGGGACGCATCTCCTAAATCTCAACTTGGGACTGAGGGTGGGTCCTCAGGCCTTGTGCACCTCAGCTTGCTCACAACGGGCAACACCTTAAACTACAAACACGTTTAAAAACTGTAAGCCAGGGTGGCACCCATAGCTCAGTGGGTAAGGGCACCAGCCACATACACCGGGGCTGGCAGGTTCGAACCCAGCCTGGGCCTGTTGAAACAACAATGACAACTGCAATGACAACAACAGCAACAAAAATAGGTGGGTGTTTTGGTGGGTACTTGTAGTCCCAGCTACTTGGGAGGCTGAGGCAAGAGAATCACTTAAGAGTTTGGGGTTGCTGTGAGCTGTGAGCTGTGTCCCCAAGGGTGACAGCTTAAAACTCTGTCTCAAAAAAAAAACAAAACTGTAAGCCAGCTACCACCACCAATCCCAGAACAAGTAAGTCTCTACAGAGGCAGACAACCTAGGAGTGGCACCCACTGCAGACACACAAGAAGAACACTGTTCCCCCATTACCTTATGTGAAGTCGGAGAGCTGCACAGCGGGGGCATACAGGGCGTGGCCAGGCGGTCTAAATGGGCCATGACAATAACCGCTGTCTGCCGCAAATCAATGGCGAGCTCGTTGTCTTGTGGAAGGGTAAGGTACCGCAGGAAACTCTCATTGGGACTTAGGGGGCCAGACAAAAGCTAGATGAAAAGTAAACAAACATATTCACAAACAGTGGGAAAAACTAAAGTAACACAATTGGCCTTTAACCACTTTTTATATAATTTGGTACTAGCAGAGTTAGGGATTATCTGTAAATGTGCTCATTCTGGCCATCAGATAACAATGTTAATGACAATTACACATCTGCACATCGCTACATCTACTGCATAAATGTGCACAGCCTTGTTACTCCATAGGTGCAGACTTCACACAGATCACAAATACAACTAAACCACCCCAGAGAAATGCAGAGCGAGCTCCAAGGGAACACAGCACAGCACCTTAATCTGGCCTTGAATACTAAAACAAAAACAAAACCCCTTGTTTTAATCTAAATGTTGTCCATTCTGGAGAAAACTTAATTTCGCAAATTAAGTTGTAGTTCTAATTCTTCTAAAAGTAGAACAGCCTTATTATCATGAGTTTAAACACTGCAAAATAATAGCTAAATGAGGCTGAAGCCTGATAATGGAATAGCTACATCTTTCCAGAACAGCAAAATCTACCTTGTCCTTGCACAGAGCAGCACTCCTAGAAGTTTAGGCCCAGGGCCTGGCTCCCCACCACTCCCCCAGCTCAGTGTCCTCACCTGAACAGGACATGGTTGGGACCAAGTACAATGACAACTCAGGGGATGTGCCCCCCATAGTATCTAGCACATAGGAAGGGCGAAAAAGTGAGCCACTGTTGACCTAGGTTTTGTATAAGGAGTATTTAAAAGTGTGTATTCCAGACTTGGGTTTGTCTCACTGCTCTGAGTCCTCTCCATAAACAGGTCAGAGGAAAACAAGAGACGGACACTGACTGGCTGACCTGGGAGATGCTGGCCAGGACAGTGGCATGACTGCCAGCATGGACTCCTCCAATGTGGATGAAGTGAGAGTCCCCGCTAGACCTGGCTCCTTCCCACACCACCCTGAGCCACAGCCTTCAGCAAGGCCTCCCTGTGTTGTCACTTCAGTGCTCTGCACCTTCAACAGCATCAAGGTGTGCACCCTCTTCATCCCTCTACCAACTCAGGCCTTCATGAAGTGAACATGCCTTCTTTTACATCTTCCATAGCCACTAATACCCCTTCACAGCCACACACAACAAAGGTAGCTGCTGGGAACACGTAAACACTGGCCATATCCACCAAGGGCTCTGGCTCTGCCAGAGCAGCAGGAAAGCTGCACAGTCAACATGGCAGCAAACAAGTCTAAAGTATTTTGACCTTGTCCAGACACAAATTCCAGCCAAGCAGGTGGCTTCTGCCTTGAAATCCTAGCACTCTGGGAGGCCAAGGAAGGTGGAGTGCTAGAAGCTGGAGGGAGGCTAGAGCTAAAGAGTTCAAGACCAACCTGAACAGAGACCCCATCTCTACTAAATATAGAAAAACTAGCTGGGCTCATAGCGGGCACCTGTAGTCCCAGCTACTTGGGAGGCTGAGGCAAAGGGATCACTTGAGCTGAAGAGTTTAAGGTTGCTATGAGCTATGACACCACAGCACTCTATCCAGGGTGACAGAGTAAAACTGTCTCAAAAAAAAAAAAAAAAAAAAAAGACACAAATCCCAAAAAATAGACACAATCTAAAACAGACACAGAGCCCAGTCCTACACATCAGAGCTGGCTCTGGCCATGCATGGCCACACTGAAGGATCCTGATGGGCTCATGTGGTATCGTGCTGTGTGCACTGAACTCACACCACAGCCTCCCACACTTGTCCTCTCTGACTCACTCCTGTCATCACCACTCACCCCCAGAGACAACCCCTGCCATGACAAGCACTCTGATCCTGCTCACCGAAGTCCATTACTTAAAAAGCTGAAAGAAGAAGGCTGCTATGGGACTTACATGCATGTCTCCCTCTGCGTGAGGCGCGTCTTTACTGCACATTATGCTCTGGAACCTCTGCAGCAAAGGTAAAAGTGGGGCGCTGGTGCCCTGAGCAGAACGCTCGTTGTCAGTCTCCTGCGCCCCACAGTCCCACAACTGGAGCAGCAGCAGTATGGCAGACAACATTTGGCTAAAGGAGAAGATAGGTTTCCTAGTAAAAACAGATTAACTTTTTCCCAATGATCCACCCAAAATAAAAACAAATAGCTAAATAAAAGTGAAGAAATACTTTGGATATGAAAGGCAACTAAAATAATGACATAGAAACAATTCGTGGCAATAAAATCACTGAACTGACACCAAGATTTTGGCACAGGACATTTGCCATCTGTTCATAGAAAATATAAGATCAGTTAAGATGTTCAACTATCATTTGCTATAGGAAATTTCTAGAACCTTAAATTAATAGAATCATTCCCTCAAAATAGTTTTTCAACGGAAACTAAAAGAAAAAAAAAGAATACTTCCAAGAAAACTGAGCATTAAAAAGGATGTTAGACAAACATAAAGAAGAGAGGCCCTGGGACATGGTTCTC
This sequence comes from Nycticebus coucang, assembly GCF_027406575.1. Taxonomy (NCBI): domain Eukaryota; kingdom Metazoa; phylum Chordata; class Mammalia; order Primates; family Lorisidae; genus Nycticebus; species Nycticebus coucang. The sequence goes on from NC_069781.1 coordinate 144,080,893, forward strand.
TGATTAAAGACCACCACATACCCTAACTGCAAAAAATTCAAGGAAAGGACACAAAGTGTAATGAATGTTTAGGCACAGAGGTACCCCTCAAAGTGTGCCCAGCCTATTGCACCCCTCACCTCAGTGTGCCCCTCTGCACGGCCAGCTCTAACAGAATGGCAAGGGCCAAGTGCTGGTCTTGCAGGGGGATGCTTCCTGGCCCTTTGGTCCCTGGAGCTCCATGAACATCCCTGAAATGAAAACAGTAGATGCAGGAACAAAGCAATGTCAGAGAAAGGAGCAAGCTTAAAATCTCACTGATGTGCTAACTACGTTCTCTCTCCCATGGAAAGGTATATATTTTTAATATCTTAGAATCAAGTTTCTGAGACATGGTACTCAAATTTATTGAGAGGTTTTAAAGTAGAAAAACAACTTTTGAAGATATACAGTAAAGGCTCTATAAGTTGACCACCCATAGGACTGTAACAAACTGGTCCATACACACAGGTGGTCAACACAAGGAACTAGGCCTACTGTACTAATATGTACAGTGGTCCATGCCCGGCCAATGAAAATTGGATCAACTTAAGGAGGTGGTCAACTATGAAGGTTCTACTGTATTTCATTACAAGTATTAATTCAGATACTATTACATTAGAACATACTCCAAGTTTCTGAAGCATAAAATAGCATCATTATTCAAAACATGAATAATGTTTTGAATGTTTACAGATATGTTTCCTGTATCAATGAAAGTGTAAGTATTGCTTGGTAGGCATAGTATAACCACAGCTGATAACAGAAGATCACTTGAGCCCAGGAGTTTAAGATGAGCCTTGGCAATTGGCTCCAAAAAAACTGGGAAAAAAATTATCCAGGCATGGTGCTGCACACCCTAAGTCCCAGCTACTAGGGAGGCTGAGGCAAAGCATACTGAGCCCAGAAGTTTGAGGTTATAGTAAGCTATGATCATGCCACTATATTCCAGCCTGGGCAACAGAGCAATATCCCATCTCTTAAAAACACTGTAAGATTATCAATAATCCCCTACAGAACTGGAGAAGAATCAATTTATAAAACCACCTAAGAATCCACAGGTAAATATCTATGCCTATTTTTATCTCAGATCAAAGAAATATTTTTAAACTTTTCTTTGTTACTCAATAATAAACAACTTATTTTCTTAACGCAAGGTTGGGGAGGGAGGATTTCATGACATCAGAGGCGCCAGCCTTAAGCTCTGTGGTGAAGCCTTTACCAGCACTCCCATGAGAAGGAATCACAGCCCGGGGGCACAGACACAGGCAGCCCTGATACATTTTTGATAAATGTAAAAACCTTAACAAAAACACACAGCACTCAAGACCAGAGTTCATGTTTTTTCTTGCAAATAATTCACATTTAAATTTTTACAGTAAAAAAACTAGCTGTTTAAAGATTTGTATCTTCAAACAGAACACCACCCATCACACACAGCAGTGGCTCCTGGTTATAACAGAGACCCACACAAGTGCTTGAACACTTCATGAATCACCAAGGTATAAGATATCTAAAACAAATACATGAATCACAAAAGCATATTTTATTTTCCATTTCATCCATTTGACCGCTTCCTTGGTCAAATCAACCCTTCTGAAAAGCTGAGAACAGAAGACTGGAATCACAGAGCTGAGGGTGTGCTGGGAGTGTAAGTGATTAAGTCTCCTAGCTCCAAGGAGAGAAATGCAAGAATGGGACTGAAGCACACTAGAACTTTTCCCCCAGGAAGGTATAAAAGGGAAGAACTCACCCAGTCACGACGGACCTGAGGAACCTGGTTGCTCTCTCTACCACCTCTAGCCACACAGAGGACACTGTGCTCTCATCGAAGAGTGAGGCCTCGGGAAGAGCTCGAAGGGCATCCAGGGACTCCTGCAGCAGCTCGCTGCACAGGTCCGCATCCTCACCTGGGCACACATACACATCAGAGGAGGATGCTCACTCCCCTCACTCTCCCGGTGGGCTTCCCACCCCTCAGAATTTGTCACTGTCACTTTTCTAATCTCTGATACATCAAAAACTAACACAGCTGCCTCAAACTCAATTCTGTATCTTATGGCTCTCACATGAGCAATACTAACTTCTACAAATAAATTAGGACTGAAGTATTCAATGACAATGGTTTGCCTAGGAGCAAGGGTATTCATGCACTCTTTTTTGATCTTGTAAGCATAGTACTGAAAAGTCAACCAGACTCTCAGATTCTCATTGAACAAACAAGGAAACAGAGAAAGAAAATGGAGGTACTCAGCCCAAGGACATGTTGGCAGGCTGAGCACAGCACACAAACCTCCCTCTGTGTCAGGGAGCAGGACAGACAGGACAGTACACAAACCTCTCGCTCTGTCAGGGAACAGGACAGCATGCTGGGCACATACCTGACCTCCAGGCCCGACGTAGGAATGCAAAGGCAAATGAGAGAGCTGCACGGGACCCGACGCGGGCAAGTCCTTCCACCCCTTTCCCAGCAGGCCGGGAGCTGGGGACAAAACACGTGTGGTGGTAACTGGTCAGTCAGAGGAATGCGCAAATACTAAAATAAAATACATAATATGACAGAATTTGTAGCAAAATGTGATCAATGGTTTTCTTTAGATGGTAGGCTCACAAGTGATTTTTAGTTTCATTTTTTAAAACCTTTTATCAGATGTCCTTCATAAAGGACAAGTCTTTCTTTAAAGGGAAAAAAAAACATTTACAACTAACTGTAAATAACTTAGATAAGTGCTTGAAAAATAACAGGAGGGGGAGGCACGGCGGAGGCAAGATGGCTAACTGAACCCAGCTTTCCACAGAGGCTCCCATCCAGAAGGAGAGTTAAAGGACAGAAATTTAGCAAGTAACCTGGTGGATTAGAGCTGCACCAAGAGAGAAGGTTGAAGAATGCGCATCAACCCTGCTAAGGTGAGCTGCAACCCCAAAGATACAAACAAAAGGTACAAAATCCATCACCAAGAGGACGGGAGTCCCCTCCCCCATGAGAACGGCTCGGAGTGGCCCATAAACAAATGAGCAGAGTTCACAGATCCTCCCATTATATTCCACAGGAGAGACCCTCTAAAAACTGGACCTACTTCCCCTACCAGGGTACCATGGCGCTCTCCTGTCAGGCATAAAACTGTGTAAAACAGTATATATTCTCTACCTGCAATTTTGAGCTCCCAGCACTCCCCTATCACTCTCACTCTGAGGTCTGGAGGCCTGTCCCCCAGGAGTCCAGATTCTTGAGTGATTTCTCGAGGGGTGTGGACAGGGACAGGACTGTAGCTGGTCAGTCGGATGAGAGGGAACCACACCAGAGCAGCACTGCCCTGAGGTGCAAAGCAGCAGCCATTTTTGGTAACAATAGGGCTCACCCCGGGATATTCCAGAGTCACACCCCCGTCTCTCTGGGCAACCAGAGGAGGTTGGGCATCTTCTCAAGTGCCAACCACCTCGGAACAGATCTGGGATGTAAACGTAGGCCCCATGAGTAAAGGGTTTGCCTGAGGCGGTACCCGCCTGGATGGAGCGCAAGAACTAGAAAACGCATGCTCAGAGCCGGGAGATTCCCAGGGCGGGGCTGACCCAGAGGACCCGCTTTACTGAGCTTAAGAGGCATCCGGCCCCTAGGGGATCATCTGCCTAAACAAAGGTGGTCGGGTAGAGGCTGGAACTCACAGGTAACTGTGCTGAGAATACAAACTACAGCAGCACAGACAGGGCATGAGGCACAGGTTCTAGGAACTCCAAACATCTTCCCTTCTGCAGGGGAATTTAGCAGAGACAGAAACAAATTCCCACAAAGTTGTTCTGTTCTGTCAGTAACATCAATCAGGAGTGGGGCTGGAACTGAGTGAACACCCCCAGCCTCCATCAAGTGCCTGAGGTTGTCGGGCGTCATCTCCCCCTGCCAGATAGAGGCAGAGAGCAGCGGCCAGGCAGAGGAGACATAGATCTCCTTGTGATTTAGGCAGGTGCAAACTCCTGGAGTATCTACTCATTGGAGGCAACAGGGTCACAGCCCTGCAGGGTTATCAGCGACTGGATGTGACAGAGGTACAAGGTGGGGAAGGAGGCATCAATCTTCCCAGACTAATCTATTTGCTGGGTGGGTCAGCCTGACCTCACAGAGCACCAGAGCAAGTCATATTTGAGTTGTCAGCAGACCCCTGCAATCCAGTTGCCAGAGACCTTTTAAACTTTTCCACCTGAGACTGGTCCTGACTGAGACAACTTGACTTGGACCTTTTTAATTGAGCCAATTGCCTGAGGACTATCCAAGTGGTGCCCTGGGTGTGTGGTTGTAAGAAGGTTTGATTTTCCCTTTCCAATTGTTGCCTGTGGGGGGTAAGGTAACTTAACTGCTCGTATTTCTCCACAGCAGAAACTTCAACTCAGAGTAACTGTTTCACTAGGGTCGGACAAAGACAAGCTGAAAACAAGACAGAGCCACTTAGCCCCACCACATCAAATAGGTCCCCAGTTTCTCAAGGCGTAGCACTGTATGGGTCCTCAACAAAGCTGCAGGGGAAAAGTCGAATGGTGTAAAATAATTATGGAACAGAATCGGCGGAAAGACTCAGGTAACATGAAAAACCACAGTAGATCAACTCTCCCCAAGGAAAAATATGGCAGATGTAACTGAAGATCCCATTCATAAACAGCAGGCTGCGATGTCAGAAATCAAATTCAGAATATGGATTGCAAACAAGATTAATAGAATAGAGGAAAATTTGGAATTAGAAATTCAAGGAGAAATTCAAAAGTTGAAATTACAAATTCAAGGAGAAATTCCAAAGTTGTCTCAAAAATGCAACAAATTTAAAGACAAAACCACCAAAGATTTTCTCACATTGAAGCAAGAATTTGTAGTCCTCAAAGATATGAAAAAATACAGTAGAATCCCTCAGCAACAGAGCGGAGAAAGCAGAAGAAAGGATTTCTGACATTGAAGACAAAGCTTTTCAAAGCTCCCAAACTCTCAAAGAGGAAGAGAAATGGAGAGGAAAAACGGATCATTCTCTCAGAGAGCTCTGGGATAATTCGAAGAAGGCTAATACCCGCTTCATTGGAATCCCTGAAAGCGAAGAAGTGGCTTCACAGGGCACAGAGGCCCTCTTCTCCATGAACTTATGAAAGAGAATTTTCCAGACAAGCCAAGATATTCTGAAATTCAGATAGCAGTTTCAGAACCTGAGCACGACTGAACCCAAATAAGACATGCCCCAGGCACACCATAATTAACTTCAGTAAAGTTAGTATGAAGGAGAAAATTCTGATAGCAGCCAGATGTAAGAAAACCATTACTTACAAAGGGAAGAATATTAGAATGACTGCAGATCTCTCTGCTGAAACTTTTCAAGCCAGAAGAGGGTGATCATCTACTTTTAATCTCCTAAAGCAAAATAACTTTCAACCCTGGATTCTGTATCCAGCTAAACTGAGTTTCATTAATGTTGGAGAAATTAAATACTTTAATGATATTCATATGTTGAAGAAATTTGCCATAACCAAACTTCAGGATATTCTCAGACCTATCCTCCATAATGACCAGTCAAATCCTCTACCACAAAAGTAAACTCACTCAGAAACTTTTGATCAAACTCCAACTTCCACAGTGGTAAAAGGATTAAAAATGTCCACAGGACTTTCGAAAACCTCGATACCCCAAATTTTACCAGACTTATCAATATTCTCCACTAACGTGAACGGCTTAAACTGTCCTATAAAGAGGCACAGGTTGGCTGACTGTATACAAAAAGGCAGGCCAGATATTTGCTGCATACAAGAATCACATCTTACCTTAAAAGACAAATATACACTCAAGGTGAAATAATGGTCGTCCATATTTCACACAAATGGTAACCAAAAAAAAGCAGGTGTTTCAATTCTATTCGCAGATACAATAGGCTTGAAACCAACAAAAGAATGGAAGGATAAGAATGGTCACTTCATATTAACGGTAATACTCAATATGATGAGATTTCAATGATTAATATTTATGCACCCAAGCAGAATGCGCCTCAATTTATAAGAGAAACTCCAACAGACATAAGCAACATGATTTCCTCAAGCTCCATAATAGTCAGAGATTTCAACACTCCTTTGGCAGTGTTCGATAGATCCTCCAATAAGAAGCTGAGCAAAGAAATTTTAGATTTAAACCTAACCATCCAACATTTGGATTTAGCAGACACCTACAGAACATTTCATCCCAACAAAACTGAATACACATACTTCTCATCAGTGCATGGAATGTACTCCAAAATCGATCACATCTTAGGTCACAAGTCTAAACTCAGTAAATTTAAAGGAATAGAAATAATTCCTTGCATCTTCTCGGACCACCATGGAATAGAAGTTGAATTCAGTAACAACAGGAATCTGCATACTCATACAAAACATGGAAGTTAAATAACCTTATGTTGAATGATAGCTGGGTCATAGATGAGATTAAGAAGGAAATCGCCCAATCTCACTAATGAACATAGACGCAAAAATTCTCAACAAAATCCTAGCCAATAGATTACAGCTTATCATCAAAAAAGTCATTCATCATGATCAAGTAGGCTTCATCCCAGGGATGCAAGGCTGGTTTAACATACGCAAGTCTATAAACGTTATCCACCATATTAACAGAGGCAAAAATAAAGATCACATGATCCTCTCAATAGATGCAGAAAAAGCATTTGATAAAATCCAGCATCCTTTTCTAATTAGAACACTGAAGGGTATAGGCATAGGTGGCACATTTCTAAAACTGATTGAAGCTATCTATGACAAACCCACAGCCAATATTTTACTGAATGGAGTAAAACTGAAAGCTTTTCCTCTTAGAACTGGAACCAGACAAGGTTGTCCTCTGTCACCTTTACTATTCAACGTAGTGCTGGAAGTTCTAGCCAATACAATTAGGCAAGACAAGGAAATAAAGGGAATCCAAATGGGAGCAGAGGAGGTCAAACTCTCCCTCTTTGCTGACGACATGATCTTATACTTAGAGAACCCCAAAGACTCAACCACAAGACTCCTAGATGTCATCAAAAAATACAGTAATGTTTCAGGATATAAAATCAATGTCCACAAGTCAGTAGCCTTTGTGTACACCAATAACAGTCAAGATGAGAAGCTAATTAAGGACACAACTCCCTTCACCACAGTCTCAAAGAAAATGAAATACCTAGGAATATACCTAACGAAGGAGGTGAAGGACCTCTATAAAGAAAACTATGAAATCCTCAGAAAGGAAATAGAGGATATTAACAAATGGAAGAACATACCATGCTCATGGATGAGAAGAATCAACATTGTTAAAATGTCTATACTTCCCAAAGCAATCTAACTATTCAATGCCATTCCTAGCAAAGTACCTACATCGTACTTTCAAAATTTGGAAAAAATGATTCTGCATTTTGTATGGAACCGGAAAAAAACCCGTATACCTAAGGCAGTTCTCTGTAACAAAAATAAAGCTGGGGGCATCAGCATACCAGATTTTAGTCTGTACTACAAAGCCATAGTGCTCAAGACAGCATGGTACTGGCACAAAAACAGAGACATAGACACTTGGAATCGAATTCAAAACCAAGAAATGAAACTAACATTTTACAACCACCTAATCTTTGATAAACCAAACAAGAACTTACCTTGGGGGAACGACTCCCTATTCAATAAATGGTGCTGGGAGAACTGGATGTCTACATGTAAAAGACTGAAACTGGACCCACACTTTCCCCACTCACAAAAATTGATTCAAGATGGATAAAGGACTTAAATTTAAGGCATGAAACAATAAAAATCCTCAAAGAAAGCATAGGGAAAACACTGGAAGATATCGGCCTGGGGAAATAATTCATGAAGAAGACTGCCATGGCAATTGCAACAACAACAAAAATAAACAAATGGGACTTCATTAAACTGAAAAGCTTCTGTACAGCTAAGGAGACAATAACCAAAGCAAAGAGACAACCTACACAATGGGAAAGGATATTTCCATATTTTCAATCAGACAAAAGCTTGATAACTAGGATCTATAGAGAACTCAAATTAATCCACATGAAAAAAGCCAACAATCCCTTATATCAATGGGCAAGAGACATGAATAGAACTTTCTCTAAAGACGACAGACGAACGGCTAACAAACACATGAAAAAATGTTCATCATCTCTATATATTAGAGAAATGCAAATCAAAACAACCCTGAGATATCATCTAACCCCAGTGAGAATGGCCCACATCACAAAATCTCAAAACTGCAGATGCTGGCGTGGATGTGGAGAGAAGGGAACACTTTTACACTGCTGGTGGGACTGCAAACTAGTACAACCTTTCTGGAAGGAAGTATGGAGAAACCTCAAAGCACTCAAGCTAGACCTCCCATTTGATCCTGCAATCCCATTACTGGGCATCTACCCAGAAGGAAAGAAATCCTTTTATCATAAGGACACTTGTACTAGACTGTTTATTGCAGCTCAATTTACAATCGCCAAAATGTGGAAACAGCCTAAATGCCCACCAACCCAGGAATGGATTAACAAGCTGTGGTATATGTATACCATGGAATACTATTCAGCCATTAAAAAAAATGGAGACTTTACATCCTTCGTATTAACCTGGATGGACGTGGAAGACATTATTCTTAGTAAAGCATCACAAGAATGGAGAAGCATGAATCCTATGTACTCAATTTTGATATGAGGACAATTAATGACAATTATGGTTATGGGGGGGGAACAGAAAGAGGGAAGGAGGGAGGTGGGTGGGGCCTTGGTGTGTGTCACACTTTATGGGGGCAAGACATGATTGCAAGAGGGACTTTACCGAACAATTGCAATCAGTGTAACCTGGCTTATTGTACCCTCAATGAATCCCCAACAATAAAAAAAAAAAAAAAAAGACGAAGGAAATTGCCAAATTTTTGGAACAAAACGACAATGAAGACACGAATTATTAGAACCTCTGGGATACTACAAAGGCAGTCGTAAGAGGGAAATTTATAGCACTGCAAGCCTTCCTCAAGAAAATGAAGAGAGAGGAAATAAACAACTTAATGGGACATCTCAAGCAAATGGAAAAGAAAGAATATTCCAATCCCAAACCCAGCGGAAGAAAAGAAATAACCAAAATTAGAGCAGAATTAAATGAAATTGAAATCAAAAGGATTATACAACAGATCAATAAATCAAAAAGTTGGTTTTTTGAAAAGGACAATAAAATACATAAATCTTTGGCTAACCTAAACAGGAAAAAAAAGAGTAAAATCTCTAATCTCATGGATCAGAAATGACAAAGACGAAATAACAACAGACTCCTCAGAAATTAAAAAAATCCTTAATGAATATTACAAGAAACTTTATTCTCAGAAATATGAAAATCTGAAGGAAATTGACCAATACTTGGAAGCACATCACCTTCCAAGACTTAGCCAGAATCAAGTGGAAATGTTGAACAGGCCTATATCAAGTTCTAAATAGCATCAACCATACAAAATCTCCATAAAATGAAAAGCCCAGGACCAGATGGCTTCACGTCAGAATTCTACCAAACCTTTAAAGAGGAATTAGTACCTATATTACTCAACCTGTTCCAAAATATAGAAAAAGAAGGAAGACTACCCAAGACGTTCTATGAAGTAAACCAGGAAACAAACCCAACAAGAAAAGAAAATTATACACCAATATCACTAATGAATATATAGATGCAAAAATATTCAACAAGATCCTAACAAACAGAATGCAGCAACACATCAAACAAATTATACATCACGACCAAGTCAGTTTTATCCCAGGGTCTGAAGGCTGGTTCAATATACGTAAATCTATAAATGTAATTCAGCACATACACAAATTAAAAAACAAAGACCATATGATTCTCTCAATTGATGCAGAAGAAGCTTTTGATAATATCCAGCATCCCTTCATGATCAGAACACTTAAGAAAATTGGTATAGAAGGGACATTTCTTTTGGTTTTTTTTAGTACTATTTTTAATTTATTTTTCTTTATTATTAAATCATAGCTGTGTACATTAATGCGATCATTTCTTAAACTGATAGAGGCTATCCACAACAAACCCACAGCCAATATCATATTGAATGGAGTTAAATTGAAATCATTCCCACTCAGGGCTGCCCATTGTCTCCACTGCTCTTTAACACTGTAATGGAAGTTTCAGCCACCGCAATTAGTGAAGAAAAGGCGATGAAGGGTATCCACATACGGTCAGAAGAGATCAAACTTTCACTCTTCGTAGATGGTATGTTTGTATATCTGGAAAACACCAGGGATTCTACTAAAAAACTCTTAGAAGTGAACAAGGAATATAGCAGTGTGTCAGGTTACAAAATCAACATTCATAAATCAGTAGTCTTTATATATACCAACAACAGTCAAGCTGAATAAAGTCAAGGACTCTATTCCATTCACAGTAGTGCCAAAGAAGATGAAATATTTGGGAGTTTACCTAACAAAGGATGTGAAAGATTTCTTTTTTTTATTGTTGGGGATTCATTGAGGGTACAATAAGCCAGGTTACACTGATTGCAATTGTTAGGTATTGCAATCATGTCTTGCCCCCATAAAGTGTGACACACCAAGACCCCACTCCCCTCCCTCCGTCCCTCTTTCTGCTTCCCCCCCATAACCTTAATTGTCATTAATTGTCCTCATATCAAAATTGAGTACATAGGATTCATGCTTCTCCATTCTTGTGATGCTTTACTAAGAATAATGTCTAACACTTCCATCCAGGTTAATATGAAGGATGTAAAGTCTCTATTTTTTTTAATGGCTGAATAGTATTCCATGGTATACATATACCACAGCTTGTTAATCCATTCCTGGGTTGGTGGGAGATGTGAAAGATTTCTAGAAAAAGAATTATAAAACTCTAGAAAAGAAATAGCTGAAAACGTTAACAAATGGAAAAACATACCATGCTCATAGCTGGGAAAAATCAACATTGTTAAAATGTCCACACTACCCAAAGCAATATAGAATTTTAATGCAATCGCTATTAAAGCTCCACTGTCATACTTTAAAGATCTTGAAAAAATAATACTTTGTTTTGTATGGAATCAGGAAAAAACTCAAATAGCTAAGACATTACTCAGAAATAAAAACAAAGCAGGAGGAATCACGCTACCAGACCTCAGACTATAATACATCGATAGTGATCAAAACAGCACAGTACTGGCAGAAAAACAGAGAGGTAGATGTATGGAACAGAATAGAGAACCATGAGATGAACCCAACTACTTACTGTTATTTGATCTTTCACAAGCCAATTAAAAAGATTCAGTGGGGAAAAGATTCCCTTATTTAACAAATGGTGCTGGTGAACTGGCTGGCGACCTGTACAACACTGAAACTGGACCCACACTTTTCACCATTAACTAAGATAGACTCTCACTGGATTAAAGATTCAAATTTAAGACTTGAAACTATAAAAATCCTAGAAGAAAGTGCAGGGAAGACTCTTGAGGAAATCGGCCTGGGTGAATATTTTATGAGGAGGACCCCCTGGGCAATTGAAGCAGCATCAAAAATACACTACTGGTACCTGATCAAACTAAAAAGCTTCTGCATAGCCAAGAACACAGTAAGTAAAGCAAGCAGACAGCCCTCAGAATGGGAGAAGATATTTGCAGGTTATGTCTCCGACAAAGGTTTAATAACAGAATCCACAGAGAACTCAAACATATTAGCAAGAAACGAACAAATGATCCCATCTCAGTGTGGGGAAGGGACTTGAAGAGAGACTTCTCTAAAGAAGACAGGCGCACAGCCTACAGACATATGAAAAAATGGTCATCATCCTTAATATTCAGAGAAATGCAAATCAAAACTACTTTGAGATATCATCTAACTCCAGTAAGAGTAGCCCATATCACAAAATCCCAAGACCAGAGATGTTGACATCGATGTGGAGAAAAGGAACACTTCTGCACTGCTGATGGGAATGCAAACTAATGCGTTCCTTTTGGAAAGGTGTTTCGCGAACACTTAGTGGTCTAAAAATAGACCTGCCATTTGATCCTACAATTCCTCTACTAGCTATATACCCAGAAGACCAAAAATCACATTATAACGAAGATATTTGTACCAGAACGTTTATTGCAGCCCAATTCATAATTGCTAAGTCATGGAAGAAGCCCAAGTGCCTATCGACCCACAAATGGATCAATAAATTGTGGTATATGTATACCATGGAATCTTATGCACCCTTAAAGAAAGATTGGGACTTAACCTCTTTCATGTTTACATGGATGGAGCTGAAACATATTCTTCTTAGCAAAGTATCTCAAGTATAGAAGAAAAAGTATCCAATGTACTCAGCCCTACTACGAAACTAATTTATAGCTTTCATATGAAAGCTATAATCCAGTTATAATCTAAGAATACGGGGAAGGGGGAGAGGGTGGGAAGGGAGGGGGGAGGATGGGCAGAGGGAGGGTGATTGGTGGGATTACACCTAAGGTGCATCTTACAAGGGTACGTGTGAAACTTAGTAAATGTAGAAAATAAATGTCTTAACACAGTAACTAAGAAAATGCCAGGAAGGCTATGTTAACCAGTGTGATGAAAATATGTCAAATGGTCTATAAAACCAGTGTATGGTGCCCCATGATTGCATTAATGTACACAGCTATGATTTAATAAAAAATAAAATAAAAATAAAAATAAAAATAAAAAAATAACCTCAGGGAGGCAATATTCCAGTAGGACTGGAGGCCAATGATGGGTAAACCTTATGCAGGAAAGGCAGGTGGGTGAAATGGAAGGGCATGGAAAATGACACTTGAACTCTGACCCTGAGCTGGGCCATGTTCACTTGGGCTATTCACAAGCCAGAGCATGTGAGGGGCCACTGTGCTCCACCTGTCCCCTCCCAGCCCATCCTGTGGAGTGACATCTCAGTGTAGTGCTTATCATTCTCACATGTTTAAGCTTTTTATCACATATATGTTAACATCTCACAGCTTCATTCTGTATGCAGTAAAAGGCTGTGCAAATAGTATACCTCAAAATCCTGAAAAAAAAAAAAAAGAAAAATAACTATAATACGAAAATGCATATATAATAAATTCAATAATAGGAGCAAGCAATTTTATTCTCTATATTATATAGCATTTACATGTATCTATACAGAAGGTACTAAAAATGGATACACACTTTAACACAAAATCTATTAAAATTGTAATACTTGGCCCAGAGCCTGTAGCTCAGTGAGTAGGGCACTGGCCACATACACCAAAGCTGGTGGGTTTGAGCCTGGCCTGGGCCTACTAAACAACAATAACAACAGCAACAAAAAAATACCCGGGTGTTGTGGCAGGCACCTGTAGTCCCAGCTACTTGGGAGGCTGAGGCAGGAAAATCGTTGAAGACCAAGAGTTTGAGGTTGCTGTGAGCTGCAACTCCATAGCACTCTACCCAGGGCAACATAGTGAGACTCTATCTCAATAAATAAATAAATAAAATTATAATACTCGAGTCACATTTGATTTCTGCAATTAAAAAAGATACAAGACAGAACATATAAGATAACAAACATCATCAGCACATATTGAGTATTACAATTTTAATACATTTTTCCTTTCTTTAAATGTGTATGCATTTTTTTTTTTTTTTTTGAGACAGGCTCGAACCTGCCACTCACTGAGCTAACTAAATGTGTATGTATTTTTTTGGCACCCTCGGAATATACACACACTGTATAGTATTTCTACTACAGACTACACTCCCCAAATTTAGCATAATGTGCTTTCATAATCAGGGGAAATGCTATTAAAAATAGATAATGCTGGGCCCGGCACAGTGGCTCATGCCTATAATCCCAGCACTCTGGGAGGCCAAGGCAGGTGGATCTCCTGATCTCACAGGTTTGAGACCTGCCTGAGCCAGAGTGAGACAGCATCTCTAAAAATAGCTGGGCACTGTGGCAGGCACCTATATAGTCCCAGCTTTTGGGAGGCTGAGGCAAGAGAATCACTTAAGCCCAGGAGTTTGAGGTTGCTGTGAGCTGTGATGGCACAGCACTCTACCGAGGGTGACATAATGAAACTGTGTCTCAAAAAAAGAAAAAAGGTAATTATTACACCAGGCTCAGTGGCTTCTCCCTATAATCCTAGCACTATGAGAGGCCAAGGCAGGTGGGACACTTCTGTGCAGGAGTTCGAGACCAACCCAAGCAAGAGTGAGACCCCTGTCTCTAAAAATAGCTGGCATTGTGGCAGGCAGAGGCCAAAAGTTTAAGGTTGCTATGAGCTGTGACACCGCAACACTCTACTGAGGGCAACAGAGTGAGACAGTCCCAAAAAAAAAAAAAATTAGATAATGCTAGGGATGATTTCCCCAAGATACAATATCTCAATTAGAAGTGAGGATGTGGGACCGACTACCCTGGGGGCAGTCTACCCACTTAACTGTGAATGCTTAAATCAGCAGTTCTCAACCTGTGGGTTGCGACCCTTAAGACTATGGGAAAACACATCCTGCATATCAGAAATTTACATTACGATTCATAACAGTAGCAAAATTACAATTAGTAAGTAGCAACGAAAATAATTTTATGGTTGGGGGTCACCACAACATGAGGAACTGTATTAAAGGATCACGGCATTAGGAAGGTTGAGAACCACTGGAAATAGTGCAAAAGTAACTTTTAACCCACTGACTATGGGTCTCAGAAACAAACACACCACCTGAGGTATGCAGCGATCACAACAGCCTTCATGATACATGGGCGCTACTGGAACATTTTCTGGTTTCTCACTAAGAAAAATAAAATTCACCCAAGTTGGTTTCTGCTTCAATTTTTATATTCAACTAAAAATATGAAAATTAAAAAATAATATGAAACAAGTATCAGTAAAAACTTAATCCTTTTCCGTATGGTGAACTCAAAACACAGTTTGGTGCATAATCCATTACACTGTATGCACTGATGTGAGGTCTCGCTTCACTCTTTGTTTTGTGCAAACACATCTCCGGCAGGCATCTTGCTGTATTCCTGTTGGATTGCTGGGCTTAGATGAAAAATGCCTTTCTGTGAGACACAGAGGATTGTTAACCAGAAAACAGCTCTTCCTCCAGAGTTGTTCAATATGATTAACCAAATGTTCTTAGAGAAACATCTGGAAGACTTCTAAAATTGATGAATTGTTAGGAATATTGGCTTTTATTCCTGATATACTGGCATCAAAATCATATATTTTCAGATTGAAATTGTCTTCTCTCCATTGAAGTTGCCAAGCCTTGACTTCTTTTAAACTTTAAACAGGTTTTACACTTTTCGTTTTCCAAGTCAGATCCTATGGTACTTGAGAGTTAACATTTTTTGTGATGAATATTTTCTTATTTTTTCAGACAGGGTCTCACTTTGACGCCCTCGGTAGAGTGCCATGCATCACAGCTCACAGCAACCTCAAACTCTTGGGCTCAAATTCTCTTCCCTCATCCTCCTGAGTAGCTGGGACTACAGGTACCCACCACAACACTTGGATATTTTTTAGAGATGGGGTCTTGCTCTGACTCAGGCTGGTCTTGAACTCATGAGCTCGAGCAACCCACCTGCCTCAGCCTCCCAGAGTGCTAGGATTACAGGTGTGAGCCATGGTGCGTGGCCATTGTGAGAAGTATTATTTTTTTATTTTTTATTTATTATTTTATTAAATCATAACTGTGTACATTAATGCATTTATGGGATACAATGTGATTTTATATACAATTTGGAATGCTTACATCAAACTGGTTAACACAGCCTTAACCTCACTTAAATTATTTGTTGTGTTAAGACATTTATACTCTACTCTTAATAAATTTGGCATTATGCATAATAGGTGAGGTCTCACCAATTACCCTCCCTCCACCCGGCCTCCCCCTTTTCTTCTCTCCTTCATTCTGGGATATAGTTGTGTTTCATCATTTGTATGAAAGTGCGGGTGATTATATATTGGTTTTGTAATAGTACTGAGTACATCGGGTATTTTTTCTTCCATTCTTGAGATATTTTACTAAGAACAACAGTTTCAGCTCCATTCATTTAAACATAAAAGATATAAAGTCTCCATCTTTTTATGGCTGCATAATATTCCATGGTATACATATACCACAGTTTATTGATCCAGTCATGGGTCAGTGGTCACTGGGGCTGCTTCCATGACTTGGCAATTATGAATTGGGCTGCAATAAACATTCTGGTGCAAATATCTTTGTTGTAAAGTGATTTTTGGTCCTCTGAATATATACGTAGGTGAGGAATTGCACGATCGAATGGCACGTCTACTTTTAGTTCCCTTAGTGTTCTCCAAACTTCTTTCCAAAAGGGACATATTAGCTTGCATTCCCACCAGCAGTGTAGACGTGTGCTACAGCCCCACAGCCCTAAGAGTGTATGGTCTCAGAAGTGCTACACCATTAGCATTCCCTTCTCTCCACATCCACACCAACATCTGTAGTTTTGGGATTTTGTGATGTGGGCTAATCTTAATCGAGTTAGATGGTGTCTCAAAGTGGTCTTGATTTGCATTTCTCTGACAATTAAAGATGATGAGCATTTTTTCATGTGTGTGTAGGCCATGTGCCTCTCTTCTTCAGAGAAGCTTCTGTTCAAGTATCTTGCCCACAATGAAATAACTAATAAGTTTGAGTTCTCTGTGGATTCTCCCATTCTGAAAGGCTGTCTGCTTACTTTACTTATTGTGTTCTTGGCTATGTAGAAGATTTTTAGTTTGATCAGATCCCAGTGATATCTTTTTGGTGTTGCTTCAATTGCCAGAGAAGTCCTCCTCATAAATTCCAATATTCTCCCAGGCCAATTTCTTCAACTGTTTCCCCTGCACTCTCTCCAAGTATCTTTATAGCTTCATTTCTTAAGTTTAAACCTTTTATCCAGTGAAAACCAATTTTTGTTAATGGTGAAAGGTATGGGTCCAGTTTCAGTCTTCTACAGGTTGCCAGCCAATTTACCAGCACTATTTGTTAAATAGAGAACCTTTCCCCAATTTTTGTTTTTGATAGGCTTATCAAAGTTCAAATGACGGTAAGTGGCTGGGTTCATCTCTTGGTTCTCTATTCTGTTCCATACATCTACCTCTCTCTTTTTGTGCCAGTACCATGTGAGAAGTATTTTTAAAGCTACCTCTATATCCAAATTCTCCAACAATGATTGAGTCTTCTAAAACTTGACTCTTTGAATTTATCGTATTCCATATTTATATATAGTCCCACAAGAATCTACTATTTATACAAATTATTTCAGGTAGAACTGTGAAAATACTGAGAACAAAGCATTTGAGGGTTACAGACTCAAGTCAGGTGACAAAGTAGTAAAATGTGTCATCACGTTTTTGTTTACAAAATGAACAGTGCCTCCAAGCCTTGTTCCTACCAAATGAACATCGTTAGAATGCCTACCTGTTCACAGTCAAAAGGTTGAAGGAAACACAAATTCTAGTTATAGGTTGCCTCTGAGGAGGGCACTAGGTATCTGGGAGACAGGAATCTTTGCCTCTGAAGAAGAAATATGAATGTTTCAAGGTATAAAGAGTATAACAGGACCTTCACATGTTCTAAGTCTATCTAAAGCACATGTTCTAAGTCTGTCCAGAGAAGGTGGGAAGACAGCCTTGGAGAAAGCTGGTCCAGAGTAAGCATGAAGCCTGGTTCTCCTCAGGCAGTCAGGATCCTCGACCTGGAGAAAGAGCCCCACAGCCCTAAGAGTGTATGGTCTCAGAAGTGCTACACCATTAGCAAGTGCCTCTCTATTTTACAGATGTTCAAGAAAAAAAATAGAAATAGCTTGGACCTTCCCCCACCCATACCAGTCAACTATCCAAGCTAGTCCCACAAGAAGGATAAAATACACCACTATCCAGGAAGCTGAGAAATGAGGATAAGAATTCTACAAAAATTTAGGAGCATCACTATACCATCTATCATGATTAATGTAAAAAAGTGACAAATCTAAATGGTAACACTTGGACATAACTAGTAAAAATGAAAGCCAGAACCTTGACTCTGGGGGTGGGGGTGGGGAGTATGGCAATTTCATACATTAGTGTTCCTCACAGTTGTATCTAAACCTAATCCTGAGACCCAACAACTTCACTCTTGGGTTTGGGTTTGAATCCCAGAGAAATGAAACTTATGTACATACAAAACCCTGGACATTAACAGAGAAAAATGACTGAATTTTTTAAAAGCCTGTAAATGAATATTCATAACAGCTCTATTTGTCATACCCCCAAACTGGAAATAACTGGGACAACATTCCATGGACAACCATGGAATACTCCTCAGGAGTAATGATACAGGCAATACTTGGAAAATCTTAAGGGAAATACACAGAGAGAAAAATTTCAAAAAAATTACATAATAGAGAACAGGTTAGCAGTTTCCAGCGGTTAAGGCGGGAAGAATGCGAAAGAGATGGGTGCGGATATTGAAGGGCCCCATCCATGTGCCCTACTGAAGTGGTGGTCTCACATAAGTCCACTCAAGGTCAAACTGCAAAGAGAAACACCCACACAATGGAGGGTCTGTTAAACTGCAGAGAACTGAATGACAATCAGATTGTGTCAAAGTCAATATCCTAGGTGTTGTAACTGTGTTCAAGTTTTACAAATGTCTTCCACCAGGGGAAACTGACTGCAAAATAGGAGAACTGCCATCAAAGGTTTGAGATACACAAAAATTACAAAACTTAAAATCATTCTGATTACTGTATTTTCTCAAAATAATTGCCATGACATTCTACATATTTTTGCATTCTTTTGAACCACTTTTGGAAACACTCTTTCCACTCATGTTCTTCAAGTGACATTAAGCTTGGTTTCGAACATTCTTCTGTTCATGTAATTTTTGACTAAAGGGAACAAGAAATAATCACCTGGGGCCAGGTCAGGACTGTAGGGTGGAAGTTTGTGGACAGATGAATTGTCTTGGTGCAAGATGCTCCCCAGCAGTCCTGTCCTTGGCCACTACTCTTGAAGCATCCCAAAAACTTTTGCTACGTACACTGCTGTGTGCCACTGAGCAGTAACAGTCCTATGTTCCTCTACAGGAAGAGCTGCAACATAACCACTTTCAGGGAAGAAAGTTGCCACCATTTTCTTTCTAATACTTTGGACTGCTTCACTTGTGTTAGTGGGTTTTCATCAGGAAAAATCCACCATGTCAACTGACATTTATTCTCTGATCAAATTGGTGAGTCCAGGTTTCATCACCAGCAATAACGTCAGAAATGCATCTAGACCTGCCTGCATCAAACCTGAACCAGCATTTCTTCACACCATTCAACACGAATGTGCTTTTGCTTATCTGTCAAAGTGTAAGGTACCTAGCAGGATGAAACTTTCCTGGCTTGAAGATAATCGTGCAAGCTTTTGGACACTGCCAGTGGTGCAATCTGTAGTGCTGCTTTAGTGTCCTTTAATGTCACTCAATTGTTTTCTTTTTTTTTTCACTCAATTTTTTTCAAGAACCATTTTTTCCACAGCAGCGATGTCTTCCTCAGTCACTGTGGTCACCAGGTGCCCACTCTCTCCTTGTCGTTCAGTGAAGTTCAGCCTCTTCTAAATTCTTGATTGAAAGCCTGTTGCAAATGCTCAAGGCTTTGAGACTCGCTTAACTTCCTTTAAAATCACAGAAAATCATCACATGAAAGTGCTCTATTCCCAGCTCCACAGGATGCAGTGCAGCAGATGGACACAAAGGAAGGCTCCCCAGTGACACTGATGAGCAGAGCAAGGTGAAACTTGCACGGGTCATTCAGAAAGGACGCTGTGGACTGTGTTTCTTGGAAGTGAAATAATGGACCATAACATATTCTGTCTCAAAACCTTCATAGTAACCTGCATATAAAGAATCCTTGTACTATTTCTCACAAATGCATATGCATTCACAATTATCTCAAAAAGGTTTTTATAACATTAAGAATTCTTCTACTTAATGAAAAACATTATAATTAATCCAACAACCCTTATGTTACCACAAATAAATGAGCAGACAGAAAAATCAGCTGGGCTCTCAACCACTTCTCAATTTGAGGGAATTCAGTCTGATTTAACCAACGCACGCGAGTGCTCAGACAATCTTAACATCTACCACCCACCCACACAGAACCCCCGGAAGGACCATCACAGTCTGTCACAAAGGAAAGAGAAGCATGCCACTGGCTATTACCAAACGGGCAGGAATCTCATTTGTCAGTTCGTTTTATTCTAAAATTATATTCAAAAATATGACACGTATAGTTGCCCCTCATTATCTGCAGCAAAGTGGTTCCAAAACTTCCCCCACACTAACATGGAAATTCAAGGATGTTCAGGTCCCTGGTATAAGATGGCATAGGATTTACATACAACCTTCACACATCCTCCTATACACTTTTAAATTGTTTCAAATTACTTATACCTAATACAATGTAAATGCTATGTAAATAGCTGTTATACCATATTGTTTATTTGTACCATTTGTTGTTATTTTTTATTGGGTTTCTTAAGAGTATTTTCAATTTGCAACTGGTTAAATCCATGGATGTGGAAGCCAAGAACATGCAGGGCAGATTGCAAGGTGATTTCAACTAGAACCATTAGAAAACAAGGACACAGGCTACAAGGAGCACTCCCGCCTCCAGGGAGCAAGATGATCAGGATTCTTCCTCTGCTTCTTTCTGCCTCCTATACTTTCAAGAAGTTCTCCAAGGAGTCAGTGTCCCTACTACAGTCAAAGCCAACTCTCTCGACTACCTACAATGAGTTCCATCAGGCACAGTGGTAGTTTAGCCTTCTCAGGACAAAAGTTTGGTAGATAGCTACATTTTAGAAAAAAATACATTTTTTTTTTTAGAGACAGAGTCTTACTTTGACGCCCTTAGTAGAGTGCCATGGCATCACAGCTCACAGCAACCTCCACCTCTTGGGTTTAGGTGATTGTCTTGCCTCAGCCTCCCAAGTAGCTGGGACTACAGCCACCCACCACAACGTCCAGCTATTTTTTGTTGCAGTTTGGCTGGCGCCGGGTTCGAATCAGCCACCCTCGGTTATGGGGCCTATGCCCTACTCACTGAGCCACAGGCACCGCCTAGAAAAAATACAATTTTACACAAGCCTTCAACATTCTAGTGCTGTTTGTAAATACCTCTGATTATTAACAGAGACTGACAAATTAAAACTCATATGCCCAAAAGCATCTCTTATAACAAAAGAATAAGAAAGTCACATTAGTAAGAAAAAAATATGAAGCACCTAGAGCATTTAGCACTGAACACTACAATCTGACTCTTCCTTTCCCAGCAGCAAAACAACACAACACAATATTCAGGGCTCACTTTCGAAACTGGATTTGAGCTGACTAGCCTGGCTTCTGCAGTTTCTGACAGAACAGGTTGTTTAAAATAATGACACATTATATGGGATGGCCTGTTACTATATGAGCAAAGTGACAAATCCATTCTTCAGATTATACAAAACATATAAAAAGAGAAAGTAAGAATAAAACTTCAGAAGGTGAACCAAGAGACTTTATTGAAAACCTGGATTAGGCTCAGTGCTTATAGCTCAAGTGGCTAAGGCGCCAATCATATACACCAGAGTTGGTGGGTTCGAATCCAGCCCGGGCCTGCCAAACAACTATGACAACTACAGCCAAAAACTAGCCGGGCATTGTAACGGGTGCCTGTAGACCCAGCTACTTGGGAGACTGAGGCAAGAGAACTGCTTAATCCCAGGAGCTGAAGGTTACTGTGAGCTATGATGCCATGGCACTCTACCCAGAGTGATAGCTTGAGGCTCTGTCTCAAAAAAAAGAAAACAAAACCTTGATTAGGCTCAGCATTCAAAGCAAAGTGGTTATGGAACCAGCCTCATACACCAAGGGTGACGGGTTCAAGCCCAGCCTGGGCCAGCTAAACAATAACAATAACTCCAACAAAAAATAGCCAGGCATGTGGCAGGCACCTGTAGTCTCAGCTACTTGGGAGACTGAGGCAAGAGAATTGCTTAAACCCAAGAGTTGGAGGTTGCTGCGAGCTGTGACTCCATGTTGCTCTACCGAGGGTGACATAGTGAGACTCTGTCTCAAAAAGAAAAAAAAAAAAAACAAAAAAACCTTGATTAAACTTTTCTTTAAAAAAAAAAAAAAAAAACCCTGAATTTTATATTTAGCTAACATCATGATTCCTTCTTTATGTTATCATTACCTTTTTTTGTCCACAGGAGGCAGAGAAATGCTGCCGCTTTTCCACTTCACTTTGACATTCTCCTGAAAAACAGTTCTATTCAAGGCAGTGAAGTAGCGTTCCAAGATCACCAGCCTCTGTTTGAGTCTCAGGGCTGAGAGGGTAGTGGTGGCTGACCGGACAGCCAGAGCTTGCTGCTCTTTAACCAGCACAGAAAGACATTCCTTCAGTTCATTCACATCTAGAAAACAAGAAAGAAAACATCTTACCTATCGATCGATATCTTGGCCACAGTCTGTTGTAATGCTGAGAAAGTGGATAATGATAATAGGTAATACCTGAGAGCAGATGATGTGCCAAAATGGTTTAAACAGTTTACACAAATTAGCCAACCCTCATGCCCACCAAAGTGAGATAGTACTATCCACATATTATAGATGAGGACACTGAGGCACAGAGTGGTTAAGTAACTGGCCTGAGGTCACACATTGGAGTATGACACATGACATAGTGGAGCTTTGGAACAGACCCTCTTGGCATCAAAAGCTCCAGAAGCTGAGAGCTAACAGTTACATAAAACTAGAAGAAGAACACTTCAAATTGCACACTGGGCTTAACATGGAAAAGCAGAAAGATCTGCAGGTAAAGCAGCACCCCTACCCTTCTCAGGGTGCCTTACCAGGTTGCCCTCCAAGCAAGGAACCCAGCCCAGCACTGACAACTGACAAGCCCCTGAGTCCTTCCAGAACAGAGAAGCCTTGTCAAGGACATGTCCCTCAGAGGAATTTCTTCTAAAAACTGAGTCTCAGCAAAGTTTTGCCCTTCCTGAAATCACTCATTTCCCACTTTTCAGTATTATGTTTCCTCTCTGCAGGGCTACAGACCCCAGAGACAAGCCCAAAGCTCAAAGAAAGCAACTGACTTGGAGCATACACATCCCTCTTGACACACTCCCTCTGCTCGCCATCCTAACTGCCCAGGGCATCAGTCATCTATTGCAGGCAACCATGATGCTTAGATACCCTGAACAAGTGGGCAATGAGTAACAACTGTGGAGACCACAAGAGAGTCGGCAGAAGTCCCACCCACACTGCCTACCAGGGTGTCCAGGCCAGCCAGGAAGCCTGGACATTGAACCTGCCAGGCAGTGACAAGGTGATACACATGCTAGCTAGCCCTGGAAAGCAGGGCCACAGAAAGCCAGTTAGAAGGAAGCTTAGGTAAGACCCAGAGTCTCACAACATGACATGAAAATGTCCATATTTCAGGAGAAAGTCACTCATCATAGCAAGAACCAGAAAAATCTAAAACTAAATTTAAGAGACAATTGACTGATAGAGACATTTGACTGATGGTGACAATCGACTGATGGTAAGAGATGTGAGAATAATCTGATAAAGATTTTAAAGCAGCCAGGGTAAAAATGCTTCAATGAGCAATTATGAACACGAGAAATAAATGAAAAAATAGGAAGCTGAAGACATAAGGAGAGCCAAATGCAAAGTTTACAAATGACAAATATATAGCCAAAATAAAAAGGTCAGAGAATGGGCTCAATAGTAAAATGAAAGAAAAAGAGCAAAGAATCAGTGAAATGGAAAATAAAAGTTACCCAGTCAGAATAATACAGAGAATAAACATGTATTAAAAAAAAGAACAGGCCCAGGGATCTGTAGGACCATAACTAAAGATCTAACATTCCTGTAAGAAAGAGGAAAAAGAAGGTCGGGCTGAAAATGTGCTCTGAGAAGTAACAGCTTAAGCACAGAAAGACAAATCTCTCCTATTCTCACATGTGGGAGTTAAATATTAGAAACAATTGAGCTCAGGGAGATAAGAGAGCAGGATGATAGTTACCAAAGCCTGGGAAGGGGGAGATAAAGTGGAGATGGTTAATGGGCACAAAAATATAGTTAACAGAATGAACAGTATTTGATAGCACAACAGAGTGACTAGAATCAACAGGGTATAAAATGACCCTTTAAAATGACCTCTAGAGTGCAACTGGAACGTTCATAACAGAAAAAACACCTGACTGGATGAACTGAAATTACAGGCTTGTATCAGCACATTACAGAGACCCTATAAAGATACACAACTACTATGTGCCCATAATAATTTTTTAAAAAGTTTTTTTTTAAAAATGGCCTAAAACTTCCCAAATTTTGCAAGAGACCTAAATCTGTAGATACAACAAGGTAAGCAAACTCCAAACAGGAAGAACCCTAAGAAATACACTCTGAGCATACCATATTTAACTGAAAAGGATAAGGAAAACATCTCAAAAACAGCTAGAGAAGCACCTGAACTGCAGCAGAATAATAAGCAAATTTCCAAGAGGCCAGCTGAGAGTACAAAGTATTTTTCAACTGATGAAAGAAAAGAACCTTTAATCCAGAAATCCAAGATCAGCAAAAACATCCTTCAGAAAAGAGAAAATGAAAACATTCTCAGAGGAAGGACAATTAAGAGACTATGCTTTCTTGTACCCACAGTACAAGAAAGGCCACAGGAAGTTCTCTGAACAGAAAGCCAACACTAACAGGAATCCTCAGGAGAAAACAAGTTACAAGCACAGCTGTGAGGAGATGCAGTGAGTCTGTTCATCACCTCGGACACGTGTGAGGAGACACAGGGAGTTTGTTCTTCACCTCTTGATTTTTCTAAATTATGACTGAAGATTTATAATACTGTCAGATGTGGTTATAAATGTAAACAAAGGAAAATATTTAAGACAAGTATCATGAACAGAAAAACATGAAGGGACAAAAGGGAGGTAAGGTTTCTATCAATCAATGAAACTAGAAAATGGCAGCACCAGAAAAGTTGGGGTAAGGTTTTGAATACATACAGGATAAGTATCATTTATCAGAAATGCTTGGGAAAACAAATGCTCCAGATTACAGATTTTTCCTGAGTTAGGAATATCTGCATATACATAGTGAGGTATCTTGGGGATGGGACCCAAATCTAAATATAAAAGCCATTTATGTTTTTCATATACACCTTATTCACATAGCCTAACAGTAATTTTATATGATATTTTTAGCAACTTTCTGTATGAAACAAAGTTCACGTTAAGTATTCATACTCGTGTGAGGAATTTTCTACTTGTGGCATTATGTCAGTGTTCAAAAAATTTCAAATTTGGGGACATCTGGGATTTTTGGATTATAGATGTTCAATGTGTAAATAAAATACTACCTAGAAAAGTCACAAAAGAAGAGACATAAAAAATATACAGAAAAACACTAGAGATAAACCAAAACAGTATGTTAAAAATGGTCCTGGAAACCACAGGGAGACAGGACAAACTAAGCAGTGAAATGAAAAGCAGAATAACAGAAAACACAAACTAAAACGGCAATCTTAAATGCTAATTTATCAATAATGACATTGAATTAAGTGTAAATAGTCTAAATACATCAATTAAAAGACAGACACTGGAAGGACAGACTAGAAAACTAGTCCAAGTATATACTGTCAATAACATACTGGACTTCAAACAGGCAGACTGAAAGAAAAGTATAGAAAAAATACCATAGAAACATTACTTAGTTTTAAGCAGAAGTGGCTACTTTAAAATCAAACAAAGTCAACTTCAGAGCAAAGATAACCAGGATCAGAGAGCAACATCACAAAATGAGAAAACAGTCAATCCACCATTAAGACACAGCAATCCTAAACATGCATGCACCAAACAAAATAAAATCTATAGAAACCAAAGGAGAAAAAGACACAGACTTTTACAGCTGGAGACCTCTCTGGGGCAGTGCCTGTGGCGCAAGGAGTAGGTCGCCGGCCCCATATACCAGAGGTGGTGGGTTCAAACCCGGCCCCGGGCCAAAAACTGCAACAAAACAAACAAAAAGTCTCCCTCTCAAAAACTGATAGGGTACGGAGACAAAAATCAGTGAAATGGAAGAATTCACCACACCATCAAGCAACAGGGCCTAATCAAAGGTTACAGAGCATTCCAGTCAACTACAGTAGATATTTAATGTTGTCAAGTATCCACAAAACAAACACCAAGTTAATCCATGTCTTGAGCCATAAAACAAACCTTTCACAAATCTAAAAGAACTGACAGCATGTAGAAATATCCCCCTAAGAAACAGAAACAAACTAGAAGACAGTAACAGAATAGTAACAGGAAAATTTCCAAACTCTTGGAAACTAAACAACATACCTCTAACTCATCCATAGATCAAAGTAGTCTCAGGGAAAATTAAAAAATATGAACTGAACTAAATGAAAATGCAAATACCACACACAGAAATGTGAGTGAAAGGCCAAGCACAGAGGCTCACGCCTATAATTCCAGTACTCCGACAGGCAGAGGGGAGATTCTCTTGAGCTCAGGAGTTTGAGACCAGCCTGAGCAAGAGCAAGACCCCATCTCTATTAAGAATAGAAAAACTGGGGCGGAGCAAGATGGCAGCCGAGTAACAGCTTCCTTGCATCTGGGCACCGTGAGTCTGGGGAGATAGGACTCCAGGCATCTCTGGCTGGTGGGAACTGCCTATCATCACTCCTATGAGGATACAGGGAGTCAGCGAGAGACTTCTGGACCCCAAGAGGAGGACTAAAACAGTGGAAAACTGGCAAGTGGTCGCGTGTATTCAACCCGTCTAAACCCGCCCACAACTGTAAGTTCAGTAGCAGCGAGACTGCAAACCAGAAAGGCCTTACCTGTGAACTCTTTTGATGTCCTTGGACTTGGCACTGAGTTGAACTGCCCTGGGGAAGGCCTGAGTGGGAGTGCGGAGAACTTTGGCCGTTGTCTAGGGCCCCAGTCTGAGCCGCTGAGCCAGACGGAGCTAATAGTGTTTGGCGGTGGGTCACACGGATCCATTGTCAGTGATCTGCCCCGGCAAGCTCCGCCCTCAGGGTAGCAGAGCTAGAAACGGGTGGGAGCTGGTAACCCAGCAACCAAGTAGCCTAAGGGTGGGGTCTGAGCCGCCTTGCAGCCCTAACCCTCAGGGGCAGAGTGAGACCGGTTTTGGCACACTGAGTAAGTGGATAGCCACTTCAGCAGTGATTCCAGCGAGAAAGCTGGGAAAGCTTCTGCTCAGCAAGTTTACAAGTTCAAAGTGCCTTTTAAGTGGGCTGAAGAGAGATTTAGGGTGTCTACCTGCTGGGGTTTGAGAAATCAGCAGCCTCCAGTCGTATCAGAACTGTGACTAACATCTCATACCCCAAAAGACCACGTGTTGCCCAGACAATATTCAACAACATATACAAACTGCTTCGTTTTTGGTTGTGTATTTTTTTTTCTTTTTTTTTTTTTTGTTTGGTTGGGTTTTTTTGTTTGTTTATTTTGACGTTGTTGATGTTCTTTTGTTTCTTAATTTCAATCTTTTCCAGACAGATCCCTTTTTCTTTCTCAATTTTTCTAGTTTAATTATAATTTCCCATTGCTGCCTTTTTTAATAACTACAACTTCATTTTTGCTAGTGTTTCTACCGCTATCACTTGGTTTTTCACCCAATTTTATCGCCATAAAGTTTTCTGTTTGCTTGTTTTGGTTTGATTTATAGCATTTTTGTCTTTCCTCTCTACTTGGTGGAGGTGGGGTACTGTGTCTGACCAGGTTAGCAAAGAGCTGCTGACCTCAAGGGAACCACCCAACTGGGCACCCAACCCCCAGAAGGTGGGGTTTTTTAAGGTTGTGTCAAAGTACCCTACTGTACACCTATATTGCCCTGTCTCCCTCTTTCTGTGCCTCTCTTCTTTTTGTCAATATTCCTTATCCCTACCCCCTCTCCTTTCTCTATCTTTCTTTTTTTTCTTATCACTCGGTCATCCTTTCTTTCATCCCTTTTTTGCTCTTCAACCTTCTCACCTTTCTGGTCCTGTAACCCTTAGTCCACAGGCACAAGAACTTAAAGAGCAAGAGGAAGTGAAAGGAAAATTAGGGCAAGGAAACAGATAAAAGAAATCACTCATGAGGAAGAATCAGCAGAAAACTCCAGGCAACATGAAGAACCAGTCAAGAACAACCCCGCCAAGGGACCATGAGGTAGCTACTGCAGAGGATTCCACCTATACAGAAATGTTAGGAATGACAGAAAGGGAATTTAGAATACACATGTTGAAAACAATGAAAGAAATGATGGAAACAATGAAGGAAACTGCTAATAAAGTGGAAAATAACCAAAAGGAAATCCAAAAACAGAATCAAATCAGAGATGAACGATATGAAGAATATAAAAAGGATATAGCAGAGCTGAAGGAAATGAAACAGTCAATCAGGGAACTTAAAGATGCAATGGAAAGTATCAGCAACAGGTTAGACCATGCAGAAGAAAGAATTTCAGAGGTAGAAGACAAAGTTTTTGAGATAACTCAGATAGTAAAAGAGGCAGAAAAGAAGAGAGAGAAAGCAGAACGTTCACTGTCAGAATTATGGGACTTTATGAAACGTTCCAACATACGAGTTATAGGAATTCCAGAAGGGGAAGAAGAATGCCCCAGAGGAATGGAAGCCATACTAGAGAATATTATAAAAGAAAATTTCCCAAACATCACCAAAGATTCTGACACACTGCTTTCAGAGGGCTATCGGACCCCAGGTCGCCTCAACTCTAACCGAGCTTCTCCAAGACACATTGTGATGAACCTGTCCAAAGTCAAGACAAAAGAAAAGATTCTGCAAGCTGCCAGGAGTAAGCGCCAGTTGACCTACAGGGGCAAATCCATCAGAGTGACCTCAGACTTCTCTAATGAAACTTTCCAAGCAAGAAGACAATGGTCATCTACCTTTAATCTACTTAAACAGAACAATTTTCAGCCCAGAATTCTGTACCCTGCTAAGCTAAGCTTCAAAATTGATGGAGAAATCAAATCATTTACGGATATACAAACATTGAGGAAATTCACCACAACAAGACCAGCTCTACAGGGAATACTTCAACCTGTTCTGCACACTGACCACCACAATGGATCAGCAGCAAAGTAAGAACTCAGAAATCAAAGGACAGAACCTAACCTCCACACTGATGCAAAAGATAAAACTAAGCAATGGACTCTCACCAAATAAGACGAATAGAATACTACCACACTTATCAATTATCTCCATAAATGTTAATGGCTTGAATTCCCCACTGAAGAGACATAGATTGGCTGACTGGATTAAAAAACACAAGCCATCCATTTGCTGTCTGCAAGAAACACACCTGGCTTCAAAAGACAAATTAAAGCTCCGAGTCAAGGGTTGGAAGACAATTTTTCAGGCAAATGGAATTCAGAAGAAAAGAGGAGTTGCAATCTTATTTTCAGATACATGTGGATTTAAAGCAACTAAAGTCAAAAAAGACAAAGATGGTCACTTTATATTGGTCAAGGGAAAACTACAACAAGAAGACATTTCAATTCTAAATATCTATGCACCAAATTTAAATGCTCCCAGATTCTTGAAACAGACCTTACTCAGTCTGAGCAATATGATATCTGATAATACCATCATAACAGGGGACTTTAACACACCTCTTACAGAGCTGGACAGATCCTCTAATCAGAAATTAAACAAAGATATAAGAGATTTAAATGAGACCCTAGAACAATTATGCTTGATAGACGCATATAGAACACTCCACCCCAAAGATAAAGAATATACATTCTTCTCATCACCCCATGGAACATTCTCCAAAATTGATCATATCCTGGGACACAAAACAAATATCAACAGAATCAAAAGAATTGAAATTTTACCTTGTATCTTTTCAGACCATAAGGCACTAAAGGTGGAACTCAACTCTAACAAAAATGCTCGACCCCATCCAAAGGCATGGAAATTAAACAATCTTCTGTTGAATAACAGATGGGTGAAGGAAGAAATCAAACAGGAAATCACTAACTTCCTTAAGCATAACAACAATGAAGACACAAGCTACCAAAACCTGTGGGATACTGTAAAAGCAGTTTTGAGAGGAAAATTCATCGCTTTAGATGCCTACATTCGAAAAACAGACAGAGAGCACATCAACAATCTCACAAGAGACCTTATGGAATTGGAAAAAGAGGAACAATCTAAGCCTAAACTCAGTAGAAGAAAAGAAATCTCCAAAATCAAATCAGAGATCAATGAAATTGAAAACAAAAGAATCATTCAGAAAATTAATGAAACAAGGAGTTGGTTTTTTGAAAAAATAAATAAAATAGATAAACCATTGGCCAGACTAACTAGAAATAGAAAAGTAAAATCTCTAGTAACCTCAATCAGAAATGATAAAGGGGAAATAACAACTGATCCCACAGAGATACAAGAGATCATCTCTGAATACTACCAGAAACTGTATGCCCAGAAATTTGACAATGTGAAGGAAATGGATCAATATTTGGAATCACACCCTCTCCCTAGACTTGGCCAGGAAGAAATAGACCTCCTGAACAGACCAATTTCAAGCACTGAGATCAAAGAAACAATAAAAAAGCTTCCAACTAAAAAATGCCCTGGTCCAGATGGCTTCACTCCAGAATTCTATCAAACCTTCAAGGAAGAGCTTATTCCTGTACTGCAGTTATTATTCCAAAAAATTGAGGAACAAGGAATCTTCCCCAACACATTCTATGAAGCAAACATCACCCTGATACCAAAACCAGGAAAAGACCCAAACAAAAAGGAGAATTTCAGACCAATCTCACTCATGAATATAGATGGAAAAATTCTCAACAAAATCCTAGCCAATAGATTACAGCTTATCATCAAAAAAGTCATTCATCATGATCAAGCAGGCTTCATCCCAGGGATGCAAGGCTGGTTCAACATACGCAAGTCCATAAACGTTATCAACCATATTAACAGAGGCAAAAATAAAGATCACATGATCCTCTCAATAGATGCAGAAAAAGCATTTGATAAAATCCAGCATCCTTTTCTAATTAGAACACTGAAGAGTATAGACATAGGTGGCACATTTCTAAAACTGATTGAAGCTATCTATGACAAACCCACAGCCAATATTTTACTGAATGGAGTAAAACTGAAAGCTTTTCCTCTTAGAACTGGAACCAGACAAGGTTGTCCTCTGTCACCTTTACTATTCAACATAGTGCTGGAAGTTCTAGCCAATACAATTAGGCAAGACAAGGAAATAAAGGGAATCCAAATGGGAGCAGAGGAGGTCAAACTCTCCCTCTTTGCTGACGACATGATCTTATACTTAGAGAACCCCAAAGACTCAACCACAAGACTCCTAGAAGTCATCAAAAAATACAGTAATGTTTCAGGATATAAAATCAATGTCCACAAGTCAGTAGCCTTTGTATACACCAATAACAGTCAAGAGGAGAAGCTAATTAAGGACACAACTCCCTTCACCATAGTTTCAAAGAAAATGAAATACCTAGGAATATACCTAACGAAGGAGGTGAAGGACCTCTATAAAGAAAACTATGAACTCCTCAGAAAGGAAATAGCAGAGGATATTAACAAATGGAAGAACATACCATGCTCATGGATGGGAAGAATCAACATTGTTAAAATGTCTATACTTCCCAAAGCAATCTACCTATTCAATGCCATTCCTATCAAAGTACCTACATCGTACTTTCAAGATTTGGAAAAAATGATTCTGCGTTTTGTATGGAACCGGAAAAAACCCCGTATAGCTAAGGCAGTTCTTAGTAACAAAAATAAAGCTGGGGGCATCAGCATACCAGATTTTAGTCTGTACTACAAAGCCATAGTGCTCAAGACAGCTTGGTACTGGCACAAAAACAGAGACATAGACACTTGGAATCGAATTGAACACCAAGAAATGAAACTAACATCTTACAACCACCTAATCTTCGATAAACCAAACAAGAACTTACCTTGGGGGAAAGACTCCCTATTCAATAAATGGTGTTGGGAGAATTGGATGTCTGCGTGTAAAAGACTGAAACTGGACCCACACCTTTCCCCACTCACAAAAATTGATTCAAGATGGATAAAGGACTTAAATTTAAGGCACGAAACAATAAAAATCCTCAAAGAAAGCATAGGAAAAACACTGGAAGATATTGGCCTGGGGGAAGACTTCATGAAGAAGACTGCCATGGCAATTGCAACAACAACAAAAATAAACAAATGGGACTTCATTAAACTGAAAAGCTTCTGTACAGCTAAGGTGACGATAACCAAAGCAAAGAGACAACCCACACAATGGGAAAGGATATTTGCATATTTTCAATCAGACAAAAGCTTGATAACCAGGATCTATAGAGAACTCAAATTAATCCACATGAAAAAAGCCAACAATCCCTTATATCAATGGGCAAGAGACATGAATATAACTTTCTCTAAAGACGACAGACGAATGGCTAACAAACACATGAAAAAATGTTCATCATCTCTATATATTAGAGAAATGCAAATCAAAACATCCCTGAGATATCATCTAACCCCAGAGAGAATGGCCCACATCACAAAATCTCAAAACTGCAGATGCTGGCGTGGATGTGGAGAGAAGGGAACACTTTTACACTGCTGGTGGGACTGCAAACTAGTACAACCTTTCTGGAAGGAAGTATGGAGAAACCTCAAAGCACTCAACCTAGACCTCCCATTCGATCCTGCAATCCCATTACTGGGCATCTACCCAGAAGGAAAAAAATCCTTTTATCATAAGGACACTTGTACTAGACTGTTTATTGCAGCTCAATTTACAATCGCCAAAATGTGGAAACAGCCTAAATGCCCACCAACCCAGGAATGGATTAACAAGCTGTGGTATATGTATACCATGGAATACTATTCAGCCATTAAAAAAAATGGAGACTTTACATCCTTCGTATTAACCTGGATGGAAGTGGAAGACATTATTCTTAGTAAAGCATCACAAGAATGGAGAAGCATGAATCCTATGTACTCAATCTTGATATGAGGACAATTAATGACAATTAAGGTTATTGGGGGGGGAAGCAGAAAGAGAGAGGGAGGGAGTGGGGTGGGGCCTTAGTGTGTGTCACACTTTATGGGGGCAGGACATGATTGCAAGAGGGACTTTACCTAGCAATTGCAATCAGTGTAACTGGCGTATTGTACCCTCAATGAATCCCCAACAATAAAAAAAAAAAAAAAAAAAGAATAGAAAAACTAGCTGGGTGTGTTAAGCACCTGTGGTATCGGCTACTTGGGAGGCTGAGGTAGGAGAATGGTTTGAGCCCAGGAGTTGGAAGTTGCCGCGAGCTAAGATGAGGCCACTGCACTCTAGCCAGGGCAACAGAGTGAGACTCTGGCTCAAACAAGCAACAACAACAACAAAAGGCAGGGCCAGGTGGCTCACGCCTATAATCCTAGCACTCTGGAAGGCCAAGACAGGTGGATAGCTTGAGCTCACGAGTTTGACACCATCCTGAGGAAGAGCAAGAAAACTGAGGCAAGAGGATCACATGAGCCCAAGAGTTAGAGGTTGCTATAAGCTATGACACCATAGCACTTTACCCAGGGTGACAGCTTGAGACTCTGTCTCAAAAAAAAAAAAAAAAAAAATAGTGTAGGAAAGTACTCAAGTAGTGATGTGAGAGAACTTTATAGCCCTAAATGGGTACATTAGAAAAGGAGAAACTTTCAAATCAATAATATAAGGCCCCACCTGAAAAACCTAAATTTTTTTAAAAAGCAAAATAACCCAAAAGTAAAAAGAGAAGATATAACTAAGAGCAGAAACAATGAGGCTAAAAATGGAAAAATACAGAAAAATAAGTGAAACAAAAAGCTGTTCTTTGAAAATATCAATAAAACTGACACACCTCTAAGCAAGAGTGAGAAAAGAAAAAAGAGAACAGACATAAATTATTAACATCAGGAATGAAACAGGCTCTAAAGACATCAAAAAGATAATTAGTAACATCTTTACACACCTAAATTTGACAACTTAGACAAAATGGACTGCCTGAAAAATACAAACTACTATAACTTACCAAATATAAAATAGACCATATGAATAACCCTATAACTGTTAAGAAAACTGAATTAGACCTCGGCGCCTATGACTCAAGCAGCTAAGGCGCCAGCCACACACACCTGAGCTGACGAGTTCAAATCCAGCCTGTGCCCGCCAAACAAATAACAATGACGGCCGCAACCAAAAAATAGCCGGGCATTGTAGCGGGCAGCTGTAGTCCCAACTACTTGGGAAGCAGAGGCTGGAGAATCACTTGAGCCCAGGAGTTGGAGGTTGCTGTGAGCTGTGATGCCACAGCACTCTACCCAGGGCGACAGCTTGAGGCTCTGTCTCAAAAAGTAAAAAAAAAAAAAAGAAAGAAAGAAAACTGAATTAAAGTTTTTTTAAGAATCCCAACAAAGGGGCCAGGCAAGGTGGCTCATGCCTGTAATCTCAGCACTCTGGGAGGCCAAGGCAGGTAGACTACCTGAGCTCATAGGTTTTAGACCAGTCTGAGCAAGAGCGAGACCCCGTCTCTAAAAAATAGCTGGGCATTGTGGTGGGCGCCTGTAGTCCCAGGTACTTGGGAGGCTAAGGTAAGAGGATCACTTGAGCCCAAGAGTTGGAGGTTGCTGTGAGCTATGATGCCATAGAACTCTACCAAGCGTGACAAGGAGAGAACTCTGTCTTAAAATACAAAAAAACACTCAAGAGAGTGAGAAGAAATGGGAGCCTCATCCCCTTGATAAATACCATTTGCAAGGTCCTATGCTAACACAGCAGAGAGAATCACTGACTTAGATAATAATTACTTAGCACGGATTCTGCTAAGATTCCAACACTAAGAGATTACAACACCACATGCCCAGCAAACCCTTTCTGTTCCAGCTGTTCTCAACCTATGGGTCACAACCCCTAAGGCCTTTGGAAAACACATCCTGCATCTCAGATACTTACATTACCACATAAAAGTAGGAAAATTACAGTTACAAAGTAACAACGAAAATAATTTTATGGTTGGGGTCACCACAATATGAGGAACTGTATCAAAGTTCGCAGCATTAGGAAGGTTGAGAACTACTGTTAGACAAAAAGAAAAGCTGTGATGTGTCAAAACTCCCAGAAGGGCCCACTGAGGCAGTGTGCAGTGTTGAACCCCTGCTGAGGACCTGCAGGCTACAGTGTTGAGGGGCAAGTGTCTGGAAGTCTCCTTGGAAATGTGGGGTGGTGGGGGAGGGGGGATGAGGGTGGATGTACAGAGGGCAAAGAGGTAGAGAAGCTGTGATAAAGTGGGAGAATAAATGCCAGTGGTGGAGTCAAGGTAAGTGGCTCTTGCTCTAAAATTCTTTCAACTTCCCTGTATGTTTTAACTTTTCATTAAAAAAAAAAGTTGAACCAGGTGTTGTGGGTGCCTGTGGTCCCAGCTACTTGGGAGGCTGAGGCAAGAGAATTGCTTAAGCCCAAGAGCTGGAGATTGCTGTGAGCTGTTATGCCACAGCACTCTACCGAGGGCAACAAAGTGAAACTCTGTCTCTTAAAAAAAAAAAAGTTGCAAACAGTAATTTAGGAAAAAGTATAATTCCAACTCTAAGTCAAAGAAAAAACAAGTTCTAAGTTTCTATAGTGTAAATTAATGTGTTTTTCTTTTTTAGGTTGAGATGAGAGCAAAAATAAAAGTAATTAAAGGAACAGATACTAGTCTAAAAGATACAAATTCCACCTGCAGTTTGACTTCAAGACTCCCTGTCTTAAGAATATGCTTTAAATCCTAGGTCCTTGGAGGCTGCCAAGTAAATAGCTGGTTCTAAGTAAGCTCCACTCCTAGAAACAAGCATTGCTGCCAGAGGAAACCCTCTCCACTAAAGCCCACCCTGAGACGATGAGTCAGGCTGGGTTCCTTCTAAACAGGGGAGGTAACAGGTTCTACCTCCCCACCCCTAGCCTTGGGCACCTCAATGCCTAGGAGGGGGTAAAAGAGGGGAAGGCAAAACAGAAAATAATTTAAAATCACAGCACCAAACATCTACACACTCTGCTTGCCAAGCACTGATTTAGGACCTTCATTCACAGTGTTTCATCTCATCTTCACAACAACGGTCTGAGTAAGTACTTTTATTAATTATCCCATTTTACAGATAAGGAGCCCAAAGCAAGACAGATAAAAGCAATCTGTGCCAAGTCAGAGAGATAAAGCCAGGATTAAAGCCCAGACAGACTGAGAAACTTCTCTGCCAGAAGAGCTAGAAATGGTAAAGGAACATCTTCAAGAAGAAGGAAAAAGAACAGGTAAGAAGCAGGAAGCCGTGGTCAGAACACTGCATGGTAGGTTGGGGGTACAATATCATTTGAAGGTGAACAATTGCAAGTTTAAAGATGCATACAGCAACATCAGAGATGGTGAATTTAAACCCAAATGGCCTATGCATTCCAAATAAAAGACAGAGGTTATGAGATTGGGTAAAGAAGCAAAGCCCAACTGATGTCTATGTGAAACCCACTTTACATACAGACACAGGTTGAAACCAAAAATGTGAACAATATAAACCATTCAAACACCAAATGAAAAGAAAAGAAGCACCGAGCTTGATCAAATCAAGCTCATTTCAGAACAAAATATCAGGCAGAAGGAAGGGGTCAAACGTAAGAATCAACAGTGAACAATGTTCACAACAGTTTTAAAATATGAGGCAAAAATTACAGAACTCGAAGAAAAAAATACATCATTAACACAAGAGATTTCAATACTCCCAGGAAGGAGGACCTTTCTGCCAGACAGCTCAGCATTTCTCCACACTGCAACAAAGACATGGGAAAGAAAGGAGACTAGTGACTGGGTCTGATCCCACAGAACATCAAGACTGTCTTCTTAGTAAATAAACTACTGGGCTTTGTTAAGAGAGGAGTCATTATCTATGAAATATTTTTAGCAAGATGTCATTAGATTGCTTTGGGTAAATATACCTAAAACCCATGTGTTCATGGGACATGGCTCCCTGGAAAAGGTTCTAAAAGGTCTATATACTCTGGTAATTATACAGTTTATAAAATGAAGACACCCCACATCCTA
The DNA here is from genome assembly GCF_027406575.1 of Nycticebus coucang. Lineage (NCBI taxonomy): Eukaryota > Metazoa > Chordata > Mammalia > Primates > Lorisidae > Nycticebus > Nycticebus coucang. The sequence goes on from NC_069781.1 coordinate 144,118,015, forward strand.
AATGCTCCTCACTATGCAAGGTGACTGCACACCTCCCTGAGAAGCCTGAGCACAAAGCAGACAGACCTGGGAAGCTGCTCCAACCATCCCATATCTCTCTGGGCTTTGCCTGTGCATATAAGTGAGGATATGGCTATCCTTAAAGTTTAAATAAGTAAGATCTCTGACTCATGTCTCTATGATTTGATAATCCAATCTCAGGTGTTAGTACAACTCCTCTCCCCATAGTAAACAGTAAAAGTGGGCACAAAATTATTTCAAATCAAGAATACTTGAACAACACTGTCAACTAACTTGATCTCTAAGCTTCACAGAGCTGCAAAATACACATTCTTTTCAAGTAAACATGAAATAGTCAACAGAAAAGATTATATCCTGGCCATAAAACAAATCTCAATGAATTCTAAAAAACTGAAACTCCCAGAATATGTTCTCTGACTGCAACTAAATTAAATTAGAAATCATTCAAAGGAGACATTTGAAAATCTACAAATATCTGGATTTTTTTTTTTTTTTTTGACACAGAGTCTCATTTTGTCAACTCTTGGTACAGTGTCAGGGCATCAGAGCTCACAGCATCCTCAAAGTCTTGGGCCCAAGCAATTTCCTTGTTATGGCCTCCCAAGTAGCAGGGATTACAGGCACCTGCCACAACACCTGGCTATTTTTAGAGGTAGGATCTTGCTCTTATTGGGGCTGGTCTCGAACCTGTGAGCTCCAGCAATCCACTAGCGTCAGCCTCCCAGAGTGCTTGGACTACAGACATGAGCCCTGCACCTGGCCTTTCTTTCTTCTCTTTTTTTTTTTTTTTTAACACAGTATTACTTTGTCACCCTCGGTAGAGTGCCATGGTCTCACAGCTCACAGCAACCTCTAACTTTTAGGCTCAAGCGATTCTCTTCCCTCAGCCTCCCAAGTAGCTGGGACTATGGCACCCACTGCAATGCCCAGCTATTTTTAGATACAAGGTCTCGCACTGTCTTAGGCTGGACTCGAACCAGTGAGCTCAGGCAATCCACCCACCTTGGCCTCCCAGAGTAATATCTGGAAATTAAATAATATACATACAAATTATAAACATGTAAAAGAAATTACAGGTAAATTAGAAAATATTTTCAACTGAATGAATATGAAAATGAATAAACATTTCCAAATTTGTAACATGTGGCTAAACAATGCTTAGAGGAAAATTTACAGCTTTTTTTTTTTTTTTGTAGAGACAGAGTTTCACTTTATTGCCCTCAGTAGAGTGCCGTGGCGTCACACAGCTCACAGAAACCTCCAACTCCTGGGCTTAGGAGATTCTACTGCCTCAGCCTCCCTAGTAGCTGGGACTACAGGCGCCCGCCACAACGCCCGGCTATTTTTTTGTTGCAGTTTGGCCAGGGCTGGGTTTGAACCCGCCACCCTCGGTATATGGAGCCGGCGTCCTGCTCACTGAGCCATAGGCACTGCCCGTAAAATTTACAGCTTTGAACACATTTTAGAAAGACAAAACCCCCAAAATCAATGATCTATGATTCTTCTACGTTAAGAAACAAGAAAAGATAGAGAAGCAGATGGAACTAAAAGCAAGCAGAAAAAAGGAAATAATAAAGATCAATGAAAAGAAAACAGAAAAAAATCTGTCGCTCATGCCTGTAATCCCAGCACTCTGGGAGGCCGAGGTGGGTGTATTACCTGAGCTCATAGGTTCAAGACCAGCCTGAGCAAGAGCAAGACCCCATCTCTAAAAACAGCCAGGCACTATGGAGACACTTGTAGTCCCAGGTACATGGGGGGCTGAGGCAAAAGGATCGCTTAAGCCCAAGAGTATGAGGTTGCTGTGAGCTATGATGCCACAGCACCCTACGGAGGGGACAAAGTAAGACTCTGTCTCAAAAAACAAAACAAAAAAATAATAAGATCAATGAAATCAACTGGTTATTTGAAAAAAATCACTTAAATTGATAACTTCCACAAGACTGATCAAAATAAAAACAGAGAAAACACCAGCCACATTTCAACAAATTTCTGAATAACAGCACATACTGTATGCAAGATGAAGGACAGCATAAGCACTTTGCCTGACCTACTCTCCTGATCCCATAACAACCTATGAGGTAGGTAATACTAACTATAAATACAAATTTTACACATGCGCACACATTTAAATGTATGGCTATGGGGCTCAGAGCCCATAGCTTAGCGGTTGGGGTGCTAGCCACATATACCAAGGCTGGTCGGTTCGAACCCTGCCAAATAACAATGACAACTACAACAACAATGACAACAAAGATAGCTGGGCGTTATGGTGGACGCCTGTAATCCCAGCTACTTAGGAGGCTGAGGCAAGAGAATCGCTTAAGCACATGAGTTTGGGGTTGCTAGGAGCTGTAACGCCACAGTACTCTACCAAGGGCAACACAGTGAGACTCTGTCTCAAAAAAAAGAAAAAAAAAATGTATGCCTATGGACAGGCTCAGTGGCTCACATCTGTCATCCAGGCACTCTGAGAGGCCAAGGAGGGTAGATTGCCTAAGCTTAGGAGTTTGAGACCAGCCTGAACAAAGCAAGACCCCATCTCTATTAGAAACAGAAAAACTAGCCAGTCATTATGGCAGACACCAATAGTCCCAGCAACTCGGGAAGCTGAGCCCAGTAGTTTGAGGTTGTTCTGAGCTATGATGCCAAAGCACTCTATCCAGGGTGACAGAGTGAGACTCTGTCACAGAAAAAAAAAAAAATCTATGCCTATGCAAACGAAAAAGTCTGAACATGCACAGCAAACTGGTAACAGGGGCTAACTCTCAGAAGAAAACTGCAATTGGAATGGGAGTTCAGGTGGAATTTCTACTTTACAGTCTATCGTTCTTTACGAGAAAATAATTCATTTCGTCCATGTGTATTTTAAAAATTAAGAAAAAAATTAAATCGGGCATTGTAAAAACTAAATCACGGGCGGCGCCTGTGGCTCAGTGAGCAGGGCGCCGGTCCCATATGCCGGAGGTGGCGGGTTCAAACCTAGCCCTGGCCAAAAACCAAAAGAAAAAAAAAAAAACTAAATCACGCAAGATAAAAGAAGCAAAGAATAAAAACATGAGTTTTATTTGCTTGGATAAAAGACATAGATGATTGTACAAGCCCATTCACAATAAAGAACTCCTATAACGCAAAAACAAAAATAAAAACAAAAAACCCAATCCAGTTCAAAAATAGGCAAAAGACTTGAATAGACATTCTCTAAAGAACATATTCCTTGAGCCCAGGAGTTTCAGGTTGCACTGAACTATGATTATACCACTGCCTTCCAGCCTGAGCAACAGAGCAAGATCCTGTCTCTAAATAAGAGGAAAAAAAAAAGCAGAAAAAATCCTAGAGATGGATGGTGGGTGATGGCTGGGCAACAATGTGAACGTATTTAAAGCCATTGAACTGTTCACTTAAAAGTGATTTAAAATAGTAAGTTTTGTATATAAAACCAGTACATCGTACCCCATGATTGCATTGATATATACAGCTATGATTTAATTTAAAAAAATAGTTAAGTTTTATGTTACATGTATTTTATCACAATGTAAAAAAATTTTAAATTATGTTTCAGAAAATTCTATGACTCCTCCCCCACCACCAAAAAAAGTACATCTAAGATATTTAGAAAACGAGTAAGAGTGTCAGATAGAGTTTTCCAAAGCACCAAACTCAGAAGATTACCTGGCTGCCTGCCCCATACCCAGCTCTCCAGAATTGATTTGGCCCTGTACACAGGTGCAGGAGTTTCCTCTTCATCCTTTTTCTCTTTGTCATTCAGATCTTCTTTCTTTGTTCCACTTTGAATATCAACAACATCATCTGGAAAATTAAAATTGTTAAATCTGTTACTGCTTTCCAAAATGCAATAGCCACTTGTCAGTCTCTTGGCAAATGTCCCTCCCAAAAATGAAATGGTACAACACACATCATTAACCAACAGTTTGATGATGTAAAAAACATATTATATAACTATACAAGATCCAGTGTAATTTGTTTAGGAGTGAATGACCCTTTTAATAAAGTAACCAATATATCACTCAGATTACTCAGATTCTTTAAACCATGAGTATTCAAAAATGATATTCCATCAATTTCCTACTAGATTTTACAACTGAGAAATTTGGTCTTTGATATTTACCCACTTGAATTTCACACTGGATAATTGCTTTTATCCAGTGAATATCAATTGTTTGTGTGTCTATAGGAAAGGGAAGGACATGGAATGTGAGTAGGATTCAAAAACCATTTTTTAACTGTACACAATGACTTCCTGCACTGCCAACTGAGAACTACTGCTACACAGGGCCATCACCAGGGACAGAGTAGGATTCCACAGCGTCGCAACACAAAGGAAAAGTTGAGAATAATGACTTTAGGCCATTGACAATTTAAAGTTTCAGTCAAGAACAATGGCCATAAAACTCCTTACATAGCAAGTGAAGAGGAAAGAAGTAATGTTAAACTTGAAGTATAAATACATCATTAGTAAATAACTGTTTAAATAACATATGATAAATATATAGTTCAATCTGTGAAAGAAATTATATCCCATTCATTATAAACAAGTAGTAAATATCTCTAAGGACCACCAACAAAGTAAACACCCAGAAGTTAAAAGTCAAAACGTAGCTTCCACAATGGCACAGGGCATAAAACTATGCAATGGACTTTCATAAAATAAGATGAATAGAAATCCACCACACTTATCAATTCTCTCAATAAATGTCAATGTATTGAATTCACCACTGAAGAGGCACGGGCTTGGCTGATTAGATTAAAATGGCGCGCATCATCCATAGCTATCTCCAGGAGACACACCTAGCCTTGAAGGACAAGTCAAGGTTCAGGGTTAAGAGATGGAAAACAGTACTTCAAGCAAATGGAAATCAGAAGAAAGGATTTTATTTTCAGATAAAAGTGGATTTAAAGCAACTGAAGTTAAGAAAGACAAACATGGCTAACAAACATATGAAAATGTGTTCATTGTCCCTAATCATCAGACAGATGCACATCAAAACCACCCTGAGATATTACCTTAACCCCACTGAGAATGGCAAACATCACAAAATCTCAAAGCTGCAGATACTGGCGTGGATGTGGCTAAAAGGTAACACTTTTACACTGCTGGTGGGACTGCAAACTAATACAACTTTTTTGGAAGGAAGTATGGAGAATCCTCAAAGAACTCAAACTAGACCTCCCATTTGATCCTGCAATCCCATTACTGGGCATCTATCCAGAAGAAAATAAAATCCTTTTCTCATTAAGTACATTTGTACTAGACTGTTTATCGTAGCTCAATTTACAATCGCCAAAACATGGAAACAACCTAAATGCCCGCCAATCCAGGAATGTATAAACAAGCTGTGGCGGAGATCCTGGGAAAGCGAAATGGAGGGGTGTGTGTCTAATCTGACGGTCTGCAATCTGGCCTACAGCGGGAAGCTAGAGGAATTGAAGGAGAGAATCCTGACTGATAAATCCCTGGCTACTAGAACTGACCAGGACAACAGAACTGCCTTGCACTGGGCATGCTCAGCCGGGCATATAATTCTTGTTGCAACTTGGTGTGCCAGTACATGATAAAGATGATGCGGGTTGGTCTCCTCTTCATATTGCTGCTTCTGCTGGCCTGGATGAGATTGTGAGAGCCCTTCTGGGAAAAGGTACTCAAGTGAATGCTGTGAATCAAAATGGATGTACTCCCCTCCATTACGCAGCTTCCAAATACAGGCATGAGATTGCTGTCGTGTTACTGGAAGGTAGGTGCTAATCCAGATGCCAAGGACCATTATAAGGCGACAGCAATGCACTGCGCAGCAGCCAAGGACACTTAGCCTGTGACGAGGAGAGAGTGGAAGAAGTAAAACTGCTGGTGTCTCAAGGAGCAAGTATTTACATAGAAAATAAAGAGGAAAAGACGCCCCTGCAAGTGGCCAAGGGTGGCCTGGGTTTAATAATCAGAAGAATGGTAGAAGGTTAAGCAGCTGGGATTTATTCTTAACTGTGTATGTTTTTTTGTTGTCCCCAGTGTCCTGGAAACTAATGTACTTGTGCATAAGGCATCATTGATGAATGATGAAGTTTTCTCACCATCAAAGTCTTACAAACATGTTAACTCTTGTTCCTGCTGACATACTTGTTCTAAGCTTATAACTTGCTTTCCAGGCATGGAATAACTGTTGAGATTATTCTGCTGTTCTCATGTAGTATTCTGTTTTGAATTTTGGTTAATTTTGAGTATGTGATTCTGTGGCTGTCAAGAGTCTTCAGTACCCTCCCATGCACCTTCTGACCCGCTCTGAGGCAGAATAGTGCAACAGCAACAGGTCAGTTGTTTTGCCAGATGGTTCTAAGTGGATTCTATAATGTTCAGTTGAAACACATCCTCACTTGTTTTGCAAGCCTCACACAGACCTAGTCCAAATATTTCTGTTTTTACAACCATGAAGTTTAAGTTATTTTGTGACAGAAGGAACACATATGTATTTGAGTGGACCAAATTTTAAGTTGGAGGGCATGCTCTAAAAGACTGAAAAACGATAGCCCATGTATCCACATATTTCTTTAATAAAGGTTTTCCCTCAAAATAACATGGATGGTTTTTTTTTTGGCCGGGGCTGGGTTTGAACCCACCACCTCCGGCATATGGGACCGGAGCCCTACTCCTTGAGCCACAGGCACCACCCAACATGGATGGTTTTTTAAAAGGAAGTTCTAAGATACCCGTACTGAGTCATTCTGTATGAAAAAGAACGTCAAAAGCTTGTTAAAATACGTAACAAAAATGTACTTTGATTTGTATTTCAGAAACTAAAAAATAAAATGTTGAAAGTAAAAAAAAAAAAAAAAAAAAACAAGCTGTGGTATATGTATACAATGGAATACTATTCGGCCATTAAAAAAATGGAGACTTTACATCTTTGGTATTAACCTGGATGGAAGTGGAATACATTCTTCTTAATAAAGCATTACAAAAATGGAGAAGCAAGAATCCAATGTACTCAATTCTAATACAAAGGCAGAGATGAGCTATTGCAAAGGGTGGGGTAGGGGACTGAGGTAGGGGAGAGAGGGGAACAGGGAGGGGATGGGGGACATGGTGTATGTCTCACCTCTTGGGGGGCAGGACACAAGTATAAGAGGGACTTTATGTAAAACTGCAATCAGTGTAACCTAATACTTTGTAACCTCAATGAATTCCAAACAAATTAAAAAAAAAAAAAAGGAAAACATTATTAAAAACCTTGGAGATGATGTGCCAGAACTACAGAGTGTAATTGACTCAACTACCTTCCCCAAGGCCCAAGAAAAAGCCCCTTCTCAGCAGTATACTTCGTTTTTTTCCAACCCCCTGCCACGGCACACTAACAGAACCTGTCTTATTTACAGAAACAGTCAAGAAGCCTCTACGCATTAAGTATAGATTTTCTATAATTTTTTATATTACAATTGTAAAATCATATAACACCTCTAAATTAAGCACTAGAAATTTGCTTAAGTCATGGAAAAATCCAGGATTAGAATCAAGTTCTCAAACCTCACTGTGCAGCAGAAACACAGGTCAAAGGGATGCACTAATGCTCACTTACACAGTTTAATACCACATCTGAGTCCCACCACCTCAGTGTATTCATTCTGATCCATGGGGTCCAGAATGAATACACTCCCAGCCAATAGTAATATGCAGCCAGAATGAAGGACCACTTAATAGTTTTCAAGAAACTTAACAGAAACACACTAAAAAAGCTCAAGATGATTTAAGAAACACAAAATATCTACCCCATTCACATGGCTGGCACCCAGTCTGAGTTCCAGATTGCAAAGACGCAAAAAACACAACCCACGATGAAAATAATCAGAAAAACACAGCCCACAATAAAAATAATCAGTTAGCAGAAACCAATCCAGAAGTGAGATAACAGGATAGTTTGAAAATACAGCCTTTGGGGCAGCAGCTGTGGCTCAGTGAGAGTGGCGGGTTCAAACCCGGCCCCGGCCAAACTGCAACAACAAAAATAGCCGGACGTAGTTGGCAGACGCCTGTACTCCCAGCTACTCAGGAGGCTGAGGCAAGAGAATCTCCTAAGCCCAAGATCTGGAGGTTGCTGTGAGCTGTGATGCCACATCACTCTACCAAGGGGGATAAAATGAGACCCTGTCACTGAAAAAAAAAAAAAAAAAAAAAAAAACAGAAAACAGAGCCTTCCAATATTTTTATTTAATTAAGCACTTTTTTTTTTTTTTTTCCTTTGGAGACAGAGTCTCACTTTGTCGTCCTTGGTAGAGTGCTGTGGTATCACAGTTCACAGAAACCTCCAGCTCTTGCGCTTAGGCGAATGTCTTGCCTCAGCCTCTCAAATAGCTGGGACTGCAGGCATCCGCTACAACACCTGGCTATTTTTTGTTGCAGTTTGGCCTGGGCCAGGTATGAACTGGCCACCCTCAGTATATAGGGCAGGTGCCCTACTGACTGAGCCACAGGTGCTGCTCATAAGCACAACTCTTAATACCTACCATCTGCCAGATGGCTTGATAAAGTCAAGTACTCAAACCTCAGTAAGGTGTCACCCTGCCTTCAACAAATTTCCAATCTAACAGGAGAACAAGTTAACAAGTACAACAACACAGGTATTATACAAGGAACAGTTTCCTAAAAGACACACTCCAAATTGTGTGAAATAGGTCTACAAAAAAAAAGTGTCAGACACACTGCATCATGCCTCTGTCCTTTGAGAGGCTGAGGCAGAAGGATCACGTGAGGCTATGAGACCAGCCTAACCCACATACCAAGACCTTCTCTCTATTAAAAAAAGTTAAGGGAGGTGCCCTGAAGTACAGAGCATCAGCGGCAGCAGCGGGAACAATAGGGCTCACACCCTTGGAAATATTTTGGAAGGATACTCCCTGTCTCCCTGGGCAACCAGAGAAAGCCAGGCATCTTCTCCGATAGCAGATGCTGACGGAATAGATCTGGGATGGTAACGCAGACCCTATGAGCAAAGGGTATGCCTGAGGCAGTACCAGCCTGCGCCAATCGCACCAGACGGAGAATTGAAGACGCTTGTGCAGAGACGGCATACTCCCAGGGTGGGGATGAGCCAGAGGACTGCTTTATTGAGCCTAAGAAACACTCAGCCCTCAGGGGATCATAGCTGGGACAAAGGCAGGCAGGAAACCGAAAGCTGAGTGTAAGCTCTAACCACACCTGCCCCAACACAGACTGCAGAGGAAACAAAAACACCACCTCTGGGCAGCGGCACAGACTGGGGTTGAGTTGCAGTTTCTGTGAACTCAAACGGCACCTGGTCTGCAGGGGAATATAGCCAGACAGAATCACAAATTCTGTGCAAATATAAGTGTCAGCAACATCAATTGGGGGCGGGGCTGGAACTGAGTGAACCCACTCAGTTTCCTTTAACTACCCAAGGTTGTCAGGCCTAAGCTTCCCCTGCTGGATGGTGGCAGAATGTGGCGAGTCCCTCGCCAAGGAGACATAATATCTCTCTGTGACTCAAGCAAACTCAAACTCCTAGACTCTAGAGCATCTGCACATTGTGGAGGAAACTGGGTCACAGCCCTGTGGGGGTACCAGTGACTGGGTGTGACAGAGGTGCAAGGTGGGGAAGGAGATATCAACCTTCCCACACAAATTCATTTACTGGGGGGTCTGACTCCAAGGAGAACCACAATGAGTCATACTAGAGCTGCCCGCAGACCCCTACTATTTAAGTTGCTACAGACATTTTCAAATCCCTCACTTGAGACTGGGACAATTGATTTGGATCTCTTGGTATGGACCGATCACCTGAGGACTATCAAAATTGGCACCCTGGGTGTATGGTTGTGGGAAGGTTTGATTTTCCTTTTTCAGTTGCTGCCCATTAGGGGTGGGGTGACTTAAGTGCTTTCTCCACAGCTGAGACCTCAACCCAGAGTAACTAATTCACTAGGGTAGGACAGAGACTAGCTGAATACGAGACAGAGACACTTAGTCCAGCCACACCAAGTAGGTCCCCACTGTCTCACGCCTAAGCACTGCACAGGTCCTTTGTGAAGCTCTAGAGGAAAAGGTACAGACACCAGTCACAGCCCTTGGGTAAAGGGCTAATCTCTATTCCAGGAGCCCCCCAACCCAACTTCACCTTATCTGCTCATCTAGCCAAACGGTGTAAAATAATCATGGGGCAGAATCAGCAATAAAACTCCGGTAACATGAATAACCAGAGTAGATAAACTCCCCCAAGGAACGATACGGTGGACAAAACTGAAGATCCTATTCATAGACAAAGAGCTGAGATATCAGAAATCGAATTCAGAGTTTGGATTGCAAATAAGATTAATAGAACAGAGGTAAAGGTGGAATTAGAAAATCAAGGAGCATTTCAAAAGATGTCTCAAGAATTCAATGAATTCAAAGACAACACCACCAAAGATGTTGACACACTGAGACAAGAATTTGCAGCCCTCAAAGATCTGAGAAATACAGTAGAATCCCTCAGTAACAGAACGGAACAAGCAGAAGAAAGGATTTCTGATACTGAAAACAAAGCTTTTGAATGCTCCCAAGCGCTCAAAAAGGAAGAGAAATGGAGAGAAAAATGGATAAATTCTCTCAGAGACCTCTGGGATAATTCGAAGAAAATTAATATTCACCTTATAGGAATTCCGGAAGGTGACAAAGTTGCTTCACAAAGCACAGAGTCCCTTTTTCATGAGATTGTGAAGGAGAATGTTCCAGACATGCCAAGAGATACTGAAATTCAGATAGGACAGTTTCAGAATCCCAGCACAATCACCGGAATAAGACAACCCCCAGACAAATCATAATTAACCTCACTAAAGTTAACATGAAGGAGAAAATTCTGAAAGCACCCAGACGTAAGAAAACCATAACCTACAAGGGCAAGAATATTAGAATGACTGCAGATCTCTCTGCTGAAACCTTTCAAGCTAGAAAAGGGTGGTCATCGACTTTGAATCTCCTAAAACAAAATAACTTTCAACCCAGGATCCTGTATCCAGCAAAACTGAGTTTCATTTATGATGGAGAAATGAAATACTTTGATGACATTCACATGTTGAAGAAATATGCCATAACTAAACCAGCTCTACAGGATATTGTCAGACCTATCCTCCAAAATGACCAGCCCAATCCTCTGCCACAAAAAGTAAACTCACTCAGAAACTTTTTATCAAATTCCAATTTCCACAGTGATGAAAGGATTTAAAAATGTCCACTGGACATTGGAAAAATGCGATACCCAAAATTCTACCAGGGTTACCAATATTTACAATTAATGTGAATGGCTTAAATTGTCCTCTAAAGAGGCAGAGGTTGCCAATTTGATACAAAAACTTAGGCCAGATATCTGCTGCATACAAGAATCTCATCTTACCTTAAAAGATAAATATAGACTCAGGGTGAAGGGAGGCCATCTGTATTTCAGGCAAATGAAAACCAGAAAAAAAACAGGTGTTCCAATTTTATTTATTTTTATTTTCTTTACTTTACAAAAGTAAAGAAAAATAAGGATGGTCACTTCATATTTGTTAAGGGTAACACTCAACATGATGAGATTTCAATTATTAACATTTATGTACCCAACCAGAATGCGCTTCAATGTATAAGACAGACTGTAACAGACATGAGCAACTTGATTTCCTCCAGCACCATAATAGTTGGACATTTTAACACTCCTTTGGCAGTGTTGGATAGATCCTCCAAAAGAAGCTGAGCAAAGAAATTTTAGATTTAAACTGAACCATTCAACATTTGGATTTAACAGACACCTACAGAACATTTCATCCTAACAAATCTGAATACACATTCTTCTCATCAGCCCATGGAATATACTCCAAAATTGATCACATCTTAGGTCACAAGTCTTACCTCAGCAAATTTAAAAGAATAGGAATTAGTCCTTGCATCTTCTCGGACCATCATGGAATAAAACTTGAACTCAGTAACAACAGGAATCTGCGAACTTATACAAAAATATGGAAATTAAATAACCTTAAGCTGAATAATGGCTGGGTCATAGACGAGATTAAGTAGGAAATTACCAAATTTCTGGAACAAAATGATAATGAAGACAAGAATTACCAGAACCTCTGGGACACCACAAACGCAGTCTTAAGATGGAAATTTATACCACTACAAGCCTTCAAGAGAATGAAAGAGAGGAAGTTAACAACTTAATGGGACATCTCAAACAACTGGAAAAGGAAGAACATTCCAATCCCAAACCCAGCAGAAGAAATAACCAAAATTAGAGCAGAATTAAATAAAATTGAAAACAAAAGGATTATATAACAGATCAATAAGTCAAAAGGTTGGTTGTTTGAAAAGGTCAATAAAATAAATAAATCTTTGGCTAACCTAAACAGGAAAAAATAAGTAAAATCTTTAATTTCATCAATCAGAAATGGTAAAGACGAAATAACAACAGACTCCTCAGAAATTGAAAAAATCCTCCAGGAATATTACAATGTGTAACTCCATTCTCAGAAATATGAAAATCTGAAGAAAACAGACCAATACTTGGAAGCACGCCACCTTCCAGACTTAGCCAGAATCAAGTGGAAATGTTGAACAGGCCTGTATCAAGTTCTGAAATAACATCAACTGTACAGTATCTACCTAAAAAGAAAAGCCCGGGACCAGATGGCTTCACATCAGAAATTCTACCAAACCTTTAAAGAGGAACTAGTACCTATATTACTCAACCTTTTCCAAAATATAGAAAAAGAAGGAAGACTACCCAACACATTCTATGAAGCAAACACCACCTTGATACACAAACAAGGAAAAAGACCCAAAAACAAAAGAAAATTCACTAATGAATATTGATGCAAAAATATTCAACAAAACAAATAAATAAAATAAATGGTGACAAGAAAAAAAATAAAGTGAATTAACATTTAAAAAAAAAAAAATTCAACAAGATCCTAGCAAACAGAATCCAGCAACACATCAAACAAATTATATACCATGAAAAAGTGGGTTTTATCCCAGGGTCTCAAGGCTGCTTCAATATACGTAAATCTACAAGTATCATTCAGCACATAAACAAATTAAAAAACAAAGCCCATATGATTGTCAATTGATGCAGAAAAAGCTTTTGATAATATCCAGCATCCTTTCATGATCAGAACACTTAAAAAAAAATGGGTATAGAAGGGACATTTCTTAAACTGATAGAGGCCACCTACAGCAAACCCGCAGCCAATATTGTATTGAACGGAGTTAAATTGAAATCATTTCCATTCAGATCAGAAACCAGGCAAGGTTGCCCATTGTCTCCACTACTTTTTAACATTGTAATGGAAGTCTTAGCCATCGCAATTGGGCAAGAAAAGGCAATCAAGGGTATCAATATAGGGTCAGAAGACATCAAACTTTCACTCTTTGCAGATGATATCACTGTATATCGGGAAAACACCAGGGATTCTACTACAAAACTCTTAGAAGTGATCAAGGAATACAGCAGTGTCTCAGGTTATAAAATCAGCACTCATAAATCTATAGCCTTTATATATACCAACAATAGTCAAGCTGAAAACAGTCAAGGACTCTATGCCGTTCACAGTAGTGTCAAAGAAGATGAAATATTTGGCAGTTTACCTAACAAAGGACGTGAATGATCTCTATAAAGAGAACTGTGAAACTCTAAGAAAAAAAATATCAAAAAAAAGAAATAGCTGAAGATGTTAACAAATGGAAAAACATACCATGCTCATGGCTGGGAAGAATCAACATTGTTAAAATGTCCATACCACCAAAAAAAAAAAATAAATAAATAAATAAAAAATAAAAAATAAAAATGTCCATACTACACAGGCAATATACAATTTTAATGCAATCCCTATTGAGACTTCACTGTCATACTTTAAAGATCTCGAAAAAATAATACTTCGTTTTATATGGAATCAGAAAAAAACCTCAAATAGCCAAAACATTACTCAGAAATAAAAATAAATCAGGAGGAATCACACTATCAGACCTCAGACTATATTATAAATTGATAGTGATCAAAACAGCATGGTACCAGCACAAAAACAGAGAGGTAGATGTATGAAACAGAATAGAGAACCATGAGATGAAGCCAGCTACTTGATCTTTGACAAGCCAATTAAAAACACTCAGTGGGGAAAAGATTCCCTGTTTAACAAATGGTGTTGGGTGAACTGGCTGGCGACCTGTAGAAGATTGAAACTGGACTCACACTTCTCACCATTAACTAAGATAGACTCTAACTGGATTAAAGATTAAACTTAAAAAATGAAACTATAAAAAATACTAGAGGAAAGTACAGGGAAAACTCTTAAAGAAATAGGCCTGGGCAAATATTTTATGAGGAGGACCCCCTGGGCAATTGAAGCAACACCAAAAATACACTACTGGAACCTGATCAAACTAAAAAGTTTCTGCACAGCCAACAACATAGCAAGTAAAGCAAGCAGACAGCCCCTCAGAATGGGAGAAGATATTTGCAGGTTATGTCTCCAACAAAGGTTTAATAACCAGAATCCATAGAGAACTCAAATATATTAGCAAGAAAAGAACAAGTGATCCCATCTCAGACTGGGCAAGGGACTTGAAGAGAAACTTCTCTGAAGAAGACAGGGGCACGGCCTACAGACATATGAAAAAATGCTCATCATCCTTAATCATCAGAGAAATGCAAATCAAAACCACTTTGAGATATCATTTAACTCCAGTAAGATCAGACCACATACAAAATCCCAAAACCAGAGATGTTGGCGTGGATGTGGAGAAAAGGGAATACTTCTACACTGCTGGTGGAAATGCAAACTAATACATTCCTTTTGGAAAGATATCTGGAGAACACTTAGAGATCTAAAAATAGACCTGCCATTCAATTCTACAATTCCTCTACTAGGTATACATCCAGAAGACCAAAAATCACATTACAACTAAGATATGTACCAGAATGTTTATTGCAGCCCAATTCATAATTACTAAGTCATGGAAGAAGCCCAAGTGCCCATCGATCCACGAATGGATTAACAAATTGTGGTATATGTACACCATGGAATATTATGCAGCCTTAAAGAAAGATGGAGACTGTACCTCTTTCATGTTTACATGGATGGAGCTGGAACATATTCTTCTAGTAATGTATCTCAAGAATGGAAGAAAAAGTATCCAATGTACTCAGTCTTACTATGAAACTAATTTATAGCTTTCTTATGAAAGCGATAACCCAATTATAGCCGAAGAAGAAGGGGAAAGGGGATGTTGAGGGGAAGGGAGGGGGGAGGATGGGGGGAGGGAGAGTAATTAGTGGGACCACACCTATGGTGCATCTTACAAGGGTACATGTGAAATTTACTCGGTGTAGAATATGTCAAGAAAATGCCAGAAGGCTATGTTAACCAGTCTGATGGGCGGTGCCTCTGGGTCAAAGCAGTAGGGTGCTGGCTCCATATGGTGGAGGTGGTGGGTTCAAACCCAGCCCTGGCCAAAAACTGCAAAAAAAAAAAAAAAAAGAAAGAAAGAAAAGAAAAAAACAGTCTGATGAAAACATTTCAAGTTGTATATAAAACTAGCACACTGTATCCCATGATTGCATTAATATACACAGCTATGATTTAATTTTTTAAAAAAAAGGTAATATACTTTAAAAAAAAATGTTTAATAAGCCAGGTGTGGTGCCACATTCCTATAGTCCCAGACACTCAGGAGGCTGGGGCAGGAGAAGCACTTCAGCCCAGGAGTTCAAGGCCACAATGAATGATGATCCACTCCAGCCTGGGCAGCAGAGTGAGATCTTATCTCTATAAATGTCTCCATAAGAAAAAAAAAAAGGAAAGGTAAAAAAGAAGGTAAACAATGATATTGCTGGAAGAGCAACAGCATGGAGGAATGAAACCAAGTTGTGTTCAGACATTTGCAGGCTGGCTCTGTTGGCTGCAAGGTCAGAGACGAGCAGGATGAAAACAAATTGGCCTCGCTAGGAAAACTTGTTCCAAATCATGAAATAAAAATTGTAATACACTGAATAAGCTGAACTGCATGTCACAAGCAGTGAGAAGCCACCCACGATTTTCACTCTGGGGTTAATTCTGACCACTCCACTGAAAATGGTGAAGGCAGACTCGGAGGTAAACAGAGGATTGTCAACACAGATGTCTAACCTTTGCTTTTTTTTTTATTGGAAGAAGTAAGAGTTGGGCTACACAAACGTTAATGAAAGCTGATTAGCAAAAACAAGGTCCAGTGCATACTTTACAGGATATCTGACACCACAGACAAGCCAAAAAAGTCCTCACAAAATCTCCATGTGGCCCACAGATTGGACACTCCCCTGTAAAACAAAAACCTTAACTGAGGCATGGCAAGGGGATGGATGACACAGAGGCAGGACACACAGCATGGGATGACTGGCTGCACACAGGGGCTAACAAGGAAGGCCAACTCCCAGGTTCCTGTCTGACTGACTGGGTGGAAGGTGGGGTGGTCATCTGTGGACTTGCTGATGTCCCCCCATGGCCCTCTCTGGCCAGCCTGTCCTGGTGGAGATAAGGCTGGGAAAGGCAATTCAGGTTCTAGAGTGCTGCAAAAGCTCCAAGGCCTGAGAGGCACTGGGAAAGTGGAATCACAATGTTTCCCAGTCTAGGATTTCTTCCAGACAGCAACACCAAAGAAGCAGAACGGATGAAAGATTAGAAAGCAAGGGCACTTATTACTGTACTTACTTCAAATGTAGAAGAGAAACAACCATACCCAGAACCTCTCTGTAGCACTTCAGCTCATAGTAATCACTTTACATATGCCTCCAATTCCCTGTCCTCTTCCCCATCCTCTGTGGCACAAACTCTCCAAATCTTTCCCAACTTCCTTCAAGGTGCAGCAAGCAAGTCCACCCATGAGTTGGCTACCAAGTGCTGTTTCCTTCACCTGCTGGAATTCTACCCACAATGGCATCACCACAATAGGCCACTGGGCACATGCGTAGGGGCAGCCTCCACCAAGACATCACCACTACTGGCCCCCTGCTGCCTTCAGCTCAATGGCTCTGCAATGCACCATTGTACAGCTCATTCCTTAAGTCAACTGCAGCCTCAATCAGTTACACTTTCAAATTTATTAACTTTGTTTTACTCCTACCCTGAACTGAATATTGCCAAGCACGATGGCTCACGCCTATGATGTTTGATAATTAACTTAGCAAACTTATTCTAGAAAAAGTGCTACATACCTAACTGCTGAGTATCACTATAGTCACCTATGAAGTACTCCCCTTGGGAAGCTAAGCACTGATGCCACGGCCTAGTCCACCCTTTAAAGCAATTTTAGAACTCTTTCTGCAATGGCCACCAGAGCTGTCAACAGGTCAGACAATTAAGTTTGTGAACTTGGCACCATGAGCTCATGTGGGCAGCACTGTGCAACTTGATGTGGTTTCATAGCCTTGGTGTTTCAGTGTCTCACAGCTTTGTTCTTGTCAACATGTGTTGGTATCTTGTTGAGTAGCCTTCACTATTGGTGCACATTTTGTGTGCCGTACAACAGTAGCTCTAGGATAGTTTGCAAACTTAATTGTCAGACCTCATTATACTCTCAGCTACTCAGTAGACTGAGGCGGGAGGATTGCTTTAGCCCAGATTTCAAGGCTGCAGCAAGCTATGATGACACCACTGCACTCTAGGCTGGACAGTAGAGTAAAACTGTGTCTCTTAAAAAAAAAAAATTAGGAGGCGGAGCAAGATGGCAGCCGAGTAACAGCTTCCTTGCATCTGGGCACCGTGAGTCTGGGGAGATAGGACTCCAGGCATCTCTGGCTGGTGGGAACTGCCTAGCATCACTCCTATGAGGATACAGGGAGTCAGCGAGACACTTCTGGACCCCAAGAGGAGGACTAAAACAGTGCAAAACCGGCAAGTGGTCGCATGTGTTCAATCCGTCTAAACCCACCCACAACTGTAAGTTCAGTAGCAGCGAGACTACAAACCAGAAAGGCCTTACCTGTGAACTGTTTTGATGTCCTTGGACTTGGCACTGAGTTGAACTGCCCTGGGGAAGGCCTGAGCGGAAGTGCGGAGAACTTTGGCCGTTGTCTAGGGCCCCAGTCTGAGCCGCTGAGCCAGACGGAGCTAATAGTGTTTGGCGGTGGGTCACACGGAACCATTGCCAGTGATCTGCCCCGGCAAGCTCCGCCCTCAGGGTCGCAGAGCTAGAAACCCGTGGGAGCTTGTAACCCAGCAACCAAGTAGCCTAAGGGTGGGGTCTGAGCCGCCTTGCAGCCCTAACCCTCAGGGGCAGAGTGAGACCGATTTTGGCACACTGGGTAAGTGGATAGCAACTTCAGCAGTGATTCCAGCGAGAAAGCTGGGAAAGCTTCTGCTCAGCAAGTTTACAAGTTCAAAGTGCCTTTTAAGTGGGCTGAAGAGAGATTTAGGGTGTCTACCTGCTGGGGTTTGAGAAATCAGCAACCTCCAGTCGTATCAGAACTGTGACTAACATCTCATACCCCAGAACACCACGTGTTGCCCAGACAATATTCAATAACATATACAAACTGCTTTGTTTTTGGTTGTGTATTTGTTTCTTTTTTTTTTTTGTTTGGTTGTTTTTTTCTTTGTTTTTTTTTTTTGTTTGTTTATTGTGACGTTGTTGATGTTCTTTTGTTTTTTAATTTCAATCTTTTCCATACAGATCCCTTTTTCTTTCTCAATTTTTCTAGTTTAATTATAATTTCCCATTGCTGCCTTTTTTAATAAATACAACTTCATTTTTGCTAGTGTTTCTACCCCTATCATTTGTTTTTTCACCCAATTGTATCCCCGTAAAGTTTTCTGTTTGCTTGTTTTGGTTTGATTTATAGCATTTTTGTCTTTCCTCTCGACTTGGTGGAGGTGGGGTACTGTGTCTGATCAGGTTAGCAAAGAGCTGCTGACCTCAAGGGAACCACCCAACTGGGCACCGCCAGAAGGTGGGGTTTTTTAAGGTTGTGTCAAAGTACCCTACTGTACACCTATATTGCCCTGTCTCCCTCTCTCTGTACCTCCCTTCTTTTTGTCAATATTCCTTATCCCCACCCTCTCTCCTTTATCTTTCTTTTTTTTTCTTATCACTCGGTCCTCCTTTCTTTCATCCCTTTTTTGCTCCTCAACCTTATCACCCTTCTGGTCCTGTAACCCTTAGTCCATAGGCACAAGAACTTAAAGAGCAAGAGGAAGTGAAAGGAAAATTAGGGCAAGGAAACAGATAAAAGAAATCACTCATAAGGAAGAATCAGCAGAAAACTCCAGGCAACATGAAGAACCAGTCCAGAACAACCCCGCCAAGGGACCATGAGGTAGCTACTGCAGAGGATTCCACCTATACACAAATGTTAGGAATCACAGAAAGGGAATTTAGAATACACATGTTGAAAACAATGAAAGAAATGATGGAAACAATGAAGGAAACTGCTAATAAAGTGGAAAATAACCAAAAGGAAATCCAAAAACAGAATCAAATCAGAGATGAACAATATGAAGAATATAAAAAGGATATAGCAGAGCTGAAGGAAATGAAACAGTCAATCAGGGAACTTAAAGATGCAATGGAAAGTATCAGCAACAGGTTAGACCATGCAGAAGAAAGAATTTCAGAGGTAGAAGACAAAGTTCTTGAGATAACTCAGATAGTAAAAGAGGCAGAAAAGAAGAGAGAGAAAGCAGAACGTTCACTGTCAGAATTATGGGACTTTATGAAGCGTTCCAACATACGAGTTATAGGAATTCCAGAAGGGGAAGAAGAATACCCCAGAGGAATGGAAGCCATACCAGAGAATATTATAAAAGAAAATTTCCCAAACATCACCAAAGATTCTGACACACTGCTTTCAGAGGGATATCGGACCCCAGGTCGCCTCAACTCTAACCGAGCTTCTCCAAGACACATTGTGATGAACCTGTCCAAAGTCAAGACAAAAGAAAAGATTCTGCAAGCTGCCAGGAGTAAGCGCCAGTTGACCTACAGGGGCAAATCCATCAGAGTGACCACAGACTTCTCTAATGAAACTTTCCAAGCAAGAAGACAATGGTCATCTACCTTTAATCTACTTAAACAGAACAATTTTCAGCCCAGAATTCTGTACCCTGCTAAGCTAAGCTTCAAAATTGACGGAGAAATCAAATCATTTACGGATATACAAACATTGAGGAAATTCGCCACAACAAGACCTGCTCTACAGGAAATACTTCGACCTGTTCTGCACACTGACCACCACAATGGATCAGCAGCAAAGTAAGAACTCAGAAATCAAAGGACAGAACCTAACCTCCACACTGATGCAAAAGATAAAACTAAGCAATGGACTCTCACCAAATAAGACGAATAGAATACTACCACACTTATCAATTATCTCCATAAATGTTAATGGCTTGAATTCCCCACTGAAGAGACAGAGATTGGCTGACTGGATTAAAAAACACAAGCCATCCATTTGCTGTCTGCAAGAAACACACCTGGCTTCAAAAGACAAATTAAAGCTCCGAGTCAAGGGTTGGAAGACAATTTTTCAGGCAAATGGAATTCAGAAGAAAAGAGGAGTTGCAATCTTATTTTCAGATACATGGGGATTTAAAGCAACTAAAGTCAAAAAAGACAAAGATGGTCACTTTATATTGGTCAAGGGAAAACTACAACAAGAAGATATTTCAATTCTAAATATTTATGCACCCAATTTAAATGCTCCCAGATTCTTGAAGCAGACCTTACTCAGTCTGAGCAATATGATATCTGATAATACCATCATAACAGGGGACTTTAACACACCTCTTACAGAGCTGGACAGATCCTGTAATCAGAAATTAAACAAAGATATAAGAGATTTAAATGAGACCCTAGAACAACTATGCTTGATAGACGCATATAGAACACTCCACCCCAAAGACAAAGAATATACATTCTTCTCATCACCCCATGGAACATTCTCCAAAATTGATCATATCCTGGGACACAAAACAAATATCAACAGAATCAAAAGAATTGAAATTATACCTTGTATCTTTTCAGACCATAAGGCACTAAAGGTGGAACTCAACTCTAACAAAAATACACGACCCCACCCAAAGGCATGGAAATTAAACAATCTTCTGTTGAATAACAGATGGGTGCAGGAAGAAATAAAACAGGAAATCATTAACTTCCTTGAGCATAACAACAATGAAGACACAAGCTACCAAAACCTGTGGGATACTGTAAAAGCAGTTTTGAGAGGAAAATTCATCGCTTTAGATGCCTACATTCGAAAAACAGAAAGAGAGCACATCAACAATCTCACAAGAGATCTTATGGAATTGGAAAAAGAAGAACAATCTAAGCCTAAACTCAGTAGAAGAAAAGAAATATCCAAAATCAAATCAGAGATCAATGAAATTGAAAACAAAAGAATCATTCAGAAAATTAATGAAACAAGGAGTTGGTTTTTTGAAAAAATAAATAAAATAGACAAACCATTGGCCAGACTAACTAGAAATAGAAAAGTAAACTCTCTAGTAACCTCAATCAGAAACGATAAAGGGGAAATAACAACTGATCCCACAGATATACAAGAGATCATCTCTGAATACTACCAGAAACTCTATGCCCAGAAATTTGACAATGTGAAGGAAATGGATCAATATTTGGAATCACGCCCTCTCCCTAGACTTAGCCAGGAAGAAATAGAGCTCCTGAACAGACCAATTTCAAGCACTGAGATCAAAGAAACAATAAAAAATCTTCCAACCAAAAAATGCCCTGGTCCAGATGGCTTCACTCCAGAATTCTATCAAACCTTCAAGGAAGAGCTTATTCCTGTACTGCAGAAATTATTCCAAAAAACTGAGGAAGAAGGAATCTTCCCCAACACATTCTATGAAACAAACATCACCCTGATACCAAAGCCAGGAAAAGACCCAACCAAAAAGGAGAATTTCAGACCAATCTCACTCATGAATATAGATGGAAAAATTCTCAACAAAATCCTAGCCAATAGATTACAGCTTATCATTAAAAAAGTCATTCATCATGATCAAGTAGGCTTCATCCCAGGGATGCAAGGCTGGTTTAACATACACAAGTCTATAAACGTTATCCACCATATTAACAGAGGCAAAAATAAAGATCACATGATCCTCTCAATAGATGCAGAAAAAGCATTTGATAAAATCCAGCATCCTTTTCTAATTAGAACACTGAAGAGTATAGGCATAGGTGGCACATTTCTAAAACTGATTGAAGCTATCTATGACAAACCCACAGCCAATATTTTACTGAATGGAGTAAAACTGAAAGCTTTTCCTCTTAGAACTGGAACCAGACAAGGTTGTCCTCTGTCACCTTTACTATTCAACATAGTGCTGGAAGTTCTAGCCAATACGATTAGGCAAGACAAGGAAATAAAGGGAATCCAAATGGGAGCAGAGGAGGTCAAACTCTCCCTCTTTGCTGACGACATGATCTTATACTTAGAGAACCCCAAAGACTCAACCACAAGACTCCTAGAAGTCATCAAAAAAATACAGTAATGTTTCAGGATATAAAATCAGTGTCCACAAGTCAGTAGCCTTTGTATACACCAATAACAGTCAAGATGAGAAGCTAATTAAGGACACAACTCCCTTCACCATAGTTTCAAAGAAAATGAAATACCTAGGAATATACCTAACGAAGGAGGTGAAGGACCTCTATAAAGAAAACTATGAAATCCTCAGAAAGGAAATAGCAGAGGATATTAACAAATGGAAGAACATACCATGCTCATGGATGGGAAGAATCAACATTGTTAAAATGTCTATACTTCCCAAAGCAATCTACCTATTCAATGCCATTCCTATCAAAGTACCCACATCGTACTTTCAAGATTTGGAAAAAATGATTCTGCGTTTTGTATGGAACCAGAAAAAACCCCGTATAGCTAAGGCAGTTCTTAGTAACAAAAATAAAGCTGGGGGCATCAGCATACCAGATTTTAGTCTGTACTACAAAGCCACAGTGCTCAAGACAGCATGGTACTGGCACAAAAACAGAGACATAGACACTTGGAATCGAATTGAACACCAAGAAATGAAACTAACATCTTACAACCACCTAATCTCCGATAAACCAAACAAGAACTTACCTTGGGGGAAAGACTCCCTATTCAATAAATGGTGTTGGGAGAACTGGATGTCTACATGTAAAAGACTGAAACTGGACCCACACCTTTCCCCACTCACAAAAATTGACTCAAGATGGATAAAGGACTTAAATTTAAGGCATGAAACAATAAAAATCCTCAAAGAAAGCATAGGAAAAACACTGGAAGATATTGGCCTGGGGGAAGACTTCATGAAGAAGACTGCCATGGCAATGGCAACAACAACAAAAATAAACAAATGGGACTTCATTAAACTGAAAAGCTTCTGTACAGCTAAGGAGACAATAACCAAAGCAAAGAGACAACCCACACAATGGGAAAGGATATTTGCATATTTTCAATCAGACAAAAGCTTGATAACCAGGATCTATAGAGAACTCAAATTAATCCACATGAAAAAAGCCAACAATCCCTTATATCAATGGGCAAGAGACATGAATATAACTTTCTCTAAAGACAACAGACGAATGGCTAACAAACACATGAAAAAATGTTCATCATCTCTATATATTAGAGAAATGCAAATCAAAACATCCCTGAGATATCATCTAACCCCAGTGAGAATGGCCCACATCACAAAATCTTAAAACTGCAGATGCTGGCGTGGATGTGGAGAGAAGGGAACACTTTTACACTGCTGGTGGGACTGCAAACTAGTACAACCCTTCTGGAAGGAAGTATGGAGAAACCTCAAAGCACTCAACCTAGACCTCCCATTCGATCCTGCAATCCCATTACTGGGCATCTACCCAGAAGGAAAAAAATCCTTTTATCATAAGGACACTTGTACTAGACTGTTTATTGCAGCTCAATTTACAATCGCCAAAATGTGGAAAGAGCCTAAATGCCCACCAACCCAGGAATGGATTAACAAGCTGTGGTATAGGTATATCATGGAATACTATTCAGCCATTAAAAAAAAATGGAGACTTTACATCCTTCGTATTAACCTGGATGGAAGTGGAAGACATTATTCTTAGTAAAGCATCACAAGAATGGAGAAGCATGAATCCTATGTACTCAATCTTGATATGAGGACAATTAATGACAATTAAGGTTATGGGGGGGGAGCAGAAAGAGGGATGGAGGGAGGGGGGTGGGGCCTTAGTGTGTGTCACACTTTATGGAGGCAAGACACGATTGCAAGAGGGACTTTACCTAACAATTGTAATCAGTGTAACTGGCTTATTGTACCCTCAATGAATCCCCAACAATAAAAAAAAAAAAAAAATTAATTAAAGCCGAGTACGGTGGCTCCTATAATCCTAGCAATCTGGGAGGCCAAGGTGGGTGGATTGCCAAGCTCATAGGCTCAAGACCAGCCTGAGCAAAAAGCGAAACCCCGTCTCTAAATAGAAAACCTAAGGCAAGAGGATGTCTTGAGCCCAAGAGTTGGAGGTTGCTGTGAGCTATGACACCACAGCACTCAGCCCAGGCTAACAGCTTGAGACTGTCTCAAAAAAAATAAATAAATAAATAAAAATTTTTTAAACTCTGAATACTCTCTTGTCCCCTAATACAATAAATTCTCCCTCTGACTGATACAGCAAAAATATTATATGGCTATCACAAGTTGTAACTAGCCACGTATTCTAGAGATTTTAGTGAGTAACTAACTTAATGAATCACTATTCCAAACCCATATAAGCAGCCTGCAGTGAGCTGCATGGGCAGATTCACTGCTACAGCTAGGTGTTCAAGCACACATACTCTGGTCAACACAGTCCCATGAGGAATGAGTCTGGGATGCCTCAGCTTCTTGTAAAGCTGTTAATTCACAACCACAGGAAACCACCAGTATCAAAAAACACTCTTCTGATATACCTTTTAAACAATATAAACTTACCTACTACAAAGGAAAGTGTTACTAGACATGAGTCTTGATAACCAACAACTACTTTAAAAATATGAAGTGTACATTTCATTCTAGAGGTAGAAACTTTTATTCCCTAAAATATATGCCAAATTTCATTTTTAAGGCAAAAATTAAGAAAGTATTCGGTGTGAGCCAACTAACCCTCTGGGGACAAGAGGACAGAGGCCACAAAATGGTGGGCTGCAGCTTGTGATCTGTATATAACCAGACTGATTGCCGTCATAGGAGTCAAACAAGACCCAGTCTCAGCACATAATATTTAAAATAACCAGGAAACAATACAAAATCACCCACAGTAGGAAGAAACACGAAAACCTCGACTTGGTTCTGGGTCCCCAAAGTGAGTGCACACACCACCACATCTATCCCATGAAGGTAACGTGCAGCACAGGCTGGTACATGGAGCAGCATTCTCAAGACTCTGAGAAAGAAGATCACCAGAATTCACAGTAACACAGAACCAGCAGTGAGCGCACCATTTCTTTCCCTCTAAAATGCCCCACATAGCCTGAACGTAATTCACAAGTTTGTACTCTGAGGCAGACAGCACCAAGAGAAGCCCTCCAGTCTATTTCCAAGAGAGGAAAAGGAGTGGAGTGTGGAAATCTGCCTTGTGTTTGCCTTTTCTTGTCTCTGTTCGCTAGCTCCAGGCCCTGTGAAATCCATTATGATGGGAGGCAGTGTAGGCCACAGAATCTTCAGGGGCTGAAACTCAGAGAACTGTCTTCTCCATTCAGCAGGCTGAATCCTTCACTGTTGGTTTTCTCTTTCTCTGTGCTCCTACCACATAGGCCCAAATACAGCAAACAGGAAAAGTGGCTTCTGGCCAAAGGACCAAAACCAGGGAGACAGCTGGGAAGGAGGAGCTCGGAAAGTGATCCCATCAAATTATCAACTATTTGTTTTCCCTTAATCTGGACATGCTTAGATGTGATCCCAGCCCACATACCAAACACACTGAGGGCTGAGCTAGCAGATGGCCCTCTGCCCATCCCCACACTAAGAACACACCAGGGCAGGGCCAACTCACACTCTAGGGACAAGACAACAGAGCTGACATCAGAATCACAGCCCATATCACAGTGGGCCACAGCTTGTGACCTAAATATAGCCAGGTTAATTGCTGCCATAGGAGTCAAACAAGACCAATCTCAGAAGATCTCTTAAACAAGATGGAAATAAGATTGGCAGAAAATAAACATCAGTTTTTTAAATAAAATAAAACAACCAGGAAACAGTACAAAATATCCACTATAGGAAGAACCCCGACAACCCTGACATGCATGAGAAAAGACAATCAAAAGATGAGGATGTGGCTCGACGCCTGTGGCTCAAGTGGCTAAGGTGCCAGCCACATACACCTGAGCTGGCAGGTTTGAATCCAGCCCGGGCCCACCAAACAACAATGACGCTGCAACCAAAAAATAGCTAGGCGTTGTGGCAGCGCCTTAGTCCCAGCTACTTGGGAGGCGAAGGCAGGAGAATCCCTTGAGCCCAGGAGTTGGAGGTTGCTGTGAGCTGTGATGTCACAGCACTCTACCCATGGGTGACAGCTTGAGGCTCTGTCAAAAAAAAAGATGAGGATGAAAAGACAACCAGCAGATAAGGATGAAAAGATAGATGCTGAAATTTCCTGACATAGATGTTTATTTCTGCTGTGACTTCCAGAAAAGAATGGAAAAAAAGGAAAGTCATAACAGAAATAAAAATCTTCAAAGAAGGGCGGCGCCTGTGGCTCAAAGGGGTAGGGCGCCAGTCCCATATGCCGGAGGTGGTAGGTTCAAGCCCAACCCTGGCCAAAAACCACAAAAAAAAAAAAAAAATCTTCAAAGAAGAACAAAATGGAAATTTTGGAATACAAAAATATAACAAACCTTTTAAAATAGTGACTGGGTAGACCCAATAATGGAATGGAGATGACAGAGAAATAAACGAGTAGACCTCAGAACTGAGCAACAGAGAGAAAAGAGACTGAAAATGGCAACAGTCACAGGGCAGTGGGGAAAAGTAACAAAGAAAGAAAATGTATGATGCTGACAAAAATATTTGAAGAATGACTGGCTACAAATTTCCTAAGTTTATCAAAAGACATAAACCTGAAGACTATGAGCAAACCTCAAACAAGGTAAGCCCAAAGACAGCTGTGCCCAACCAGACACGTCATACTCAAACGGCTAAAACCAAAGGAAAAAACCTTGAAAAGTGCCTGAGAAAGAAAGACATGTTATCTACAGGACAATGTGGTGTGTGGCCTGAGATTAAGGCTTAGTATTGTGTGCTGCCTTCACATCTGGCCCCAGATGCCTAAGCATAGGCTTCTTCCCTACTCTGCTCCCACAGGTAAGGTCCCAAAGCCAAGCAACCCTCCTGCTCACGGGACCAGGCACTGTCCTGCTCATCTTGAGCAGTAGCTTTGGGTCCCTGCCAGTCCACAGAGTTACACATTGAGCCAATCATACCTTCTCATAAGAGCCAGGGTCCTCCCACCCTCCTGTTCCTCTTTGGCTCCCTATGGTACACTCTGCTCCCAGGCACAGCTACATGTGGCCCTGTGGCCTTCAGTACCCCACTCATCCCCTGAGCTGTGAGTATACATCACTAACCAGCTGCTGTTTCATCTCCAGTGTCAGGAGTTGCATTTCAGCCATTCCCATAACCCCAGCACAGGAACCCCCTAGGGTTATTTATGAAAAGAACAGAGCTTTAACTAACTTCTCCTTGGCTATTTAACCAGTTCCATGATACAGATTTTTCTGCACATAAGATTTAAACAGAAACATCACCACAAAGGATACAAGGGTGGCGAACAATAACATGAAAAGACATTCAACATCATTAGTGAGGCTGAGGCGAGTGAATCACTTGCAGTCACCAGTCTGAGACCAGCCTGAGCAAGAGTGAGACCCCATCTCTAAAAAAAAAAATAGCCAAGCATTGTGGCGGGCGCCTATAGTCTCAGCTACTTGGAAGGCTGTGGCAAGAGAATTGCTTGAGCCCAAGAGTTTAAGGTTGCTGTGAGCTAAGACACAAGGGCACTCTACTAAGGGAAAAAAAAAAAAAAAAAAAAATATATATATATATATATATATATATAAAATTAGCCATTAAGGAAATGCAAATTAAAACCACAATGGGGGAATTCTGGGAAGATGGCCAACTGGCAGCAACCCTCAGCAGGCTCCTGAGCAGAGGAAGATAAATGGGATGGAATAAGACTCTGAAGCCAAAGATGGGGAGCTGAGACAAGAAAGAAGTTCAGCAAGCTGTAACTCTAAGGAAGAGCATTCAATAAAACAAATTACAGGTACAAAGCGTATCAACTAGAGGACGGAAAAACTCTTCCCCAAGCAGGAGGCCTGCTGCAGGCTATCTGCGAACAAGCAAGGAACAGAATACCTCTCATTTTACTTCACTGGAGAGAGCCACTATACTCCAGGTCTCTTTCTCCAGGGAGGTCCCACTTATGAACCTAGACACCACCCCGCCAAACATAAAATTGAACAGATATTTTCCCCCACCAGTCCAAATTCCCAGTCCACCCTTTCCCCCTCGCATGGCAGTCTGAAGTTCTGTCCCCCGCCCCCGCAGAGCAGAGTGTTTGGTCTTGTCCTGAGAGTTCTGTGCGTAGTGTGGACCACCAACCATCAGGACAGAATCTGTGACTAAAGGGGAAGAGAGAGGGTGTGGGAAGAAAGGGACACTTGGCGGGAGGAGGAGCAGTCCCCTGCTTATGACTACGCCCGGCCAGTGGTGGTGTTGACCCTTGACTTGGGCTGTGTCTGGTGGGACGGGGTGCAGAAGCCCCGGCTCTGACGGCACCCACAATGGGAGAGTGGTTGCCCCGTGTGGACTGAGTTTGGCAGACAGGGCTGGTCCCCAGCCCCTGCTGGGCCTCAGAGTAGAGGCTTACTGGACATCCGAAGATCATGACACTCAAAATACAACCAGGCTTATCAATTCTCTCAATGGTTTAAATTGTCCTCTAAAGAGGCACAGGCTGGCAGACTGGATACATAAACTCAGACCAGATATCTGCTGTATACAAGCATTTCACCTTACCCTAAAGCAGGGATCCTCAAACTACAGCCCACGGGCCACATGAAGTGGTGTGATTGTATTTGTTCCCGTTTTGTTTTTTTACTTCAAAATAAGGTATGTGCAGTGTGCATAGGAATTTGTTCATAGTTTGTTTTTTTTTTTTTTAACTATAGTCCAGCCCTCCAATGGCCTGAGGGACAGTGAACTGGCCCCCTGTTAAAAAGTTTGAGAACCTCTGCTAGTAAAAGATAAAAATACACTCAGGGTGAAGGGATGGACTTGTATATTACAGGGAAATGGAAACAAGAAAAAAGCAGGGGTTGCAATTTTAGCAGATAATTGGCTTTAAACCAACCAAGATAAAGGTAAGGAAGGTCCCTACACATTTGTCAAGGGAAACACCCAACATGAAGAGATTTCAATAATTAACATTTATACACTCTACCAAAATGCTCCTCAATTCATAAAGCATAGCCTAATGGATATGAACAACTTCATATCTTCCTGCACTATAATAGTTGGAGATTTTAACACCCTTTGACAGTTTTGGATAGAAAGAAACTAAAGAAAAAACTAAACAAAGAAATATTAGACTTAAACCTGACCCTAGAACAAATGGACTTTACAGACCTCTAAAGAACACTTCATCCTAATAAAAGTGAATATACATTCTTCTCATCAGCCCACAGATCACCCTCCAAAATAGATCATATCCTAGGACACAAGTTGAACCTCAGCAAATTTAAAAGAATACAAATCATTCCTTGTATCTTCTCGGACCACCATGGAATAAAAGTTGAACTGAACAGCAATAAGATTCTTCATACTCAAAGTCATGGAAACTAAATAATTTTAGGCTGAATGATAGCCAGGTCAAAGACAGATTAAGAAGGAAATCACCAAATTTTTGGAACAAAATAATAATGAAGACATAAATTATCAAAACCAGTGGGATATTACAAAGGCAGTCCTAAGAGGGAAATTTATAGCACTGGAAGCCTTCATCAAGAAAACAGAAAAAGAGGCAGCCAACAATGTAATGGATGATCTCAAGTAACTGGAAAAAGAAGAACATTCCAACCCCAAACCCACCAGAAAAAAAGAAATAACCAAAATTAGGGCAAAATTAAATGAAACTGAAAAGAATCATTCAGAAGATCGACAAAACAAAAAGTTGGTTTTTTGAAAAGATTAACAAAATTGATAAACTTTTGGCCTTCTAACCAGAAATAGAAAAGTAAAATCTCTAATATCATCTATCAGAAATGATACAGGAGAAATAACAACAGACACTTAAGAAATTCAAAAAAATCAGCTCGGCACCTATGGCTCAAGCGGCTAAGGCACCAGCCACATACACCTGAGCTGGTGGGTTCGAATCCAGCCTGGGCCCACCAAACAACAATGACAGCTGTAACCAAAAATAGCCAGGTGTTGTGGTGGGCGCCTGTAGTCCCAGCTACTTGGGAGGTGGAGGCAGGAGAATCACTTGAGCCCAGGAGTTGGAAGTTGCTGTGCCACAGCACTCTACCCAGGGCAACAGCTTGAGGCTCTGTCTCAAAAAAAAAAAAAAAAAAAGAAAAAGAAAAGAAAAGAAATTCAAAAAATCCACAACAATTACTACAAAAATCTCTATTCCCAGAAATATGAAAATCTGAAGGAAATGGACCAATACCTGGAAACACACCACCTTCCTAGACCCAACCAGAAAGAATTAGAAATCTTGACTAGACCTATATCAATCACTGAAATAGCATCAATATGAAATCTCCCAAAAAAGAAAAGTCCAGGACCAGATGGTTTCACTTCCGAATTCTATCAAATCTTTCAAGAGGAACTAGTACCTGTTAATACAACCTTCTCCACATCATAGAAAAAGAAGGAATACTTCCGAACACATTCTATGAAGCAATTATCACCCTGATCCTCAAACCAGGAAAAACAAAGAAAGAAAATTATAGACCAGTATCATTAATGAATATTGATGCAAAAATATTCAATAAGATCTTACCAAACAGAATTCAACAATACATCAAAAAATATATATACCATGATCAAGATGGTTTTATTCCAGGGTTACAGGGTTGGTTCAACATATGCAAATCTATAAATATAATACATCACATCAATAAAATAAAAAATAAAGACCATATGATTCTCTCAATTGATGCAGAAAAAAATTTTTTTTTTCTCATTTGAGACAGAACTTCAAGCTGTCTTCCTGGGTAGAGTGCTGTGGCATATAGCTCACAGCAACCTGCCTCTGCCCAAGTAGCTGGGACTACAGGTGCCTGCTACAACACCTGGCTATTTTTTTTTTTCTTTTTTTTGGTTGCAGCTGTCATTGTTGTTTGGCGGGCCCAGGCTGGATTCGAACCAGCCAGCTCAGGTATATGTGGCTGGTGCCTTAGCCACTTGAGCCACAGGTGCCAAGCCAGAAAAAAACCTTTGATAATATCCAACACCTAAGAAAATAGGCATAGAAAGGACATTTCTTAAACTGATAGAGGCCATCTACAGCAAACTCACAGCCAATTATCATACTGAATGGTGTAAAATTGAAAACATTTCCACTCAGATCAGGAACAAGGTAAGGATGCCCACTATCTCCATTGCTATTCAACATAGTAATGGAAGTCTTAGCCATCGCAATCAGGCAAGAGAAGGCGATCAAGGGTATACAAATAGGGTCCGAGGAGATCAAACTCTCGCTCTTTGCTGATGATACAATCCCATACTTGGAAAATCCCACGAACTCAACATAAAAACTCTTAGAAGTGATCAAGGAATACAGCAGCATCTCAGAATGCAAAATCAATACTTACAACTCTATTATATATGTCAACAATAGTCAAGCTGAAAATATAGTCAAAGACTATTCCTTTTACAGTAGTGCCAAAGAAAATGAAATATCCGGGAGTGTACCTAACAAAGGACATGAAAGATCTCTATAAAGAGAACTATGAAACTCTAAGAAAAGAAATAGCTGAAGATGTTAACAAATGGAAAAACATACTATGCTCATGGCTGGGAAGAATCAACATTGTTAAAATGTCCATACTACCCAAAGTAATCTACAGATTTAATGCAATCCTAATTAAAGAACCATTGTCATACTTTAAAGAATTTGAAAAAATAGTACTTCATTTTATATGGAATCAGAAAAACCTCAAATAGCAAATACATTACTCAGAAATAAGAATAAATCAGGAGGTATCACATTACCAGACTTCAGGCTACATTATACATCTATAGAGATCAAAACAGCATTTTACTGGCACAAAAACAAGAGCAGTAGATTTATGGAACAGAATAGAGACAAGAGATGAACCCAGTTACTTATTGTCATTTGATCTTCAACAAGCCTATCAAAAATATTAAGTAGGGGAAAGACTCCCTATTTAACAAATGGTGCTGGGTGAACTGGCTGATGACCTGTAGAAGACTGAAACTGGACCCCCACCTTTCACCATTAACAAAAATTGATTCTCACAAGATAAAAGATTTAAACTTAAGACATGAAACTATAAAATTACTAGAAGAGAGTGCAGGGAAAACACTTGAAGAAATCGGCCTGGGATAATATGAAAAGGACCCTCCTGGCAATTGAAGCAACACCAAAAATTACATTACTGGGATCTGATCAAACTAAAAAGCTTTTCACAGCCAAGAGCACAGTAAGTAAAGCAAACAGACAACCTTCAGAATGGAAGAAGATTTCTGCAGGTTATGCTTCTGACAAAGGTCTGATAACTAGAATCTATAAAGAACTCAAACTAGGGTGGTGCCTGTGGCTCAGTCGGTAAGGCGCCGGCCCCATATACCCGTCCCCCGCCAAACTGCAACCAAAAAATAGCCGGGCGTTGTGGCGGGCGCCTGTAGTCCCAGCTACTCGGGAGGCTGAGGCAAGAGAATCACTTAAGCCCAGGAATTGGAGGTTGCTGTGAGCTGTGTGAGGCCACAGCACTCTACAGAGAGCCATAAAGTGAGACTCTTTCTCTACAAAAAAAAAAAAAAAAAAAACCTCAAACTAATCAATAAACTCCATTTCTATGTGGGCAAGAGACTTGAACAGGAACTTCTCTGATGAAGACAGGTGCATGGCCTACAAACACATGAAAAAATGCTCATCATCCTTAATCAGAGAAATGCAGATCAAAACCACTTTGAGATATCTAACTCCAGTAAGATTAGCCCACATCACAAAATCTCAAAACTACAGATGTCGGCATGGATGTGGAGAGAAGGGAATGCTTCTACACTGCTGGTGGGAATGCAAGCTGATACGACCTTTTTTGGAAAGAAATTTGGAGAACACTCAAGGAACTAAAAGTAGACCTAGCGTTCGATCCTGCAAATCCTCTACTAGGTATATACCCAGATGGTCAAAAATTATTTCACAACAAAGACATTTGCACCAGAATGTTCATTGCAGCCCAATTCATAACACCAAGACATGGAAACAGCCCAAGTGCCCATCGACCCATGAATGGATTAACAAATTGTGGTATATGTGCACCATGGAATACTATCCAGACATAATAAAAAAGATGGAGACTTCACATCTCTTTTATGTTTAACTGGATGGAGCTGGAACATATTCTTCTTAGTAAAACATCTCAAGAATGGAAAAAAAAAATCCAGTGTACTCAATACTACTATGAAATCAATATATAATCACCTACACACTCATATGAATGGCAAAACATAACTATAGTCCAGAAAGTAAAAGGGAACAGGAGAGAGAGGGGAGGGGAAGAGGGATACGGGAGGTGAAAGGGTATTTGGGGGAACCTCACCTAATGTGCACGATGCAATGGTACATTTCAAAACTATTAAGAAATGAGTATAATTGTGATGGATGTGTTACTTAGTTCAATGTAAGCATTTCACATTGTATATTGAAGCAGTATCCTGAACCCCATAGAAACATCAATGTACAAAGTTATAATTTAATAAAAAATAATAATAAATAAATAAACAAATGAAACCACAATCAGGCTGGGTACCATGGCTCACACCTGTAATCCCAACATTCTGAGAGGCCAAGATGGGTGGGTTGCTTGAGCCCAAGAGTTCAAGCCCAGCTTGAGCAAAAGCAAGATCCCCATCTCTGCTAAAAGTAGAAAAAACTGAGGCAGAAGGATCACTTGAACCTAGGAGTTCGAGGTTGCTGTGAGTTATGATGATGCCATGGCAATCTACCCAGAGCAACACAATGAGATTCTGTCTGAAAGAAAACACACACACACACACACACACACGAGAGATCCTTCTACTACAGAATTGTTAGAATGCCAAAATAAAAAAGCTGGTAATTCTAAGCGCTAACTAAGATACAGAACAATAGAAACTGTCGTACAGGCTCGGAGCCCGTGGCACTTCGGTTATGGCACCGTTCACATGCACCAAGGCTGGCAGGTTCAAACCCAGCCCAGGCCAGCTAAACAACAATGACAACTGCAACCAAAAAATAGCCAGGTGTTGTGGCGGGCACCTGTAGTCCCAGCTACTTGGGAGGTTGAGGCAAGAGAATCACTTAAGCCCAGAAGTTTGAGGATGCTGTGAGCTGTGATGCCACAACACTCTACCAAGGGTGATACAGTGAGACTGTATCAAAAAATGAATAAATAAATAAGTAAATAAATTAAAGAAACTGTCATACCTTACTGGTGGTGATGCAAAATAATAAAGCCCTCTGGGAAACAGTTTGACAATTTCCTATAAAGTTTATCACATATCCCAGCAGTCACAATACTAATATTTATCCTAGGGAAATAGAAACTGTATCCATGGGCAGTGCCTATAGCTCAGTGGGTATGGCGCCGGCCCCAATACCGAGGGTGGCCAGTTCGAACCTGGCCCCAGCCAAACTGCAACAAAAAAATAGCCAGGCGTTGTGGCAGGTGCCTGTAGTACCAGCTACTCAGGAGGTTGAGGCAAAAGAATCGCCTAAGCCCAGGAGTTGGAGGTTGCTGTGAGCTTTGATGCCACAGCTCTCTACCGTGGGTGATAAAGTGAGACTGTGTCTCGAAGAGCAGGATTATTATTATAAATGCCAAAAAATAGCAACCACCAAGGCCATCAGTAGGTGAACGGATAAACACACTGCAGTACCCTCAAATGATGGCATTCTACTCAGTGATAAAAGAATATAGAAAACAACTCAGGTGAGCCTCAAAGATGTAACTGGTGAGTAAATGAAATCAAATTCAAAATATTACACAACATCTAACTCCATTTACAGAGCATTCTCACAAAGAAACACCTGTGCTAACAGAGAACAGACCAGTGTTTGGCAGGGGCCAGAGTCAGGGAAGGTGTGATGTGAAGGGGCAACACAAGGGACCCTCTGAAGCAATGAACCTGTGACCCATCTTGATTACAGTGGGAGTTACATTCATCTATGTGTGTGCTGAAACCTACTGAAGTAGCCACCAAAAAGGAACAAAATTTACTATATGATAATTTTCCAAATAAAAATTTTTTGAATGTTCTCATTAAAATTACTGTAGAGTTTCAATGAAATTCAACAAACATATATTTAACATCCAGCATACCCAGAGTACTTTTATACAAAAGTAAAAAGGTAACATTTATCATTCTAAAGATACTTTAGAAAAAAAATACCACACACACCTAATTAATCAACCTAAACCAGCCTCTGGAAAGGGTCATGAAAAAAGAAGAAACCATGCCCAGGAAGGACAGCCAGAGGCAGCCTAGAGGAAGCACATCACAGCAGGGATCTGAGTCCCAAGGCTGGAGTGCATAGCCTGCAATCAGGAGGGAACTGAGAAACATATCCCAAGCAAACCAAGAACAGGGTCCTACTCTGCAACAGCTGAGCATTTCTCCTGATCTGAGAAACTAAATGTAAGCTTAAACAGGTCTCGTTTGGCCTCTTACTTTTTATTTATTTTTATTTTTTTGCAGTTTTTGGCCAGGGCTGGGTTTGAACACACCACCTCCAGCATATGGGGCCAGCGCCCTACTCCTTTGACCCACAGGTGCCGCCCTGGCCTCTTACTTTAACGACATGGGAAGTGTGAGAACAAAAGTCGAATTAGGAAGTTTGAGAGATGATATACATGGTCACACACAAGAAAGTAGAATGTTAGTGGGGGGAAAACAAGTGGCTAACGGAAAGTAAGAACAAGCTGACATGCACTAGGCAAAGCCTTTGGCCCCAAAACTGTACATTATCCTTTCAAATCTTTACAGATGACCTTGCAAAAAGGCAGGCCTTTATTGTCTCCAGTTTACCAAGGCAGAATCTACAGCTGACAGAGTAGGTCCTGGCCAGGAACACAGACTCAGGTGACAACACAAGTATTGCTTCCAAATGGCAGACTCAACTTTACATAGTCCAGGTGCCAAATCCAGCCTGCAGACTGTCATGTGTACTCCAAATGTAAAGAAAGGAGTTTACATTTTTAAATGACTGAAAATAACAAAAAGAAAAATATTTCATGACTTGTAAACATTATGTGTACTCCACTTATTTGTGTCCACAAATAAAAGTTTCATTGGCATATAGCCACATCCTTGGTTTACTGTCTGAAGCTACTTTAGCAATATAACATGGTTATGACAGAGGCCATATGGACCACAAAGCTTAAAATACCTACCATCCAGCCCTTTACAGAAAGCATGCCACTCTTAACTCTATACATGCTAAAAATGTTACAAATAAAAAAAGAAATCAAAAACATTATTTCAGAGACAGGCTGCCACCTACGCTAGAATATAATGGTGGGATTCATAACCCACGGTAGCCTCAAATTCCTGGGCTCAAGCAATCCTCCTGCCTCAGCCTCCCTCCCGAGTAGCTGGGATTACAGTCACATGCCAGCATGCCTATTCATTTTTGGGGTCTTGTTATGTTGCCCAAGCTGGTTCTGAACTCCTGGCCTGAAGCAGTCCTGCCTTGGCTTCCCAAAGTGCTAGGATTATAGGCATGAGCCATATTACCTAGCCCAAAATTTTTAATTTTAAACTCTGTACACTGGAATGCTAGTCATATGTATAATGTCTTAAAGAGGAAAAGGATCTTCGACAGTCACTAGGAAATGGACAGGAAGCACTGCTAAGTACACCTCAAGTTTTATTCTCAGGAGCTAAATTCGAGCACCTCACAACAGCAACAGTAAGACGAACTCACTGGAGGCTATGGAAACAGAGCAATTGACTTGCACCACCAGCTCGAGGCGGCATGGGCATGAGCTCCAGTGCTGCCTACTTTCCTTCCTACCACCGCAGGGTTCAGCTTACAGAGAGAAAACACCAGACTGTCCAAGCACACAGCAAATTATGACATGCAGGAAGAAGGTAAGGCTAGGGCGTATAGCACTGACCATC
The DNA here is from genome assembly GCF_027406575.1 of Nycticebus coucang. Lineage (NCBI taxonomy): Eukaryota > Metazoa > Chordata > Mammalia > Primates > Lorisidae > Nycticebus > Nycticebus coucang. The sequence goes on from NC_069781.1 coordinate 144,155,443, forward strand.
CTAAAGCCCCAGGCAATGTTCTAAGGGGCCACTGAGGGCAGGGGCAAGGGAGGAGATTCTGAATGTTAATAAGAAACACAAACCTGAAAAAGTTAAATACTACATGGGCAGTCCCTGGGTTCTGCAGGTTTGCTCTTAAGTTGAATTTGTACTTAAGTTGAAACAGATACAATTACCTACTACCTATAATACCTTCCGTTCATAAGTGCAAGTTGCACATCCGCCAAATGTTCGTAACTCAAGGACTTGCTGTCACAGCCTGCGTCCTAAACACAAGTTGGACATACGCGGGATGCTTGTTAACTTGGGGACTGCCTGTAATCCAGCCAAGTCTGGGGCTTATCGTTCGTGGTACGTGACCCCAAAGGGGAACACAAAAGCTTACTACCTGGGAGGGAGTTTTCTTTCCTTATCAGTAGGGCCAGGAGATTCTAAGTGTGACAGCAAATGAAAGGAAGGACAGTTTATCCCAGGGGATAAACCACTATTTCTTGGAAATGAACTATGAAGAAATCAACTTGCCAACAGAAAGAATCCACACAGAGTGAGTGACTGTGAAAGAAAGCAATCAAGCAAACTAAAAGAAAACCCCCCAAAATGAAAACAAAATTGCAGATTTAAGGGATTTCTACTGTAATCTATATTTTCTTCACATTTGGCTATAACTGACATTAAAATAAATCTAAAAGCTGGGCGTGGTGGCTCACAACCATAATCCCAGCACTCTGGGAGGCCAAGGCAGGTGGATTGTTTGAGCTCACAAGTTCAAGCCCAGCCTGAGCAAAAGCAAGACCTCGCCTCTATTAAAAATAGAAAAACTGAGGCAAGAAGATCGCTTGAGCCCGAGTTGGAGGCTGCTGTGAGCTATGACCATGGCACTCTACCCAGTATGACAAAGTGAGACTCTGACTCAAAAATAAATAAATAAAACTAAAAAACTGATTGATATATATAAATCTATTGATAAAATAAATAAAACTAAAAAACTGATTTATATATATAAATCTATCTCCAAATAATTTCTTTTTTTTTTAGACAAAGCCTAAAGCTGTCACCCTGAGTAGAGTGCTGTTGCATCACAGTTCACAGCAATCTCCAACTCCTGGGCTCAAGCGATTCTCCTGCCTCCACCTCCCAAGTAGCTGGGACTACAGGTGCCCGCCACAACGCCTGGCTATTTTTTGGTTGCAGCTGTCACTATTGTTTGGCGGGCCGGGCTGGATTCGAACCCGCCAGCTCAGGTGTACGTGGCTGGTGCCTTAGCCGCTTGAGCAACAGGCGCGAAGTCCAAATAAAGTATTTCTAATAATAAACAGCACACATACCACACTAAAAATAGAAACTTTTACTTAATGCCAAAAATGTCCTCCAAAACCCCATTCAGTTGGAACCTACATAAAGAACAATTAGGCTTTGCTTTGTAATTACATCATTTTTAAAAGAACAAAGGAAAAAAATGATCAATTGTAGTGAATAAAAAATATACTTTGGGTTTTTCCATGTAAGTAGTAGAGCATCTTTAAGACCTATTGTTTCATGGGCAACACTTTGGGAAACATTGTTTTATTATACTGGAAGGCTAAAAAGTAGTATAAAACTTTTACAGAATGGGCCGGGTGCGGTGGTTCACACCTATAATCCCAGCACTCTGGGAGACCAAGGCAGGTAGATCTCCTGTGCTCAGGAGTTTGAGACCAGCCTGAGCAAAAGCGAGACCCTATCTCTACTAAAATGAGGCAAGAGGATCACTTGAGCCCAAGAGTTTGAGAATGCTGTGAGTTATGATGCCACAGCACTCTACCAAGAGGGACTGAGACTCTGTCTAAAAAAAAAGAAAAAATATACATATAATATATACACACAGAATGTACTACTGGTATACACACAAAGAAAGAGAATCAAAAGCATTATGCAGAGTGAAAACAGCCAGACATAAAAGAACACACATGACTACATGACTCCATTCATGGGAAGTTCTAGAACGAACAAAACTATCAGATCAGCCAATGCCTTTGGGCAGTAAGGACAGCCATAGACCCCAAAAAGGCTCAAGTGAGTAATAAAAGGTTTAGGTTACCTTCTCAACACTCATGGAATGGTAAACTTAAAATGTATTCATTGCCATCATACACAAATTTTACCTGTAAGACAAAAACCTAAACCTGAGTTAATGATACATATGGAGTGCCGAAGAGACCCCGGTGAGACAGGTGCATGAATGGATGGACAGAAGGATGTGAATCCAGTAGCCTGTCACCAAGGAGCAAGCCAAAGGCTGGCGGTAAGACCAGGGTAGATGTGTGGCAGCTCACTGTCTAGTCTTTCAGTTATTCTGTTCATGTGCAAAAATTTTCAAACAAAACAGGGATAACTGCTAGATGTTGTAACTGAAAAGACACACTAATATGTTTTTCCATGTGTTTGCAAGTACACACTATCCCAATTCATTCCAAGAAGAGAAGAGGAAATACTTTCTAAAGCAGCTTTATCCACCATGATGACTTCAACTAGTGGGACTAACAAACTTCAGCAATGAATCCCAACCCAAGCTGTTCAGAGGCAATTGAGTTTGGGGTGGGTACAGGCATACATTTCCTTGTCCAGCCTCAACAGTGATTCTGATAACTGATATATCCTGACAAAGTCCAGAACCAACAAACGACAAGAATCTTACTGAGTTTTCATGACCACAGATTATTCACTGGCATTTCCTTGCATAACAAAGGCTTCTTTTTTTTTTAAGACAGAATCTCAAGCTGTCACCCTGGGTAGAGTGCTGTGAAATGACAGCTCACAGCTGTGAGATCCCGCCTCTACTAAAAATAGAGCTCAAACTCTTGGACTTAAGCGATCCTCTTGCCTCAGCTGGGACTACAGGTGCCCGCCACAACACCCAGCTATTTTTTGGTTATAGTTGTCACTGTTGTTTGGCGGACTAGATTCGAACCCTAGCCGCTTGAGTTACAGGTGCTGAGTCAACAAAGGCTTCTAGCATTTTATATACTCCCAAAGGAGAGTCATACAGTTAAAGTTTTGAGAATAATTATTTTCACTCAATCTTGTAATTATATTTATAGTTAGCAAAGGCAAGACCTGTTTCAAAACTTAAAGAAATATCAACCAGTTCCTATAAGCCACAAATCAGACACTAGAAAATACCACCAAAATGCAGCCAGATGGTGTTACAACGAAAATGCCTTTGGTACACATAAAACAATAAAATCCATGTGGTTTTAAATATTAACCATCAAATGAAAAACAAAATTTCATAGAGTTATGTTCAAAAGCTCCCCCATTCCTACAGCACAGGCGCCGCCCCTTACAGAAAAAAATTCTATAAGGGGCAGTGCCTACGGCTCAAAGGAGTAGGGCATATGCCAGAGGTGGCGGGTTCAAACCCAGCCCCGGCCAAAAACTGCAAAAAAAAAAAATTCTGTAAAATACAAATTATGATGATCTTTACAAAGTAAAAAATACTCTTTAAAGGCCTTACCTTTTCTAGGAGGGAGCTCTCCATTCGGGGGTAATTCTGTCCCAGTATATACAATTTCTCCATCTTTAACCATTTCATTCCACAGACCACAGAGCCCATCTCTTGTGAAAGCAAGCTGGCAATGATAAACAAGATAAACTTAAAGAGTGCTCATACTCACCATTCAGTCCTTAAAGAATGATATACAGGGCTTGGCGCCTGTAGCTCAGTGGCTAGGGCACCAGCCCCATACACCTGGAAACAATGACAACTACTAACAAAAAAATAGCCGGGCGCCTATAATCCCCAGCAACTTGGGAGGCTGAGGCAAGAGAATCACTTAAGCTTAAGAGTTTGAGGTTGCTGTGAGCTGTGACACCACAGTAATCTACCCAGGGCGACATAATAAAACTCGTCTCAAAAAAAAAAAAAAAATAGGTTCGGCGCCCATAGCACAGTGGTTATGGCGCAAGCCACATACACCGAGACTGGCAGGTTCAAACCCAGCCCAGTTCAGCTAAAACAACACTGACAACTGCAACAAAAAATAGCGTTCTGGCGGGCACCTGTAGTCCCAGCTACTTGGGAGGCTGAGGCAAGAGAATCACTTTAGCCCAGGAGTTTAAGGTTGCTGTGAGCTGTGACGCCACAGCGCTCTACCGAGGGTAACGTACTGAAACTGTCTCAAAAAAAAAAGAAATAAAATGAAAGTAAAAAAATAATAGATAAGGGTGGCGCCTGTGGCTCAAGGAGTAGGGCGCCGGTCCCATATGCCAGAGGTAGCGGGTTCAAACCCAGCCCCGGCCAAAAACCAAAAAAAGTAAATAAATAATAATAATAATAAATAAAAGATGTATGGGGGAAAAAAATCTCATTTACCCTCATTTATTCCATCATTCAATAATAAATCAATGATTTACTTATTGAATAATAAATTTAAGTATCTAAGAAGTATTGTTAAGTGAAACAAGCACAGTGCATGGGCAACGCCTGCGGCTCAAAGGAGTAGGGAGCTGGCCCCATATGCCAGAGGTGGTGGGTTCAAACCCAGCCCCAGCCAAAAATTGCCAAAAAAATATAAATAGGCACAGTGCATAGGAGTATATATATGCTGACTTTTGTATGAAAACAAGAAAAAAGGACACATACATATGTGTGCACATGCTCTGAAAAGGTAAACCAAGAGAAAATAACATAGATGACCTGTGGGGAGATGAAGAGGGGTTGTAGTGAAGGCAGCAGGGACCACTGAAGGCAAAACTGAGGGAATACTTTGTAGGTCTTTACTTTTAAAACATATAAATGCCAATTTGTACAACTAATCAACACATCGAATCCCATAATGGCATAAATGTATTTATGATCTATGTACGAATGACTTAATAAAAAAAAAATAAAAATACAATTTAAAAAACATATAAATGCTTACATCCTCAAAAATTAATTCATAAAAAAAGCAAAACCTACAACTGGTAACATGCAAATTAACCCATGTATATAAAATTTATCTCCCAACTGCCTAGAAGGCTGAGGCAAGGAGAATCACTTGAGCCCCCAAGAGTTTGAGTCTGATCTGGGCAAGAGAGCAAAACTCCATTTCAATAAAAAAAAAGTTTTTCAACTTTAAGGGATTTTCAAACTATACATCAATACTGCAATTTACTCTAAAGTGATGGTTCTCAACCTTCCTAATACCAAGACCCTTTAATACAGTTCCTCATGTTGTGGTGACCCCCAACCACAAAATTATTTTCGTTGGTATTTCATAACTGTAATTTTGCTATCGTTATGAATCGTAATGTAAATATCTGATATGCAGGATGTGTTTCGGATAGTCTTAGGGGTCGCGACCCAAGCGACCAGAATAGGGAGTGGCTCAGCCCACAACTGGACTACAGCCTCCTGAAACCTAAAGCAGAGGACTGAGCTAAGCCCCAGCCAGACCCCTGACCCACAGAAACTATAAGAGCCTACATAGGTAAAACTTGCTAAATTCCTGGTTATCCCTTGTTACACAGCAATCGAAAACTAAGCGCCCAAATTTGTTTTTGTAGAAACAACAGTCTTCTCTCAGCACTCCTATTTAATATGTCATACCATTAACAAGGTAACTCCCATAAACATACTTGGAACCAAAACACAGGACTCTTGGCAGAAGTACTAGGTGACAGAAAGAGAGGTAAACTCCTTCCTAAAAACTAAGCTATGAGCAGTCAGGGCCTAAGGTCTAACAAGAGCATGGAAAGGCCTGGTTCCACTGTTCACTGCCGGAGGGGAGGCAGCTAAGACCCTCCTCAGAGGTGCTGAGAGGCAAACACTGACCATGCCCCAGTCCCAGGTGTGCTGAATTATACTCCATCTTTAGGAACAATTCAGTTTCAATACAATGGCTGGAGACAAAGGAAGATGGAAAGAGAAATAGAACATTATCAAGAGTGCAAAAACAAGGGATGAAGTAAGCCAAGACAGTGAGAGTGGATTGTTTAAGATGATTTCACATCAAATAGGTCAAATCCAATAAAAAGGGGGACAGAAAGACACAGGGAAGTGAATGAGAATGAGGTCCATTCTAACCAGGATGTGCATTCACCGTAGAGCATGGACATGGAGCTCTCCCCGTGGCCCCACACAGTTAGCAAGAACACAGACCTCAGCAGAGGATGAGGGCTGGAGACTCAGACCTGGGGGTGCTTAGCAAACAGACATGGATTCCCCGGGCACCACACAGTGAGCATGACACAGACCTCAGCCAAGGGCAAGGGCTGAAGACTCAGATTGGGGTGCTCAGCAAACGGACAGAAGGTGATGGCTAGGAGATAATGCCAACACTCAAGGAAAGGGAGAGAACACTGTCCTCAGCCACAACTACACTCGGACATTGCCCCTGACTGGCTAGACTCTGCACATCAGTGTTCAGACTATCTACGCTGAGAAACACTGGTGTTCCAGGCCAGGCACAGTGGTTCACCATCCCAGCGCTTTGGGAGGCCAAGGTGGGTGGACTGCTTGAGCTCAAGAATTCCAGACCAGCCTGTTTCTAAAAAAAAATAGCCAGCGTTGAGTCAGGCGCCTGGCTCTCACCTATAATCCTAGCACTCTGGGAGGCCAATGTGGGTGAACTGCCTGAGCTCACAGGTTCAGGACCAGCCTGAGCCAGAGCGAGAACCATCTCTAAAATAAATACCCGGGCATTGGGGTGGTGCCTGTGGCTCAGTGAGTAGGGCATCGGCCTCATATACTGGAGGTGGCAGGTTCAAACCCGGTCCCAGCCAAAAAAAAAAAAGAAACAGCCAGGCATTGTGCTTATAATCCCAGCTACTTGGGAGGCTGAGACAAGACAATCACTTAAGCCAGTGGTTCTCAACCTTCCTAATGCCGTGGCCCTTTAATACAGTTCCTGGGTCGTGACCCTCAGGTTGAGAACTGCTGACTTGAGCCCAAGAGTTTGAGGTTGCTGTGAGCTATTACAACACAGCACTGTACTGAGGGGAACATAGTGAGACTCTGTCTCAAAAAATAAAAAAAATAAAAAAAAAAATAACCAAGCCAAGGAGGAAAGCCTTGTACATGGAAACAAGAACAATTACTGTAGCCCATGCTCCCATCACTTGGGTAATGCAGGGAGGGAAAAGGATAGGACAGAAACTGTGTGGGTGACAAAGAATTCATTTTTGGATTGTGGAGAATGGACTTCTGGAGAGACACAGACTGTGGAAGCCTCCTAAGAACTGACGACTCAAAGATGGAAACTAGGCACAGATTCAAATAAACACCATTAAAGGGACAACAGCTTGGGCACTGTAAAGGATTCAGAGGACAGAGGAACTTTACTAAGGCAATAAAGCAAGCTTTCCTGGAGGCGGCCAGGAGGCAGAGAGGGACACAGAGGGAGGCACAAGGTCCTGAAGAGGAAGCAGCCTGGCCACGGTGGAGACAGGGACTGCTAAGGAAATAAAATCACTTCAATTCGCAGAGTATCTGGACAACTGACTCAAATTAGCCCATCTTCATTAGTAGCTGACTTACATAAAAGTTCCCAGTAGGTGATGACACAGGTTTTTTAAATTTTCTTTTGACTTTTTTGGTATAGATCCCAGATGCTTCTAATTGTAGTATTTGGGCTTAGGACTCTTTTCCAATTTGCTCTCACATTATCTCACACCTTTGAAACCATACAGCAAGTAAAGGTGTTTCCATCATCAAAAGAACCCAGCAAGCAGGGAAGGACTGGGCCAACTTGTCTATGTCAGTAATTACTTGGGTCAAGTAAATGAAGCTGTCAGCTGCAGCTCCACACAACACTGAGGCTGTCAAAGAGGTGGATCTGGGAAGAAGCCTAACTCAGACTAAGACACTTCTTCCCACTTCTACCACAACTGCACCCACACCTGCAGCAAGGCAGCCTAGGGGAGCCATCGAGCCATCACACAGGTGCCACCTTTAACCCCAAAGAGGATTGGTCAAGCACACCCTAATGCATTTATCAAAATGACTACCCCAAAACTACAGATATAGGCAGTGTAATCCAAAACAGAGTAATCTGACAAATGAATAAACGGCATTTTGCTTAATTTAAGAGCTTAGAGGGGCAGCATGTGGCTCTAAGGGGTAGAGCACTGGCCCCATATGCCGGAGGTGGCGGGTTCAAACCCAGCCCCAGCCAAAAACTGCAAAAAAAAAAAAGAGCTTAGAAAATGTTTTATTTTTCATATCTTTAAAATTTGCCTGAACTGTAATCTGTTCAAATATTTGCAGCTAACTAAAGTAAAGGTATAAGTTTTTTTCCCTTAATCCTGCAGGAAAATAATACACTAAGCATCTGTTGTACTTAGGACAACATACCAATTCCAAAAAGTGCTAGGAACAGGTTCCTATAACAACTGGAAAAGTAGCCAGAACATAAAGAACATCTGCGTGAAGACAATGAAGACGCACAAAGGAGTGAGGACAAGCAAGCTGAGACCCTAGGAAGGAAAGTGGAGAACCAAAGCCAGTAGGGCTGAGACCAGGAAGCCAAGCAGAGCCCTCACTCCCACCCGCAGCAGCACAGGGCCTTCAGCATGGTTAATGCTCCATGTTCTAAGCTGGAACCTCACAGGGCCACACACCAGAAGTACGGTGGGTCACAAGCAGACCAGTCTTCACAGGGAACAAGCCTAACCGTGAGTCCTGTCAGCTCCTGACAGGACTACTAGTACATTTAGCCTAAAATATCCTCTCTAGAGGAAAATACCGTTATCCAGACCTTCAAAGTATCACTGCAGTATTTCACATACAATATCAGGAACACAAAAATAATAATGGAAAAGAGGCAAGACCACTTGAATGAAAATTTTAAAAAATAGAAAATAGAAACAGACCAAGAGCAGATTCTGAAAACAGAAATACAGACACAGACTTTGTACTAAGAACAAAAGCCTGAGGAATAAAGTGAAGCCCTGAAGGTTTACTCAGCAGTCATCAGGTCAGGCAGTAGGTACAGGAAAGGAGAAGAGGGACAAGGAGACACATGAAGGCACGGGCGTGTCACACAAGGGTCTGCCAAAGTCACTTTACATTGTTCAAGGGTTGGAAAATAATCAAAAGAATAATACTTTGACACATGAAAATTATGGCATTCAAATTTCTACATCCATAAAGTTGTACTGAAACACAGCCACACTCACTCATGTTGTGGCTAATTTCCCATGCCAATGGCCAGGGTGACTGGTTACAAAAGAATACATACAGCCCACAAACATACTCAGTACTTGGCAATTTACAGAAAAAGTTTGCCAACCCCTTTGTTAGTACACTGGCCATGTCTCAGAGAGCTGCAGAAACAAGAGATTGTCCAAAAGGCACATTCATTAGGTATGTGGGGCTTTTCCGGAATGTTTGTGAGGGGTGGTGCCTGTGGCTCAGTGAGTAGGGAGCCAGCCCCATATGCCAAGGGTGGCAGGTTTGAACCCAGACCCAGCCAAACTGCAAACAAAAAATAGCTGGGCATTGTGGCAGGCGCCTGTAGTCCCAGCTACTCGGGAGGCTGAGGCAAGAGAATCACCTAAGCTCAAGAGCTAAAGGTTGCTGTGACCTGTGATGCCATGGCACTCTACTGAGGGTGACAGAGTGAGACTCTGTCTCTAAAAAAAAAATAGAATGTTTGTGAGAAAAATCACCCAGTTCCCTTATCTGTCCTTGCCAAGTTGACTCACTGTCCCCACACCTTCCAGGCCATCATCGGCTCCTTGGTAGGCAGGCAGAAAGCTAAGACCCAAGCCTGTATGTGATATATCAGAAGAAACTAGAAATGGAAGAACAGTGAGTCAACCAAGAGAGGAATCTAAGAAGCTGCACACGGTTTCTAAACACACTTTCAAAGTAACTGCATTTAATATTAGTATGTTCAAACAATTAAAAGATCATATTGAGCCAGGTGCAGTGGCTCATGCCTGTAATCCTAGTACTCTGAGAGACTGAGGCAGGAGGATCCCTTGACCTCTGGAGTTCGAAACCAACTTAAGCAAGAATGAGATCTCATCTCTACCAAAAATAGAAAACAATTAGCCAGGATTGGCGCCCATAGCACAGTGGTTACAGCACCAGCCATGTACACCAAGGGTGGCGGGTTCAAACCTACCCTGGGCCAGCTAAAGAACAATGACAACTGCAACAACAACAACAAAAAATACTCGGGCAATGTGGCAGGCGCCTGTGGTCCCAGATACTTGGGAAGTTGTAGCAAGAGAATCGCTTAAGCCCAAGAGTTTGAGGTTGCTGTGAGGTGTGAGGTCACGGCACTCTACCGAGGGCAACATAGTAAGACTCTGCCTCAAAAAAAACAAAAAAGGTGAAAATAATCCAAATGTTCATCAACTGACAGATGGATTCATGAAATGTGACATATCCATGCAATGGCATATTACTCATAAATAAACAGAACACAACACTGATGCCTGTGTGGACCCTGAAAATTATTAACATTGTTAAGTAAAAGGAAACAGCTACAAAGGGCCGTCTTGTCTGTCGTATGATCCATGTACATGAAGTGCCCAAAACAGTCAAATGCACAGTCAGGGTCAACTGTAGATTGGAGGCCGCCTACGGTTGGAGGACGGGAAGAATGGGAGTGACTGCAAATGCATTTCTCTTTTTCTGTCTATTTATCCATTTTTTTGAGACAAAGTCACTTTGTTGCCCTGGGTAGTGTCGTGGCATCACAGCTCACAGCAACCTCAAACTCTTGGGCTCAAGTGATTCTCTTGCCTCAGCCTCCTGAGTAGCTGAGACTACAGGCACCTGCCACACTGCCCAGCTATTTTTAGAAACGAGGTTTTGCTCTTGCACACGCTAGTCTTGAACCCGTGAGCTCAGGGAATCTACCCACCTCGGCCTCCCAAAGTGCTGGGATTATAAGCAAGAGCCACCTCACCCAGCCTCAAACTAAACACTCTAAGTGGATATATTTAATAAATAAGGACCCTCAATAAAACATTTTTTTAGAAGACACGAAAATTCTAGAACTGAAAATTCAACAGTTAAAATTAATAACAATGAATTAGATTGAAACAGATTGGAAGGGGTTAAGCTTCCTCTGCCTGTGAAGGATTAACTCTTTAGAAATTACCCACTTGTGGCCTGGCGAGGTGGCTCATGCCTATAGTCCCAGCCCTCTGGAAGGCCAAGGTGAGTGGACTGCTTGAGCTCACGGGTTCAAGACCAGCCTGAGCAAGAGCAAGACCCCCTCTTTAAAAAAAAAATAGCTGGGCATTGTGGCGGGCACTGGTAATGCAAGCTGCTTGGGAGGCTGAGACAAGAGGATTGCTTGAGCCCAAGTGTTTCAGGTTGCTGTGCCAGGGCACTCTACCAAAGTGAGACCGTCCCAAAAAAAAAAAAAAAAAAAAA